>NW_027094090.1:26491431-26849910 GCF_029207755.1 Chamaea fasciata | reverse complement strand
AAATCTCCGGTTGGATGTGCTCACTGTTGGACAGTTTTACATGTGAAAGTGCCTGGTGTATGAAAAGATTCATCCAAGTCCAAGGTCTTAATTAAAGCCTAAATTAGGTGGGGGACTTGGTGCAGCTTCTGCTCATCGAGAGTGCTGATAGCATTGCTATTCTAAAAACTAAACCAAGATACTTTTCTGCTTGCAACTACTGTACACAAGCCTTACCTGCAAGTTAGCATTATAAAGAGGATTTGAGGCACTCACAGCAAGCTGGTTTTATGGCTAGCTTGACTTTATGTTTACAAGATGAAAATGTCTCCCCACAAAGGGTGCAACATGACATGGTGCTCAAGATGCTCTCATCACAAGTTAGAATTAAGGTCAACACCACAAAAGGGAGACACACATTACATTCAGTTCTGGGTTGTGTGGCAGGACATACATTCCCATATATTAAGGGATGAAGTCATATCTACAGCAACTACTACCTGATGTTCAAAAATGAGCACTACTATGATAAAAGCATACTTAGGTTTCAGATAATAAAAAACAGTCCTTCAACTGAAGAGAGAAGACTAGGAAAAAGATGTGAGGTAGAAGAACATAAATTACTTTAAAAACTAATTAATGCTTGGCCATATTCTGCATCCAAAATGCTTGAGTAAAAAATGGCCTCTAGTTCAGTGCTCGAAGTCATGATGCCCCAATTAAGAGAGGTGGCATATAAAGCACACAGAAATGTGGTAAGTATACACTAGATGATCCGATTTGAAGGGTGGGAATATTGTGTCAGAGGGACAGGCTTTGACAGAGAGCAAGATGCTCTGATAGAAAAGGAATTGATTAACCGGGAACAGGGGTGGTTGGCCCACTTCAAAGTTGTGCTCGGGGTTATATTCTTAAAATTTTTATGCCTGAAATAACTGGAGATCTGCATATAAGAACTAATGAGGCAGACACTGTTGTTCTTTTCCTCCTAACAGATGGCCAGAAGCTATTATTGATTCCAGATATTATCTGCTATAATTGAAATCAGGTCCTCTTGGTAACAAAAGCAGTTTTCAAAGTTTATATTCTGGACTTAGAAGTGCCATTCTCTTAAGAGACTGAGACTTTCAGAACAACTATTTCAAGAGGTTTTGCATTTATTCAACAGTTGGGAAAAAAAAAGGAAATAAAAAGCTGTAACAAATGAAATTGAGATGTTTCCAACATCATGAAGTCATTATATTGGTTAAAACAATCATTAATATTGTATTTTGACTTGATGATGGAAAATTGAACTTGCTTTTGTGCAGGTTTTTAGTTGATAGGTAATGACATGTATATATTACCTTTGAGGAAGGTTCTGATTCAGTGGTCTTTTTGCAGAAATATAAAAACTACCCTTTGATGTGGCCTTGTACACAGTAAATACAACAGACACCTGGCACGGTGAGCAGCTGCAGAAAGTGCAACATCATCTTCACAACAGCCATTATTAAAAAAGAATAAAAATATGTCCACAGCTGTCCTGAGCACACCGCTTGTAAGTTCAGGTCTGAAGCTACTGACCACTGGCAAGTAATGTGAGCATCCAGTAGCACAACTCTCAGCATTTTGTGGCACAGGGGTCACCTGAGCCAGACATGGTATTTTCATGGTATTTTTTAACATAGTAGCATACCGTGTTAAATACACGGTATGTGTTTAACAACCATGGATGCATTTTTCTTCTATGGATTTTCCTAACTAGGATTTATATGCATCATAATATCAGGGTCCACAAACTCACAGTAAGCTTTGCAGTTTAAGTATGCCCATGCAAGAAAAATCTCTTTCATTTCACAGTGCAATTTTTTGTGCCCTTGTTCTTGTGGGAAAGTTTGAAAAAGAAATCTCTTCCTCTTGTCGGCTGTAGTTTTTTCAGGATGAAGCCTTTTCTCCTCAAAAGAAGCTGAAGAACTTTTTCAGGTTCTTAAATAGGTAGGATTACTAGGAGCAGAAACACATGGAGGCATGCAGCTTTACCAATGCCAAATGGCCAGAGCTGACTGTAAAAGGCCATCACATGCACTGAGCTTTGCCTACATATGAATTGATCTGGATGGAGTGGAACGATAGCACAGCTACGTGCTCATGCTTCTAATACACGAGTTAATTCAGGCATCTGTTCATAATGCATTGTGCTGCCTACAGACACCCCAGGAGGCTTGCTGCAAACCAGCAACAAGCTAATGAAGACGGCGACAGAAAAGAGAGAGGGAGTGGAGTGGGGAATCGATTTAATCTCCTTTCAATAAACACAATATATACAAATGCTAGTTTCAATAACAGAAGTGATGCTTAAATCTCTTGCAGATTACCAAGGATAAACATTTCAAATCTGTATTGAAATAAAAGCATGTGAGTTCTCTTGCCTGTGTACACCACAATTAAAAGGATCAAATGCAAAGTTCAGATAATCACAGCTCAGTGTGACTTTGGAACATCTCAAGTGCTCCTCACATGCCATAGCCAGTTTTCTTAAGTGATGAGAGCCCGGTGGAATTTTCCTAACACTAATATTTTTTGAACAGCTATTCATGAAAATATGTCAAGGCACATCAAAAAATCATCAAAAAAATTAGCATCATTGTCCAAGCATTGAAAATACTGTATAAAGTAGATTAGATATAGAAAACTAGCCTTTAGTTGCCTGTAAAACAAAAATCTGGAATTCCTACTAATAATAGCACTGACTACCTGTACAGATAAGGCAAATTCCAAGTCTGAAATACACAAAGGACACGGAGCTGCAGCAGATTGTATTCTCTCCTGTGCCCAGCTCAACATTTGAATTCAGCAAGGTAATCCCTTTCAAATCCCTGATTACAATGCTGCCAAAAACCATAGGACAATTCCAACACAGATAATCAGTTTAGTGTGAATGTCTGAATGCTTGTCAAGCTCTCTTCATCCTGCATCTCACCTACAGGCAGGCATGTTATAACCTCTTTGACGACGGCTTGATTGGCTCTCCCACTATCTGCAAATGATTTTGACTCTTTGCTTTGGGTACCTTAGGTATAAGGACTCCATATTAAAACAGAGCACTAAAAGCAACAAGAGATGATGATACCTGTTTGCGCTCGAGAATGGCTGCCCATCTAGAACACCAAAACTGGAATAATTCAGCAGGTACCACCAGTGTCTCTGTCCTTGCAGGTATGAAATTTCATTAATTGTTTTCTTTCTTCTATCAAATATCTAGTTAAGTTCTTTATATTCCTTGAAATCCTGCTTGATATCTTTTTATGCCTACATCTTGTCTCTGCTAAGCATTTTCTTAGCTCTGGAACAAGGAATTTAAAAGTAAAAAACAAACAAAACAAAAAGGTCTTTATAAGTCCAGAAAATCTAGTACAACTTAAGAGTTTATGAATAAATGACATCTCTTCCCATGAATTTGCTCAGGAATGTCAATGTAAAATCCACCAGAGACATCATGGAAGAAGGCAAGGTGGACTGCATACAAAGAAGTGTAATTTTCATGCATTTAATCAAATTATGATAAAGGAACTTGTCTGCAGCCAGTTCAACGAGTTGGTCTCACTTTAGTTCTTTACTGTAGAGCTAGAGATGCAATATCAATGCATTATCAATGCAATATCAATGCATTAAGACTGCCGTGTTAAACAGGAAGGATTAAATGTGAATTTTCTTTTATTACTTGAAAACAGCAATAACTTAAAAATTCAGCTAGTAGAAAGTGGTAAGTGAAAAAAGTAGGTTATGTTCAGATGACATTATCTGTAAGAGCAACCTCTTTTAGGTAAAAATATCTATGACTTTTATTAAGACTAAGTATTACCAAAGTTCTAATAATTTTTAAACTTTGTTAAGGAATTGCCTTAATTATTAATAGTATGATCAAGGAGAAGAGTTACAACTATTTACTTGGAAGAGTATTTATGTTTCATTCATAGCCTCTGGGGAAACAAAGTTTCTGAGCAAAATCAACTAAACAAGCAAAGGGTCTTCTAACTTCCGGTAAGTGTTAGGTAGGATAAAGAAGGGAGGAAGAGAGAACATAACCACAAGCTGTATCAGGGGAGGTTTGGGTTAGAATTCAAGAGGAATTTCTTCATGGAAAGGGTTGTTGAACACTGAAAAAGTATTCTCAGGGATGTGGTGGAGTCACCATCCCTAAAGGTATTCAAGACTACTGGACATAGCACTTAGTGCTCTGATCTAGTTGGCAGCGGGGGTGATTGATCAAAGATTGGACTTGATAATCTTAGAGATCTTCTCCAACCTAAATGATTCTGTGATGTATTCACAGCACAAGTGCATCATCTGAGGCCTACCAAAGCCAACAAAGCTGCAAATGCCAGATCTCATAGCAACTCTTCAGTACATTTTGTACTTCATTAAAGCTCACCAAAACCTCCAAAAACTTCAGAGACACAAAGTCCTACATTGTTTCAAATACAGATCTCTGGTGTAATTTTGTATCTGCCAGAGGGTTTGCTGGCTACATGTCATAGCCTACCAAGCCAGCAGAAACTGAAGCAGAAAATTAAACGCCTCACATGATTATAAACACAGGAGTTATCTTCCAAAAAACAGTTAAATTTTTCCAGAATAATAGGATGACAATTATTTTAAAGAAGGTCTTGAATACAAGAGTATGTCCTTACAATTGAATGCTAAATAATAATGTCAGAACAGTGGGTATGGTCCAAAGTCTAATAACCACACATTTCCCTATTATCCTCTTTCCTTCCCAAAAGCATTATAACACAACATGCTTCTCTGAACTCGGGGGGACATAATTTTGGAGCCCTGAACAAACCATGCAAACTCAAGCTCAGAAGAGCTGTAGTCTTATGGACTGCAAAAAAAAGACACAACCACTGTGCAAGCTGCAAGAATTACTCTTCACCAACAAGGAGAGGCATCCAAGAGGAACACAGGTACACAACAGTGCAGTAACTCAAAACCTCCATGTGCTTGGTATCAAAGACTTTGGTAAATGAGACTGGCTTCCCCTTAAAATTGCCCTGTTTGCTTCCATTCAAGTAATAAATAGCATTCCAGGAAGCCAACAAAAGAAAAGCATAAATTTTCTTCAGTAATACAAGTGAAGAATACACGAATACACGAATACACCCTTCCCCTACAACAGTCAGGTCTGTCAATTGACCATAGAGATGAAACACTTTCCACTATTGTACATGGTCTTGTATTTCCTTAGGAAGACCAAGGTTTAGTTCTGTATTTGACCAGCCATCAATGGAAGACAATTGAAAAAAAACCAAAAAAACCCCAACACAACAACAAAAAAACCACACAAGAAAACTCACACAAAACCAAACACAAAATAACAAAAAATTGCATTCCAGATTTTCAGATGAGTTTTAGTCTCCTGCTAGCTGCATTTCTCTGATATTCAACCATACCATTATTAATTTGTATTAAGTACTTTTTTTACCAATAAGACTTATGTTTACTTTGACTTCAGCCTTCATGCAATGTTCTCTATAGCATTTTAAAAGTAAATAAATTATTCTGCCTCTGTAAGCTATGACCCTTAATCATGTTCTACTTACAAAGAACATTTATTAAATATAATTTTTTGCTGCACTAAAAAAATTATTGCAATACGGTATTTTTCAGAAACGAAACAAAAACCTTATCAACTTATGCAATGAGCAAGTTGTGCAATTAGCTAACACGAAAAATAAACTGTAATTGTGAGCTTCTGTAGCCTGTCCCACAGGTCAACCAATTCTCTGTACATAAAAATATCAGAAAATCTCCTTAAAGAAAGGGAAATTTGGTAAGGTGTGGAATTAAGTGCAACTAAGGAAGACGATTACAAATCACTTACAAGTACCCTGGCATTTGCTTCTTTATCTTAAATGAGGCTGAACTTTCTTGATCTAGTGTAATTAAGAGGCATTTCAACTACACTGGAACACAGCTATCAGGACTAGTAAAGCAAAACTACTTCCTCCTGTGAAAATCCTCAGAGACAGCTGAATGCAAATTTAAACATCCCACTCTGGCTTTAAGCTGGTTTATTAGGTTTAATGGTTGGAAATAACCATTGCACTTTTCAGCCTGATTTCAACAGCTGAGCCAGCAGAATTCAGTGTATTTAGCCCTGCAGGGTTTCATCACTAATCCATAATCTCCATAAAGTTAAAACTTCAGGGATATTTAAAGAAATCCTAAAATTATTTTAAAATGTGTGACCAAATTGAAATGTAAAAAACGCATACACTTTTTTTCCCCACTCAAAGCTTGAAAAAAAAACCCCAAAACACAACTCCCTCCACCCCCCACCCCCCCCAAAAAAAAGATAACAAAAAAACCCCCAAAACCTGGATGTATAATTTTAACAGTGTTTCTGTGGCACAGTGCACTTTCAAAAATCCAAGTGTATGGTCTTCTTGAAAAGTCAGAACCTCCACTTTCTGCTCATACTTGCTTAAGAATAGTGCCTGTTACCGTAAAATTAAGGGTGAAGAGAGTTTAGGTTCAGTTGGCAACTGTTTATAAACCATTCTGTTTGATGCGATGAGGGAAGTAAGTATATGAGCCAAGAGTCCTCTTTAAAGGTTTATATTACAATTCATTGATTAATCTGAAGTTTTATCCTTTTTTTAATAAGAGTACTTCAAGAGCCAAGATAGTTCTTTTGGTTTTTAACACCTTGGAAGAGTCACTAAAAATACCTGCTATTGTAAGAGCTCTATCCTTCCTCTAGATTTGGCACAGAAACCAAGGAATATATTCAGATACCACAGGTGCAGAAAAACATGAAAAACAAGAAATTAGTACTGTGAGACACACACTATCATCTGGCACCATAAAATACTTCCTGAGTGGAACTAATCACAATTTTGACAAGCAGTGCCAGGCAAACCAGACACAGGAACGTCCTGTCTTTAAGGCATTTTTCAACCATTCTCCAGTGGAAAGAACACACAGAACTCTTTCCTGAAACTTCAAAACTCTCTTTCGTTATTTAATTAAAAAAAAAAATATATATATATATATATATATTAAAAAAATAAAAAAAATAAATAAATAAATTGGCAGACAGGTAAAAATACTTCTGTGTCAATCCAGTGTCAGCCAGCAGGTTAGGAGAAATGCTGAAATAAGCTAACGCAAATTAAGGAGATCTGCAATCTAATCACTTGGCCACTGCCCACGCCAGATGCCATGTGTTTGTTTTGCACTGAATCAAGGTACAAAACTCACAGAGTTAAAGAAAAAGACACCACCAAACTTCACTTGAATATGGCATGGACAAGGCAGGGAATGAAGGGAAATGAAAAGTCAAGGCGAGACCTTCATCAAAGAGGCGTAGGGCTTCCTCCCTAGGAGGGACCATTCCCAGGGAGGGACAGCAAACAATGTGCAGCTCCAGGGCTACACTTGGTCACCATGCCACAGAATGCCATCACACACATCTGATAAAATTAATATATTGATTTAAAATCATTGATTTTCATAAATACTGTGTTTTTTTTCCCTACAATTAATAGCCTCCAAACAGAATAACAAAGACCTCGTGAGATTTATCCAGGAGCTAAAGTAAGGAAAAGACAAAAGCGTATTTTTTCTCCCACACTAGAAAAGACCTTCTGAAACAAGAATATGAAACTCATGCAGATATTAGTGTCTTGATTCAGCTTGATAGCTTTTCAGTGTCTCTACTCCACCAAGCAGTTTCTGATTTCAACTTCAGCTTCAGTAGCAAAACACAGGTGTTGAACATCAGTAAATTAGACAAGCAGTACACTGCAAGGTTGTTTCTAAAAGTGAGTGAAACAAGTTCTTAGGACTGATAAGATGAACATTATGTGGCATGTCTGGTATACAGGGATCTCTTTTTGAAAGAAAAGACTTTCAAATGCACTGAAAAAAAAAAAATCAGTTGCTGAGAGGGAAACCAAATGGTGAAACTGAAGATGGTTAAGCAAAATCATACTGAAAAACTTTCCTTAGTCGTAGCTGACTTTAGAACAACTGTGTGATTCAGTATTTCTGCATTACTCTCTCTCAAAAGGTCTTTTGACCAAGAACTCTGAATTTAAGAAGTCTAGATATATATGGACTCATACATCTAAATGTGCATAAGTCCGTGGGACCAAAGGACATTCATCTGTGGGTCCTGATTTTCAAGGTCCATTCCTACCCTTAACATTCTGTGCTTCTATGAAATCCTGAATCCCTGGAGCACCATGAACAAACACTGTTTTGGATTTGATTTAGCAATTAGTTTGACCCACATCATAATTCCACTCACTAATTAAAACAATTACAGGTGTGTAAATAATCAACAATACACATAGCCTGTAATGGTCTTACTTTTCCTAACAGCAAATTGAAGGGACCAAATCAAAGAAAAATGTCATTTTTCCTTGCAGAAAGAAAGTAGGAGTAAAAAGAGCAGGAAGGGATTTGCAGCACAATACACAGTTAAACTTGAGGAGGAGAAAGAAAGTAAGAGGTACATCAAGGTTTGCAACTTGCTTTTAACTTCCTTAAAGAATTTCTACTCACTTATATAAGATATGCTGTTTATTAACTCTAAAATTACCACCCAAATTAAAAGGAATCCCTTTTCTACTTCACTAGGATTTCTTGAAAGGTCAGCCAACAATCACTGCTGGGCTTGAACTGAAATTCATTATTTCCAGCCAGCAGTAATGTTAATGGCTATGATAATTACAGTCATTGGTGGTTTGGTTATTTGTTGTGCCAGAAAGAGATAACATTATGTGACCAACATAATCCTACCTAATCCTTGAAGGCTTGCATATGAACCACAGAGGTGTCACAGAAAGGAAATTATATACGTGCAAAATCAGTGAAGTGTTATGTCTTTTCATACTTGTTTTCTAAAACACTTGGAAATTAGATTATTTAACACTTTCAGTCTCCAGGAAGGATGGGAGATGTCAAGTGAGCCAAAAGAAAATATTCTTGCTCAAGTACCTCTTGTGGAATTTGCAGCCTTTGCAATTCAGCTGGATTAGACATGAGAAGACACACTATGAATTTTATTTGGAAATATCCCTACCAATGTCTCACCTTTCCCAAAAGTTTATTTTCATCTTAATCATTTCTGTTTTACTGCTTCAATTCCTTACCTTCTCTTTGTCATTTTAAGGACTGAAAAAAACACCAACACTGGCACGTAGAGTGATCAAGTAGTGATGGACAAATTAGAATTAAAGGGATCTTTAATTTGTGCCTTTGCAAAAGCAGCACAGTAGTACCCAGGACACAGAAAGGACCTGACCTTAAGTGTGATGATTTATCACCACTACAGTGATCAATGGAATTATTGTTGATGGAGGGCAAGTACAAGCCAAAGACTAAAGTGCCATCTTACCCATTCAACCTTCCAGCATGCTTTGCCCAGTTCGGTTTTTGAACATACTCCATCAGAACTAGGGATTTATATTAAATATTCAGGGTTGACCTGGTTTCGTCGAAGTTAGCCCTATTTAAAACTTGTCTGGCTAGAACTAGGAACTGGAATTAGGTGACAGGACAAGGGTGTTCGGAGCTTTCTGGTTTGGGGTAGATTTTCCCCTTCAGTAATTCTTAAAATATATTTAATTTGCTCCAAAATTATTGAAAAAGAAAAGGTCTCTGGTTTTAGCAATACAACAGCTAACCCAAAGTATAGCAGAGCAAAAACTAGAACAGTGCAGAAAGATGTATTTTATCTTATTCCTCAAGAATTTAGGGTAGTAATAAATGAGAAAAAAGCCCTCCAGTTTTGTGTCCTCCCTTAGTAAAAACCCGCTTTCCATCTTTGGAAGCATATCTTTTGCAATTTAGCACTTCATACTTTTTTTTTTTTTTAACTACAGAATTACTAATGAAAAGGACCTGATAATTTATGCTTTTCAAAACTACGAATTATTCATAAACTACAAGGCAGGACCCATGTAGAATCATACATTCTGATTCCTACTGAAGTAGCTTGGAATAGCAGTACTAGTGGCAAAAGAGCCACTATTAGTATCATAGAATCGCTTAGCTTAAAAGGAACTCTTAGGACTGAGTCCAAACATAAAATATACTGCAACGTATTCATATATACTATACTGCACCCATTTCTCAGCTGGCTAGTTAACTCCTGCCTGCTTATCACACAGAAGTATCTAATATTAAATTTGTTATCAAGAAAGTTCTTTCCTAGTCATTTTGGTGTCTCTGCAAGATACTACACTCTGCCATTCAGCCACAAACATCCAAATGTCAGAGTGGCTATGGTTCATGTATGTGGGTTTTACTCTTCTTGCATTTCCAGTATACCTAAGATGACAAAAATTAAAACTACCACCAAACTGACAAAGCTGTAGTGACAAAAATAATATTCTGGCAACTACCTACAACATTTTGGCACAGGACAAATGTTTCCAGTTGAGTCTGTCCTGGAATTCATAACATAAGGCTGACACTGGGAGGATGGCACAAAACCTGCAGCTGCTGTATTTTGTCTGATCTAAGTTAGAAACTTAAAACCATGAAAATAAGGCAGTATTCTCCTACATAAGAAAAAAATAAAAAATACTAAAAAACAACCCTCAAACAACAACCAAAGCAAAAATCAAAATAAAATCAAAGAGCATCAAAATAAAATCAAGGAGAATCCAAATAAAATCAAGGGGATGGAATCAAGGAATTCAAAGACTTGTGATGAGAAACTGTGTGTTATTCCCAGTAAAACAAAAAGTGGTGATAAACACAACTGCTGAAACTACTGTATCTTGCGACAGAGAATTCGCTAAAATTCCTAATCTCATCATAAGACACTAAAGTAGGTCACAGCAAGCTTAAAAATTGTCAGAAAGCACAGAATAAGGGGTAATAGTATGCAAATCACCGTCTTTGCAAAATTGATATTTCATCCCCCTCCCGCCTTGATTTTAACAAAGCCTCAAACACAAAAGGATCCATTGTGTCTCTGCAAACAGAAAAATATCTATGAACACACCACTAAAACATGTACTAATGACAAATCATGTGCTTTTAGACCACATCCAATTGATCCAGAATTCCTTCAGTAATTATTTTTTCTTAATTACTGATTTACATCTGGTCAGTGTTATCTTAAATGCTGTGATTAGAAGGCATTAAAAAGACCAACCACATGATATAGAAATCCTAGCTGAAATATACACATAATTATAAAAACCCTTCTTTTTCCTCCCCCAAAAAATTATACTCTCACAACTCAGGATAATTTAATCTTACTTTTGCACAGAAGTATGTTTGAACAAACTTCAATAAAATTATGTTTTTGTGAAAAGAGGAAAATAACACTTATTCCTTTCTGAGCAGCAACTTTAAGTAAACATTGTGCAACCAAATTTATCTTAACGTTCACATCCTGAAAATTATGGGTTTTGGTAAAACAAAGAAAAAATTACCCAAGAATGAAAAATGTCTGCAAAGTGTCTGCTTCAATACACCACAAACTGTAATCATAATTTTCAGTACTTAATATGCAAAACACTTAGTAAGTCAAGTGATATATGTCTCCTCCCTGTATCCAACAAGTTAACTTGGACTAAATTTAGGATATCAGAAGCTCAAAACAGTTTTGTTTGGTCCAAGGAAAGATCAACGCTTGACAAAAAACTTCTCCACTATAAGCAAAATTCTTATAAGCAGCTCCAAATCACATTCTTAAATCTGAAAAACAGTCTGATACACAACTAGCAGCTAGAGATTTTGTTTCCAGCTCAAAGTTTCGGATTTCACCCTGGGAATTAGCATCGCACTCATGATATATTTTGTTAAAAGCAAAATGCTACTGCATCAACTCTGCATTCAACACAGCATATCAATCTTATTCTAGATTATTATTATAGCCAAGAAATAATCTACCTCCTGCCAAACAATGTTTTTTCTTTATTTTATTTCTTTACATCCTGTTTTAAAAACAACATTTTCAGACTTCAGTAGTTTACACTTACAAGGCTTTGATTGAAAAGGACAAAACATAAGTGGTTATAGGAGGGAAAATTATGCTGGACCATACACTGGTCAATACAGTGACCAGGTGAAACCATGTGTATTAAAATTTGAGTTTCGTTCTCCAGATTTTAAGAGCCTCAGTACCATACTTGCATTTATTGTCAATATACAGTCATGTTTTCGAATGTCTGCTTTGTAATCAAGGTAGTTGCATGTAAGGAAATCTTTCAAACCAAAATTTTACTTAAGGTGCTGGAACAGAACTTTTTAAAATCATTAAATGAGATTTTAAATATTCAGTAAATCAACTGCCACAGTTTAGAGTATCTGTCTATCCATGGCCAGGTTATATGACAATTAGTTTCTCTATTGCAAAGAGGCTGGTGACATGTGTCTGCAAACTGACCTTTGGGTGAGCAATGGGAATCAAGAATCATTAAATTTCAGTGACTTCTGCAAAAACCCGACTATGTCTGATGTGAAGGGAAGATACTCCAAGAGAGAGTAAATGCTGTAAGTTACTAATCCAAATTCTTCTAAATCTTGGCCTCAGGTGAGCCAAGGCAGAGAGATTTGGAAGAAGCCACAAAAGGGAGTGGAAGAATTGAGGAATCTGAAGAAGTCGCAGAAAGGTTCCGCAGGAGAAAGAATGATGGATGTTTATAGGAATGAGGTTTTCAAACACTCCAATGTAGGCAAAAGAAAGCAAACACCACAGAAGTTAGAAAACCGAGGCAGGGAAGGAATATTAAAATATTTTACCTGTGAGAAATGGAGCAATTACATGAGAAATCTTTTGGGAACATGCATATTCTTAAATATTTTTAGTATCCTTTCAATAAAACATTTGCCTAGAGAGGCAACTGTAAACACTCACTGCCAACAGAATGGTTAGAACAGCGTCTTTTCAGGACAGAATTTGTCTGAGAATGTAAGTGATCCATCAAATCAGAAATGGCTCCAGGACTTGCTTCCATGAAAGAGTAGAATACAGATAACCCACATCAGCAAGTGCAACTGAAACGCTGGATGAATCTACCATAACCCAAGAAACTCTAAGGTTGTCATTCTGAAGTGACACCCAATAATGCTAACATCACACAGCTGAATTTTGATATTTATCCAGGCAGAAGGTTAACTGCTGCCATAAACAAAACTGCAAAGGACTTTAAACCTGAAAAGAAAGGAGAGGTGCCAAATTCAGAAATGCTGAAAAAAAAGCATTTTGGTTTTGGTTTCTCAGACTTTTTTCCCCTAAGGAAATCAGCAAGCGTTAACATTGTTGGTGGAGTTCTGGGGGATCTTGGTTTGGTTTTTTTTTTTTGTATAATATTGTCATTTGTTCTCAGAGAATGGGACTAAGACCAGAAGAATCACTCCATGTAAGCCATTAAACAAGGAGCAGATTGTTATGATTCCTGGATTACATTGACCATTTCAAGCATGAATGCCCCTTCTGACTAGGCACCAGCATCCCTTCCTATTTCAAAACATTATGTCTCTTATTTAGGCAGAGGTCAAAACAAAATACAGTCACCATTTCATATTTGACAGATTTCAGTATGAAGAGACTTGATAGTAATTACTGTGCACTAAAGCCTCAGTGTTGCAATTCATCACAACAAAAGCACTGCAATAAACAAAAAATTGGTGATGAAGGGACACTACAGAAGTTGACTACTCCTAAATAGTCAATGAACTTGTTACAGTTGTAGAAAGCTAAAATTCAATAGGAAGCAACAAACTAACCTAAAGGTTCTGTATTTACACAAATAGATGAATTAAGGAGATTAATTAACAATATGATGCGTCAGAGAAAGTGTCAAGATGTGAAGGGATGAAAAAATATTTAAAAGGTAAGAAATAATGTTTCTAGAAGAAAACTAATTAGCAGCTAATTTATCACATTGCAACTACCTACCATCCGGAGGGGTTTTTGACAACTAGAAGGGGAAAATTAAAGAAATCCTCTGAAACAGATCTAGGGCAGTATTCTAGGTCAGTATGCCGAGAGAGGCAGCACTGCTGAGGGCTGAGCAGCAGCGGCATTGCAGTCTCACAGCTGCTACTGCGTGTTGCTATGGGCACAAATCCCACACAGAACTCATCCTCAGAACCCCAAAGACTCATTTTCCCAACACAGTGGCAATAAAAGTGTTATATTTGGGGGGATAACTTAAAAGACACTGTGAAAAATGTGAAGAAAAGTTGCGGCTAAGATTCTCCTCTCCAGGAGCAGGGAAGGGCTTGCTGACGTCTGTGAATTAGTGCTTTTTGAGCGCACTGGGGGCAACTGCCCGGAGGTGGGACAACGCTTTACTCTGACCACTTGAGCCCACCATGATAAACCTCCTGCCCTCATCCTCAGCAGCTAGCAGGGCTCTTTGTCCTACTTTAACACCAGTGGTGGGACTTGAGCGTCTCCGTTCAAAATAGGCAATTAAAAAAATCAAGGTAAATCAAGTATTTCAGAAAGACAGCCTAGGTAATTGTAATTTAAAAGGCTGATACACAGTTTGAGGATACAAGGAAGTAATAACAACAAAAGAAAATAAACAGAGCAACAACCCCACTCTAAATAACCGAAAAAGCCCTCCCCCACACAAAAACATCTCCAAAACCCCAGCAACCAACACAACCCTTCCCACAAGAATTGCATTAGTATCTCAGTCCCAAAGGATGACAACTCATTTCTTCAATTACCTCCCCCTTACACTTTTCTAAGCATGTGTTAACTAAGTTTGTCACATTACACTATATTTTAAACTGAAGATGACTGAACAAACTATGCTGCCATAAAAACAACTGTCAAAGTTAGATAGGCAATTCTGAGCTGCTTTTTTTTTTTCCCAAACTGAAAAAAATTGCAATTTATCCTAGAGATCAGGCTAGACATGCCTAAGTAAATTACAAATATCTACATCCCAGAATAAACATTCCAGCAAAATCTGAAGTAGTAATTATAGAATGATTAACTACTTCATTTTAAAGGACTAAAGGACAACAACTAGTATCTACAAAGGTATTTATTATGCAACAAGCCTTCAGTTAAGACAAGCCCAAAATAAAGGTTCCAACATCTAGAAGGCCCTAGTCAAGAGCTCAATATGCATAGCACAGGAGTCCTGAGAGTTTTGGTTTGGTTTATAAAAATATATAAAACAGCTTAATTAAAATATATGAAAGAGATTAATTATAAAGTTCAGGAAGAAAAAGCAGGAATCTGAAGCAAACTCAGGACTGGCTGCTCATCAACTGAAATTGAGCTCAAAGTGTTTGCTTATCCAAATATTCAGTGTTTGAACAGCTAGACAAAAACATGAGTCTCTAAAATTAATACTACTTTTGAACAAATGTTCTGGGAGTTTGCCAAATGATTAAATGTAAGATACAGAAACACAAGGATACCATAGGCAAAACAAGTTATTTTGCTTCCTAATTTCCAGCTGTGGCATACTGTTTGCCTCTCAATTTAATATTAATACCATATTCAGGACCAATCATCCAAGTCTGCAGACCCAAGTGAAATATGGAAAGTGAGCATCCACACAAATATAGAGAGGTTTGCAAGTTATTTATTTATATCTTGTGCTGGTTTTGACCAGAAAAAAGTTCATTTTCTTCATAGCAGCTTGTATGGGGCTGTGTGTTGGATTAGTGCTGAAAACTGTGCGGATAACACAGGGATGTTTTAGCAATTGCTGAGCAGAGCTTACACAGAATCAAGACCTCTGCCTCACCCCACCACTGAGGAGGCTGGGGGTGCACAAGGACTTAGAAGGGGCCACAGCTGCGGCACACTGGGCATTGCAGCCACTGGTGCTCACAGGTTGCAGAGGTAAAGCTCCTATAAAATGTACCTTTAAATAAGCCTCTTTTTATTCTTCCTTACTAAACTAACATAAGTATTCCTGGCAAGTTCCTGCTTAAATACTTTACACCCCCTGTAGTTACTAGTAAATGAGGCTGTAGCTATTGAGAAAACAACCCATTTAATGCCTCCAGGCACCAAAAAAAAAAAAAAATAAATAAATAAATAAATAAATAAAAAAAAAATGGGGAATCCCTCACTTAATAACTACCTTATTAATGAAACAAAGTTCCCCCACTGCAGCACAAAGTACCGGGAAATCAAACATGGATATAAACCTGTACTATTTCAATGCATTAAGGATTTCAGGTCCTCCAGTTTCTCCAAAAAAAATACAGAGATTTGAGATCTGACAAGAGAAAACCATTAAGAGCCACTAAAAAGCATCATAATTGCATAAAATTCAGCAACTATGATGCATCCTGTAAACCACACAATCCATTGCTGATCTTGATTATCACAAGACCTACACAAACACATAGTACAAACACCTGTTAAATGCGCCCACTGAACATACCTCCAGGAATAAAGAAATAAAACTGAGATAGAAAGCAAGAGTTCAAAAAGTAGAAGATCAGACTGTGTAATTATTATAAACAATTAACAAAGGAATGAAAGTAGACATTGCCCATTTGAAACCCAAAAGTACAAGGAAGTACAAAGGGACTTTCTTCACTTCTTATAATTTATTAAAGGCTTCTGCAAAACAGCAATGAGGATAAGCATATTAGCTCAAACCTCAGAAATCACTGCATACACAGCACAACCTGTTACAAAACTAGAAATACAGAGCAGCAAATGTTTATCTGTAGTCTAAACATACAAGTACCAGCTTAGAACAAAAGATTTCTTTTTTAAACAGCTTGGCACCTCCTCTCTGATTTTATTATGTCTTGTGTTGATAAGCTGGGTTGGGTTCGTGTTCTCCACTTGCCACTCCAGCTTTCTGACGAAAACTTTTTGCTATGCAAAAGTTCAGCACTTTTTATCTCTTAAAAATGTATGGTTACTCCAATTTTAATAAGTTATATATCCTCAGAAAGATTTTCATCTGTATTAAATACTGTTACCCCCAAAACAAAGCCTAGAAATCTCATCCACTTTCTGTAGGTCCCATTTATCTAGAAAAGCACATTTATTCCTAGAAATGGCCTTTGCTCAGGATAAAAAGCATGAAAGCAGCTATTCTTTATATTGACAGATTTGTAGGAAAGAAAAAAATACAAAAGAAAAAATTATATTCACATAGCAGATTTATTCAAAATTTATTACACTATGATGAAGATTGCAGGTTACTTACTAAACTTGGCTTTCACAAGACCAGCTACAGTGATTTCCACTGTGTATTAAGCTGTACTAAATCACCTGGGAGCTGATTTGTTTTGAAGGACTTTTTAAAATCTTTTCAATTTATCCAATCACTTGTTACAAGAAACCTGGAGATGAATGAAATTACATGACCTGGTTTCCAATTTTTTTCCTCTTTTTTAAGATTTCTGGATAATCGCCAAATTTCATCTTCTCTAAAGCACCGTCTACACATCTGGGTAACAAAACTACTCCTCAGTTCCCAATTAGTTCTTGGCTTATCTATCATTTCCAATAATAAGATTATAAACAACCAGTATAACTTGATTTCTGACAAGAAACGGATCCGATTCACTGATCTACCCTGCTTCACTCTTAGTTGTAACACTAGAATTCAACACTACTCTGGCTGATGGCAAATCACCATGTCAATGGATATGTTTTCCACAATTTTTTTCTATGTTTTCTGGTAGCATATTCTTTCAAATACACTTTTAACTCATATTATTCTATCTTTAAACAGAAAAGGAAAACCACAAAATAACCACGGTGTATTCCTTTGCTTTCCATTTGTAGAAGGCTTTGAGTGTCAAAGAAGCATTATGGTTTTATACACAATGCGACCATTAAAGCATTCCTTGCCTTAGTTTCCTTGATTTGGTTACTTTTGTCATCATCTTTACAAGCTTTTAAAGAGTAGTGCTTGTGGGAAATTCAAAGGTTACGGATACATCACATCAGTGATGGTAGGAGGGAGGAGGTTAAAATAGAAGCTAAAGAGAGGAAAGGTTACAAAGGAGAATAGTGGAAGTAGGAAACATGCGATAGATTCCTTCTCCTTTGAAATCCTAGACTCTTTACATCTGGCTTCTGAAAGGACATAAGGAAAAATTCTCACAATAAGACAGTCCAGCAGTGCAAGATGTTGCTCAGGAAGGTTGTGCAGTCTCTCAAACCATAAGTTTTCAAGTCTACCACTGAGATAGAGTGCTGAGTAACCTGGTCTTATCTCACAACTGACACTGCTTCAAAGCAGAAACATGGACTAGAGACTTTCTGAGATCCCTTCCACCCTGAATATGCTGTGATTTATTCTGAGTTCTCAAGCTGAGTTTGTGAATACATTTCTAAATCATGCATGAAAAGGATAAAAAAAAACCCGAGACAAACAAGCAAGTAAATTCTGAGGAACACTTTCACTATGATCACAGCCTTCCTGTCTCTTGTCATGTACAGAAGCAACATTAAGGGTACTCTGCTTGATCTTCAAAAGAAGGAAGAAAAAACTATTAGTCAGTATTCCCACAAAATCCTATTTCCTTTAAAAGCTATGTTATTGTACATTTTGTACCCAGTTCGGATGAGACTACAGTGAATATAACTTGCATTTAAATGAAGACAAACTTGCCTAGATAAAGCCTGAAGCTCTTCTGATCTTCAGAGCAGAGTCGTTTGCCTGAGCCCTGCTCTCAAAGAGGGAAAGGGGAATTTCTGATGAGCCACTAGAATCAACAGCACTCCCACATCTTGCTCATGTACATCTACCTGAGTTGTAAACCCTACTGTTAGTGACAGAACTGGTATCCAAAATGACAAAGATACAACAACAGTCTAACTACTACAGAAGACTACCTAGGAAATCTTACTAAAGATATGTCCAAAGCAACACACAACACCTTCCCTTCCATGTAAAATCAAAATATAAATGGTTTGCAGAGGAAAAGGTAAAGGCAACATACAAGCTATTTGGAACTGCTGCAACAAAATATAGAGATACATTACACACCAAATTAGAAAGATGTAAATAAAAATTATAATAGAACATAGTGACAACTACATTTTTTAAAAGTATGGTACATCCTGAATTAGCACAAAACAAGCATATGCACATTTTTATTGTGGAAAAAAAGTAGTCCCTAAAAAAACAGAGAGGTGGATAAAATCACTGCTGTATTAAAAGTAGGACATTGAATGATGAATTCCAGCAAGCAGAGATAGAACCAGACATCTGGACTTTAGATTTCAGTTTTGCATGACAACCAAACAGAACCACCTTTCACCTCACTTCACTGCAGTTAAAAGTGTACTAAAACAAAAGCAACAAAAGGAGAGACTGCATCTATTACCTCAAGGGGAGAATGGGAGAAAAGGCATTAAGAGAGCACCTACCCCTCAAAAACCATCAACAGACCGAAGTATCAAATGTATACAATGCCTGAAAAGCAGAAGGTCCTTCACTTTTGCACTTATAAGCTACATATATATCATTTTGGTAAAGGGCTGAGTCTGGGAAACTGAGACAGTAAGACACCAAACTTATTCACTAGGATACTGCTGAAAAATAGGCCCATTAAGGAACAGCTTTGATTCAAGTTTAACTTCCTTTAAAACAAACAAACCCAATCACAAGAAACCACTCCAAACCCCAACAATCCCATCAACCACCATCACACAATCACCAAGTTGTAACTATGAAGACATACAAACAAAAATCAAGAATGGTAACAAGGTATTTCCCAAAAAGCTGGATATTAAGGAACTGAACCTGTTTGCATACAATGTATACAAAGAACTGTACATCTTAAATTCCTATTGTTCTACACAGTGTGGGCTGTTACACTGCCCAACAGTCAAGCTGGAGGGGGGAAAAAAAAAAAAAGTCTTACTTTCTCTTCTACCCAAATTACTCCTCAATGAAGAATTTACATTTTAAGTAAACAATAGTTAGGAAGAAAAGTTATTTATTGGGTCACTAGTGAATTCCTCTACCAATGAAAAAATTATATCTTGCCATACACAACAATGTTTCGTTCAGTCTAGTTTAGATACCAGTCAATAGCACTTTCCAGGGATGATTGATTGCATATACCCCATTGGAAAAAGCCGTGCTGTTTAATCCAAATACTGTGTATTTAATTTCTAGTTACCAGTGACAGGGAAAAAGTTCCATCGGTGAGTTTTGTTCTTTGTAGTACTGTTCCTACTTTGCACTGCCAGCCATCTTTCACCAACCTTCACTATCCCTCAGGTTAAATTCACTTATCCCATTTTTTTCCCCCCTCACTATGTATATTGAGACAGGGCTGATGAAAGCTGCTCAGCTCATGCAGCACTTTCCACTACAGCAGCTCTGTCCAACACCAACTCAATACAGATAATGAATGCAAAGGAAGATTCTAAAGGCAATAAATTCATGGGAATAAGGAGTCTTGGGGAGACTGGTAACACCAGTTACAAGCAATTATAGGGAGAAAATAGGATGTAAAGCTGGAATAAAAAATAGCTCAGGAGCCCTCAGCAACAAAAAAGAAAACGAAACAAAAACTAATGATAAAATAAAATAGCATTTACAAACTTCATAATAAATCCTGAAAAGGCTTGTGTAAACATAGCTCAGATAAATCCTACTCACACCCTCTCCATATCTTCAACTCACAGGCTTTTATTACCTGCACATCAAAACTTCTGTGGCTGCGTTGGGTTTTTACCAGACTGCTCTTCACCATAAATCAAAAGCATCTGCCGAGCCACAGTGTCAAACTGCAGGAGACTCTGCTTTCAACTCAGTTGACAGGGAAGGTGAACCCCAATTCTGAACTTGCATTTTTATTGCTACAATGCCACTTCTTTCAACTGAACATTTACTGCAGGCCCACACACATCAGTGTGTTTTGAGCAGCAGTGTTTACATCACTTGTGTGCTTCGTGGTACCTCCTAAGCAAATGGATTTCAGAGATGACTGCCACCACATAAACTCCATGCAGCATCTAGTGCATAGCAGAATTGTAAAAAATAGACCAGATAACGAAAGCTCAAATTGTCAGCTTGCTCATAAAAGAAATGCCCTTGGGATCAAGGTGAGGCATAAGCAGCATAATAGATTTGTCCAATCCCCATCTCACTTTCAAACAATAAACCTAATTTACTAAGAATAATTTTCAGAACAAACCCACACATTTAAACAAGATAGGCAAACTACCCTGGAATATGCAAATTGCTCCATAATGGAATTTGCATAAAATCTGAGGGAGAAAAGCTATGAAACATTTGGCACTCATGCTTTAATCCTCATGCTGTCTCCCCTGACAGGCAGAGAAAAGGCCCTCTTCAAGTCATCACAAAACTCAGCATTATTGATGGCCACCCACCCCAGAGACACTTCTGTGGAGAAGGTTTTCATCGCTAACATTAATATCTGCACAGCAAATCATTTTTATTTCATTTTTCTAGTGCAGTAAGCCCCAATGTACCAATTACAATTGCTTCACAGTATTGCAAGTCTAACATTCCCAGACATTATCTCATAGAAAAGAAATAAAAAAGTAAAGACAAGAGAGTGTGGAGAGAAAAGAGATTACTTACTGCAGTTATATATTTCTGTGTACCATTACAGCATTTATCTGAAAGGAACCTGAATCTCTAGCTGCTAATAGTCCCTAAGTCACTAAGCAATGAAAGCACTTCCTTCCTCTTGGTCCTGTCTGAACAAACACCACACGCAAAAGACATTTCTAGTATTTATTTTTGGACTACTTAGGCTACCTGGCCCAAAGTAAAAACAAAACAAAAACAGCAAAACCCTTCTTACTTGTAACTGCACATCCTCATGTGGACAAACCTAATGGAAAAAGTGGTCCTTAGGAAGAAATATAGTCTACTAAAAAAATTTCCTGTCATGGTAAGTAAAAAAAAAAAAAAAAAAAAAAAAATCAGTTCTTCTCTGAACAGAGAGTGCCTTTCCATCCCCATAACATTAAAATCTTAGCAACACAGACTTCTTCAATGTTTAGGGAAGTGTGTATCACTAAGAAATTCTGTTTTCAGCCATTAAATATATGTAGATCAAGTAAGCTCTCTGTATTCCCAGGGAGTTTTCCCATGTCAGACATGCTTATCCTGAAGGCCTGTATTACAGAAAGAGCAATTTAACTTGAATGAAACTTAACAAAAATGAAATAAAAAGATTGGTTATTTCAGTTTCCAGAAAATAGAAATGGAATAAACTTCCAAAATACCTAGGAAAACAATTAACAGATAAAGTGGTAGAGCATTGCAAATAAATGCATTGATTAATAATATTTAAACGTGAAAATCTGTGGTTCATGTTGAAAAATTAAGCATTCTATTGAAGGACCAGAAGATACAATTCAAAAACTGTGACCCATACTGCTTAATACACTTCTAATTCTGAAAATAATGAAAAGCAAATAGGATTCTTTCTAGCAGATATTGGATTGTTTCCTACAGTTGAAGAATGCTAATCAACATGAGTACAGGAAATCCAGTATTGAAATGATTCAGCCATCATTTTATTTCTCAATATTAAACAAAACTTGGAGACCTCAGGTACTTTTCAGATTTTATACGGTCTTGGACACTACACATACACTTGATTCTGTTTCATGTGAAAATTCCCAGAGAAGAGGAGACAAATGCAGTCAATAACTCAGTGTGAGAAATGATCTGCACGACTGAACCCTGTCCCACTTTCCAGCAGAATTAGGTTAGCTCAGCTGTCAGCAAAACCATTGGGCCCTTTTGGGGAGACTGCTTGGCACACAAAATGGTCCTCACCTGTCTTCAGCACTTAAAAGTCAAGCCAGAATTCCATAAGCTATGGAAATTACTTATATAAAAATAGTATTTTTATTACTATGACTCATACTGCTATCATTTTATAAGAATGCTTGAAAAGTATTTTGAAGCATCCTCCTAACCAAGAGTAGTAACGTGCAATACCAATGCAAAAGTTTGAATTGCACAAAATGCATTTCTTTTTTAATAATTCATTTAAATAAATATATTTCAGACACAAAAAGGAAAATTACTTTAAAATCTGGAAATCTTTTGTATTAGCAGAAAGTTTTTACGAGAGTAGAAAGTTATCAGCTCTTGGAATGCTGGAGATGTCTTACCCCACACCAGGTACTGGCAACAACAAGCAGGTACAGCATTAATGAACCATCTTCCCTCCATCTTCGAATCTCACCAGGACTTAAATACAATTCACAATTCTGCTCACAAAAAAACCCAATCTGAACTAGTAGTGATGCTTTTTAAACCCAACAGCCTGCAGTCCTGAGCAACATTCCATAGCTGAGTCTCCTTTGAGCAGAGTGATTGGACAAGATGACCTTCAGGTGTCTTCCAGCCTTTGCTTTCCTATGGTTCTGTGATCTTTGAGGAGAGCACAGCTACAAGTCAGAAAGCTGTACGTATCTGCCCAGATGGGCTCCTGTAACCAAATTGTATACCCATTCAAAACCAAACAAAAAACAGATAAACATGAGTGACTTTGCTATGAGAGGAGTGAACAATTGAAAGGAAATGGCAGGCCACAATTTTATTTCATCCTGGCAAAACAAGAATCCAAGTCAAAGCTATAGCATTTCCAGCATGGTGTCTCCTAAGGATACCACTTTTTTGATACAGTCAGAGCCCTAGCTAGGGAAAGATGATCTCTTTCTGTTGACATAATGTCTATTAACCTGAAGTACTAACCACATTAGAATGTACAGCTATCACAGGTCCAAAACTGGAACAAACTCTACTTTCAAGAAAGAATACTTTTTAGACAAACAGAAGAGCTGCTCAGTCTCAGTTATTAGGAACTTTTTTTGATCAAGGAAGCATGTGATAAGTAATTCACAGAGGAAACACAAATTCAACAACACTGCCACAAAAAAGCAAGGTAGTCCTGCAAGTTTTCTTCTCTTGTCCTGAAGAAGCTTGATATCTGAAACATAAGTTGGAAAGCTGCTACTACTAGCCACACTAATCAGTGCTCCTGGATCTAGTGATGACACCAATAAAGTTCATTCTCTCCTTTCCCTACACCTTTTGTACAGTTACACTTGGTCAGCAGCGTTCTGCCTCTGCTAAATGTTTCAAAACCACAGAAAACAAAGTCAAAAATAGCAATGGAATGTTCATGTTGACTGTGGATGGGATATCATGGAGGCTTTTCCAAACCTACTATACTTCAAGTATTCAATCAACCTATTGTTTTGAGAAGCTTTTCACAGAAAGCTGTTATTTTCTCGCTCTCACCACATTAAGGTAGAAAGGCAAAGGAGGACAAAAGCAAGTAGTCTGAATAAGTAACTAGAAGTCAGTAGGAGGGTAATATTTTTTAATTCAAGTTAACATCAAAACCATTTGTTAAATGCATCCTATTACTGTAGTGTGATGCACCTGCATTTTCAGTGTCTTTACTAGCACTGCTAAGTAATAAGTGGTAGCAATTCTTACTCAGCTTAAGACATTAAGCTGCTCCTTATACAGCTGATGACAATTATTTGTTCCAGAATTCTTGAAAATCTTCCCAACCGTAAAAAAGGCTGCTTGTCTTACATCATCCTCTTAATGATAAAAGAGCCTAAATTAAAGCAAAAATGTTTGACAATCAGTGAATTCTGAGAACAAAGCATGCGTGCTTTCAGACAGCTTTAAAAAAATATTACCTTACTGAAAATGAGCATACTGTTAAGACTTCTGTACTCCTGTTGCATAAATATTTGAAAAATATTAAAAGAGTATCAAGTCTCTTACAAACATTTCTATAAATTCAGTATAAACTCTTATAAAATAAAAAAGAAAAATACTCCAACATATTCCTTCTCCTTTCTCAAACTGCTACCCATTTGCATTCCTTTAAAGTTTAAGTCATTTGAAAAAAGAAAGACAAAAGTTAAGAACAATTACTGTAGCAACACTGGTCAAAAGAACGTTGTGTTCTTCTGTCTCCCGTTATCAAGATTCCTGTTGACAGCTGAAGAGGGTAAGTTTATATCTAAAGAGGCCACAGATATTTTTCAATTCTTGAACTGTTATACCTTACTGCTGCTTCATACCAAAAGGCAGCTGGCAATCTGGGCTGCTCTCTCTTGGGCCAGCCAGGTACACTGGAGCTGCTCCCCTCACAGACAGTATCGTTATTACAGTAACTTTTCACAACAGGTCACCAAGACTCCATGGAGGAGGCTCTCTGCTCCCTCCTAATGATGAACTCCTGCTCATCAGCTCTATATGAGAAATCTCAGTAAATTTAAGTATAAAAAAGTAGTATTTTAATTGAAAAAAACTAAAAATTCACATGCAGAAATTTGGAAGACATGTTCAAAACCCTATTACATTAAGTACCACATGAAGTGCAGATGATGATATGCTCTAAAGTAACTTTTAATTTTCAAAGGCAAAACAGCAGTTATCTTCTGACAGAAGGAGGAAGCAGACACATCAGCTGCAACTCTTTGTGATAGCAGTCATTAAATCCCATGCCTAATCTCAGACTTTGCATTTTTAGTGCTAAGGTTCCTTTAAAAAAAAAAAAAAAAAAAAAAAGGAATCACAGAAAAAAAAAAATCTAAGGACCTGAAACTAAACCCATAAGCTGGCTGCTCAAACATAGAAGTTTCATTTCAATTAAATTGATTTTTCAGCTAACTTCTTGCTATTTGGGATTTTGAGTCATAGGAAGAGAATTACATTTTTTCCATATAGGACAAGGGAGGAGCTGGTCACAAGAGTTGGGCAGAGGAAATGTCACACTTTTAAAAAATGAAAATGACAAACAGCATCTAATTTTTGTAGATTGACAGGGATGATTTCATAGACCTCTGCATGAGACCTACAGGCATCCATAGCTTTAATGATAAACCAGAAAATCATAGGGCATTAAAAAATCTGCACATGTTCTGTAGTGCTACTCACATTCATTTTTTTCCACATCAATCAATTGCTGTTCTTTTCAACAGAACACTAAGCTAGTTCAAATACCCCATTCACTTACTACTCAATGGAAATAACATACTCCATAGTTCACTACCATTGATCTGTTGTAGATTAAGTTAACAGTCATTACGCAATTAATGGAAAAACAGATATATTAACACTGGGCTACAGAGCAATGACAGCTTCTGATTGGATCTTTGATATAATTCAACAGTTCTATAAATTAGAGTAATTTGTTGTAGAATTAGTGTATCATCACTGAACTTTAGAGCCAGCAGTGCAGTTTTATGAGAGATGCTTTACAAGCAGCTGAGGGCTTTTTCTACATTAATAATTTATTTCTGTAGTAATACAGTATATGATGCTTTTAATTATCAATTAAGGCTTGAAAACAAACAAACAAAAAACAACCCAAGCTTGTCATTCCAAGAACTAAGCCAAGAGCAGCAAGTTGCTTTGGTGTAATTCTGCTGAGTTCTCATTTTGATTTATTGCTTGTGCATGGAGATATGTAAAGTGGGGGATGCACTTCAGATTTTTGATCAGTGTTAATTTCTCCCATGTGCCAGCAGTGAGAGCAGTGCAGCAATTAAATGATCCTGACAGTAGCAGTAACAGCTGGGGCCAGGGCAGCAATCGCCTTTCTTTGTTTTCCTCCTCTCCTACCAGAAAGGAGACAGGTAAGAGGAGGGGACTTCATTCCCATTTCAAACATGAGGCTTATCATCCTGTTCATAATGTTTTGCCCCCAGAGGGGTCCACAGCAAGGATTGCTCTAGTCCCTACTCTATAAAATGAAAAGCTCTACTAGGAAGGCAAAGAAAGACACAATCTGCAGAGCCAGGGAGTAAAGGAATGAAAAATGGAAAAGGTACTGCAAACAAATGGAAGGGGAGGGAAAATGAGAGCAGTGGAGTCAAAGAATTTTCAGTGGGTGTGAGTTTGTATTAAAGAAAAAGAAGCCACAAGTGTAACAAAAATGGACAATGAATACTCCTGACAGTACCCACCAGCTCCTGAAAAACTGCAGATTTCCAAAGCACAATGACCAGACACAGCCCACAGGGTCAATGCAAGCCTCCTTTTCAAGTTCCTCCCCTGTCCACAGAAGTCTGGCTCAGTGGGCAAAAAACTCCAGAAATCTGTAGCGTGTTGGAGTATCAAATATTAGGCAAATGCCAAAGTGTCAGTCAGTTCTGTGAGAGAGGGCAGGCTCACTCGAGGAGGGGCTTGTGCACTTCACAGAACAAGGTCCCCACAGCACCAGACTGCGCAGCCTCAGGTACACCAGGGACAACACAGCATCCTCCCTTTTCCCACAAACTGTGGCAGGAGTGGTTGGGGAGCTAAGGCATCCTGATCACCTCCTGCCTTTACCCCACAGCTCTGGGAACCTTTCAATCCATAATCCATATTTAACTCACACACAATACTATTAAGTTTAATAACTCAAATGAGACATTCCAACTTATTAAACATATACACCTCAGGCAAAGAAAAAATGTAGATCACTTTATGGAAAGTAATCTAAAAATAGGAGGTGAGAAGGCCAGTGGAAAATATGTCTATTATGCTCAATTACAATCAATGGATGATTTCCAGAAACTAAATTGATTATGTGTAACTAAAATTTCTTGAATGTTTCCTACATTACAGATGTTGCTTCAGCTTCTTTAAAGCAAAAAATTACTTCAGGTTTGTGGGGGGCTTTTTTTTTTTTTTTTGAGGGTGTTTTTTTATCATTTGTTTGGGGGGGGGGGGGTGTGATTAAGTTTAGATACAAAAGAGCATCCAGTCCTTATGGCTGCTGAGCGATAGTGGAAGTGCATTCTAGCATACAACAAAAGAATGCCTTCTACTACAGCAGGAAGCATCCAGGAAGAAGAAAGAAGCCTGTCCTCAAATCTGACTAAGAAGCTTGAAGAACTTTAAGAACTCAGCTGATTTCAGCTTAAATAAAGTAAAATACTTGTCAAAAGGATACACTGAGCGTATAACACAGCAATATCAGTTCTCTGAAACTAATCTCATGTCTGATCTCTATCTCAATTGCTTAGCATCCAAAAATTGAAAATTTAATGGAAGCAATTTGTTTTCTTCAAGGATTTATGCGTTTTTCAGCCTGATACTAAAGGAACCCACTATCTACATTGCTATGCAAATCCACATTGACCGAAAAGTCTCAAAAGGCTCAAGGCTATTTACCTATATATACATTGTATAAGGAACGCTGAGCATTACTTTAATACTGCAGTAGGAAGGGGAGCAAGTACACTTTCTACATCACTTCCATTTTCCCTATTTGGTTATGCTACAGGCATATTTCTTAGTATCTTGCAGAATATAGTAATTAGGTGATATTTATGGGTATTTTCCACATGGAACTTGCAGGACTATACCAGATTTTCCAACACTAAACAAGAACTAAAAACATCAAGGAAGTTTTGTTTCCAGATGTTAATTGCAAACAGAAAAAGTGAAAGTCACCGCCAGTATGAAAAAGCTTTTGTATTAGTATACACACACAGCGTGGAATCAAAGTAGAAGTAAACACATTAATGCAGAGTTCTCACATTATTTCAACATACTGAAATGTGTGTGCACCCAATCTCCAAGTCTTGAACTACCACTATTGGAATATTACTTCAGAAATTATTATTCCCTAAAGACTCAATTTAGAAGGTGAAATACATTTTAAGGGTTTTATTCTACACCTCTAGGCCTATGACCAATAAAAAACGGCAAAGCAGTTCATGTTAATGGATTCTTAATTAGTCTGGGATGCACAAAAGAAATTTAACATAAGAGCAATTTCTAATTCTAAACTTTAAAACACCAGAGAGCTTCTCAAATACAGCAGCAGCAATGTGTGTTCCAGTGTCACAGTAAATATGAAAGCTAGAGATTGAAAATTACACTGTAGAATTCTCTTCAGCAGAAAAGGAGAGCTATTTTAAAAAAAAAATCAAACATAAAAAAACCCCCACACAACAAAAACAAGCCCCCAAACCTCTACATTTATTTTGCAAGTATTTGCAGAAAATTAAATTATATTGAACCAATTTTATAAACTTACTGATGTTTTAAAAAAATATAGGAAGATGAACAACAACAACAAAAAACCCCCCAAAAACAACACCAAGTTTTTCCAGACAAAGGATCCATCTCTAGTAAATGGGGAACAGTAAGAGCCACTGTTGCCCCAGAAGCCATGCAAACACAAGTACCAAGTGTTCAAATATGACTGCAGCCACGTGCTGCAGAGCAATCCAGAACTGACTTGCTTCTCATTGCCATGGACCAGAGGCAGGAGTACTATTCCGTATCATGGTTCAGCCTGGGATAGACGGAAGCACGGCCTCATTCTATTGACTATTGATTACTTGCGGTCATACCAGCTTGATCTAAGATAATAAGCTGAAACAAAGTTTAGGTTAGCATACAACATATCCATGGCAAATGTTGGTACAACAAAATACCACACAAAATAGAAGCCTCCTCCACAAGCTGGTACCATTCCACTACAAATCTGAACCATAGCACAACTTTAAAACTGTTTGGTACTAAAAGGTCCTCCACAGAACCAAGCATGATGTTTTATTTACAGTGAACCCAGCTTTAACCTCCATCAGTGCTAAAGCAGAGTACTATTATACTTGGCTTTGAAATCCCTAAGGGAAGTGAATTACTGGTTAGACACAGGGATCTGAGTTGATCAGTTTTGCTACACCCAGTCTGGGTCCAAGAGACAGAACCAAGCAACATTTCCTCTCTACGAACATGACAAGAAAGAACACAAGTCAGCAAGATCAAAGCACTTTCCTGGTAGGCCTTACTGAGAGGAATTGGCAAAGACTGGACAACATTGTGCTGCTCTAAGAGACAGCACAGCAGTCATGTTATAGCTAATCTACTGTGCCAGCACAGCTCAGGGTTGCAGGTCCCTTTGAAACAACAGAGAAAAGAAAAAAGAAAATAGAATAATATCAAGCTTCAAATTAGACTGGCAACCCACAGGAGAAAAAAAAAAAATCACATGAAAGCCTTTAAAGAAGTCAGAGGTACTAGTTTAATTAAAAGTGGAGGTGGGTTTAAAGACTAATTCAAATAATGCAATAGAATTATTTATACTACTGTACTTTGCTTAGCAGGAAATACCCTTTTCCCATTCATTTCTCTCTGCATTTTTCTTCCTTTAGATCAACATGCCAAAAATGAAGGTTTAGCATGTTGAATCAGTTAAAATGGTCTTCAAAGATGTAGAAATTAAGTCACAGGCAGAGATAATTAAATCTTAACAATTCTGATGATGTTCCAGCATGAATAAATTCAACACTCTCCCATGAGTTGTTTAAATTACATATGTGCATGTTTGTGTTTATGGCAGCCAGATCAAAGTTACTATATCCAGTTTCAAACAAAGGCTTTATCCTGTTGCAGCAGCCCTCTTGTTAGAGGGTAGAAATGAGCCGAGACACAGACTTCTTGTTTACCACAGAATAAAAAAATGTCCCGGTTTATTCCTCTTTACAGCTCAGCCATCCTGATTCCAACTATTCACTGACTCTGGCTGAAGCAAGCTCCTACTGTAGGTTTCCCTTGCAGCCTCTGACTACTGGTTACTTCCTGGTAAATTATGACTGCATGTACTGGTTTGCAGACTCTGAATGCAGGCTTTTACCTGGCTAGACTATGACTGCAAGCTCCAGCAACAGGCTCTAACTACAGACCCAGACTGACCTTGCAGCAGTGATCCTCTCTCCCCAGGATTCTTCTTCTTCATGATCCTCTCCTCACCAGCTAACCCACTCCCTCTTTTATCACACTTATCTTTACTGGATATAGCTGTGACTCCTCAGGGGTGAGGCTGTATTGGGTAATTAACACAGTTGTTACTTATCAGGGTCTCCTGTATTCCTTGCTCCTACATAAACTAGCATTTATAGATGTTTTTATAATCCCATCTAAGCATAAGTTAACTTATCACTGGCAATCAAAAAGAAAAAACTTAAATGAGCCATTAGTTTGGTTGCTCATTGCATCCAATGACCTGAAGCTAGTCATCCACACAAGATCTCTAGAAGAGCAATGCAGCCACTAGCAAGTTTAAACCTAAGGTTCCACCTCTCAGCTTTAATTTTACCATGCTTTTTTTTTGTACTAAAACTGGAAACATTTTATTCAGTTTATACATTTGGAAGTGTTACATCAAGCATTAATGGAATTCATAAAGGCAGGCTGTGCAGGGAGATGGAGAAGATTAAATGAATTCTCCATACTTCATGAGAATTGAACTTGAAGGATTTCTGGAAGTTTAACAGAAAGGGACAAGTAGGAAGATGAAAACAGCAAAAGCCGAGGGCAGAGCATAACTAACAGAGACTGGTAGGCATAAACAACTCAAAAATTTTAAAAGCGCTTTGAATAAAATGTTATCACAAATGCAGGCTGTGATGTTATTTAAGGAAAACTGATCATTTTTCATCAGACTGATGTAACTGAAGTTGAAATTATTAGAGAGGAAACAATAGTCTAAATTCTCATTAGCAGGCTTTGAACACCTCAAGAGCTGCAGAAAGCAATGTTGTAAACAGCTGATTGTAATTCTAACAATAATTTCAAGCAAAGCTGTGGGCCGGCATTAAAGCATTCTATGATAATCTTCAAAATGTTGCAATAATAAATGGATTATAATTCCTCTGCAATCTTTCTTTTATTAAGTCAAAAACCTATCTTCTTCTGCTAGCTCAACATCCTATAAACAATGACTGTTTTCTCGTCAAAGAAATTACATCAACATCTGATGTTTTTAATATAATATACAACTTTAATATAAGTATTAGTCGCAGACATGCCATCTAATCACCATTCACCTGGTAATAATGTGTGACATCAAGACATTTACAGCAGCATTAACAGGTATCCCAATAATTCTGTTTCCTAAGAACTCTTGCACGAGACTTGTAAAAGGTGCTTCAAGAGACAGCTAAAAGTAGACTTGTCACATTTTAAATCATCCTGTCCAGACCTCAAAATAAGAGATTGAGATGGTGGGTCAAAAGTCTTCAGCGTATAAAAACCACAACCAGGAAAAACAAAACAAAACAAAACAAAACCAAACACACTGCTCAATAGCAGTAGGTTTTTAAACTGTATTTAGTTTAAATAATTTTGTAAATGTTACGTAACATCCTCCAGAGTGAACTAAAGAAGTAAAGCTAATTAATAAAACAGATATAATCCTAGGAAAACATAAGATATCAAGTCAGATGTCTGTATTTCTTAATACTAATGATACAAGTCATCTAGACATGGATGCAAAATAGAACCAAACATTTTACAACCAATTTAACCTTGACCCTTTCAAACCAGGTTATGCTGTCAGCCTTGCTAGAACCTCTCATAGACTAAAAAGCATAACTTGAATGCACTATTGAAGAATTTGGATATTTTAATATCTAGTGGCTTTACTGAAATCTTTCAATCTTCAAATGCTTGCAAGCTGCATCCAGTACAAATTCAGATATAACGAAATGCCATAAAAAGATAAATGGAGTTTTAAGTTCCTATTTACTGAAGAAAACAGTAAAATAGTTTACCATTTTTTTCTGAACATGAGACACACACTAAGTATATCAGCTAATACAGATAACACAGTATGTCTTCACAGAAATACAACAAATTGCTACATCCAGACTCCCGACTATAACCAAGAGCTAATTCAGCAAGAATTTTACATCAGCCACATGTGAAAGATTGCATGCTTTAACTATCTGTTTTTTGTGTTCCTTCTAGATGACATACACATTACTGTTTTGTTTTGCTTCTTATCCATCTTCACAGTAGTGAAGTTCACAGTAGGAACCACTGGCTGGAACAACAATTCAACCAGCAAATGAGATCCAGATGACTTTCTCAAAATGTTTCAAAGTGGGTTATAATATGCCACAAGATTTGTTTTTATGTGCATCATCACATGCAGAGATGCAGCTACAGCTGCAATCACAGAAAACAAGACCAATTCTTAAAAGAATGAACATATTTTACATGCTCTCCTCAAAATACAAATAATGGCAATACAGCCACATATTTTACTGCTGAGACAGTAGCTTAAGTGTTGTCATAGAAAAGTTGGAATTATACACAATATACTACATCAACTGCTTCTTCATTTCTAACAAGGAATTGACAATGGCAGAGCCTAGTTCTACAGCTCTCACTTAACTGAGAAAGGGAAAACATGCAAATACATATTGATGAGACTGCAATTTGTCTTAGAAGAAACTGAAAAGCCCGTTAACTTAGACCTGTAGCTGAAAACTAGATAGCTTTTGAAAAGATTACTACAATGGAAGAAGTGGTTTTAGAGAGGCTGATTGCTTCCATGAAGCTTCATACATGTTTAAAAAGAAAATCTTTTACTGTCAAAAGTGTACCTTCAAAATAAATGGAAGCAGGTGATAAGTGGAAAAAGAAGACCACAGCTAGTACAGCCCTATCATAAGTACTTAATCCTTGCAAAGCTATCTCTCACAAAAAAAGGCCTTTTGAAGGGAACATAAAATAGACCCAGACTAGAATTTTCCATGTTGTGTACCTATGTTTCAAAGGCTGGAATTGCTGCTTTTCTCCCTCATTCACTTGTATTTGTGGTTGCTGTTCCATGTCAAAATTCAGCAAAGCCCTAAAGACTACCAGTACTATTTAAGCGTTGTGCGGAATCATGTCTCTAAAAGCTGCAATTAAGGATAAAAGGTCAGGGGTACAATCCCCACAACTTGCATAACTAACTATAAAAACCAGACACGTTGAGATTTGATGAACTATGATTAAGCCTGTAGGGAAGAAGAATTTGGTCTAAAATATCAGTGCTTCTGATAGTCTGCAAAATTAAATACTTTGTGAACCAAACAAGGAGTGGGATGGGAAAGCATAGAGAAAAGAGGCAAGAAGAAATAAAGAGAAACAAAAAAAAAAAGGCAGTGAATAATGAATCACGGGAGTAAGTAGAAAATACTGAAGAGAATTACCTTACAATGGCAGCAACTGGGAAGCAGTACACATGAAAGAAAAGAGGTACAGCCAATGACTATTTCTTACAGGTTGTCTCTTAGTTTTGGTTGTGTTCTCTCAGTTTTTATTTTAAACACTAAGCATCAACAGATGGGGGTATTTTTAATACCTGATTTAAACTTATTGTTATAGCTGTTTATTAGGGTTGCCATTTAGTCACTGAGGTTCCAATACATGGAGAATGACAGGACACAACTGTTAGTTTAAAGTTTTAATTTGTCTTTTGCTCTTAATTTAGCACAGAAGAAGCTTCCTCTCTTAAATTCAAGTTCAAATTCCACGGACATAGTGGGAAGCTCTAACAGGCTCTTGTGGCAGAACAGCCATTTACAGAATTTAGAGAACTCAATTCTAATTCTCTCAGATTTTAAGACAAGTGTGAACAATTCTTTTAAAGAAAAAGGATCGGTAAGCAAGCCAGAAAAAAATAAGGCTGAATTATGTAAGATTCACTATGTAGAACTAAATAGCAAGATAAGACATTTATGCTTTCAACATTTTCTTCTTAAATTTTAGAAGAAAGCTAATAAAAGATCTAGAGAACATTTTCAAAGACACACTCAGCTTTCAAGCAGCCCAGTAAGTTTCCCTGTTACTAAGTAATGATGGCAAGGGAGGCAGAGAGAATGATCACAGGCCTGGATTAACAGCTGTATCACTTCTAGTACCAGCATGGATCTGGAGAATTTACTACCCATTTTGACTATAAAGCTGAGATAGTTTTATGCAGAACCAGCTCAGGCATATTAAGAACATAATCCTTGAATTGCAACTGCTGTGGACTACAGGCTACAGAATCCCTGACTTCTCATGGTCTGCCCAAGCAGAGCCAAGGCATGTGAACTCCAAGGCACACAAGTTTCAATACAGCTTTATTCACCAGAGCACCGTGACAGGTCCCTGCTGTCCCCGTACACTTGCTGCACCCATGCAGAACCTGAGCACTGCAACAACACTTGTTTGATTGGAAAGTCACTTCAAGTCCTTTGTGATTAATAGTGGTGAATAAATCCTGTTAAACATGAAGGAAATATTGCAGAGTCACTTAAGTGTTCCTGTACTATGTTCCTAGCATTCCCTAGATTCTTAGCTTCTTTGGAGTATACCCGTTTTACTCAGTCCAGTTAAAATAAACAGCTACAGAAACATTTTCAGTCTGGAGACTTCACTTAAGGAGGAACTGGAGTATTTCAGTGCAAGATGCAGGGAAGGTAGCATCTTTCAGCCGAAGTCACAGCTAATTAGCCCAAGTCACTTCCCAGCCTGCCCTCAATGTGTAACAATCACTGCTGTTGGGCAACCTCCTTGTTTCTATGGCCACGGGCTACAACACAATTCCTGCCTGAAAGTTTAAGTGAAGGAGGAAGTTTTAAGAACAGACTAACATATTTAAAAATGGCTTTGAGGATTTTTTTGTTATTTACAATAAGTTGTCAATAACTTCTTCTGACATTAAGAAAATCTGTCCTCATCACGACATGTCTGAGATTCACATTAGAAGTTTCAGCTAGAAAGAGAAAATGAATACGATTTGATTTTTTCATACCCAATATATTAGAAGTCCAAGGAAAAGTTTCATTTTCAAGCCTTTCCTATCAGCTGTAGACATGAGCACGCAAAGGAATTAGTGTCCAAGTGGCCTAGGCAGAATTAGGTTCCATTAGTCTATATCTATATAAGCATACTGCAACGTCTGCTCCAGATTTACACATCAGCAAAGAAGACGATTATGCGTATAATGAGAAATAATACATACGCATTCAGGGAAATATTTCTCCAGTAACTTTTGCTCTTCCACTAAAACAGTCTACTTGAGAAACACACTGCCACATAACAAAGCCACAAACTAAAGTATTCATTGTAACACAGTATGTATTTAAGCAGCTCAAGAGTTAACCTCACAAAAGCAAGAGTCTGGATTCCTGAAAGCATAGAGAGAATCAGCTTTGAGAAAAAAAAGGGTGGATTTTCCACAAGAACTTTCTGATTCTTGCATAATTCTAAATATTTATATGAGGAACAATAGGTAGCAATAGTTTTTGAGATAGCTCCCAATGTAGACAGAGCACTCTAGAATATTTGAAGCTAACAGATCCTACATTAATATTTCAAAGAAGGGGAAAGGACATGATGTACCTAACATTGCTGGAAAGCTGATTCAGACTGAAATTTAAATAGCTGCAATTGCATGGTCTTTTTTTCAGGCCCCTGCATTTTAAAGTACCTACCAGAATTTATATCTTACTCTAAAAAGAAAAAAAAATTCCTTTTTTCCATGCTTTGCAAAAGACACTCAGCAGAGCCATTCAAGCCCAAGCACTTGCTGACAACTGTGTTCAGTGTGGGCTGCCCACAGGCCTTCCCTAACAGAAAATCTGACCCCGAATTAATGTCATTTTTGACCAGCAAGTGGCAAATTTAATGACCCTCTAGACAGACTCCAAAGTCCAAATCCCATTTTGGGTGAAGATAATAATTTGACCATTTTTTAAGTTGGTGACAGAGGGTGACGAATTTCACTCCTCTTGGTGTTCAAAGTCTTCCTTATGTTTCAATAAGAAGAGACATACAACTGGAGTCTGCTTTGGAAGAACTGGGTTAAAAACTCAGAGATGTTCATATCTGCATGAAACCAAGTACACGGTCATAAATATTTCACACTTTGTCGAGGCAAGGTCTCTCTAAAATTATTATTTATTAAATCACGTTAAGCAAGTTTTTTCATAAAAATTGAAAAAGCTAGATGAGGAACACCAAGCACTCAGGGTTTTAAATCCATATATAGGTGCTGACAGGTTCCATACCCAGATTTCACTACCCCTTAATCCAGAGCTGGCCCATCTGCCCAGCAAGGGGTCCTAAAAAGCCCCAGCAGGGAATCTGTAGGATTTGGCAAACAGTGGTTTGACATACTAGAGATAGTCACTCAGGGTTTTTTTCCAAGTAATTTGACGGTAGTTTTTGAGATATCCAACAGCCCCAGGGTGTCTGAGGTGAGGTGCTGACTGTTGGGCAGGCTCTGATAGGAAAGGTGTGGGCTGTGCAGACATGAACAGATAGATCCAACCCAGCCATGCAGGGTGTGGACAAGCTCCTTGGGCACAAAGGTGGGTGGTGGTACCTCAGGGAAACCTAAGAAAGGGCAAAATGCCTGAGGGAGAGAGGAGAGGGGAACAAAAGAGAAGGAAAGAAGCACGACAGGCAGTGAAGGAATGGGAGGAGGTGCTCCAGACACCAGAGCAGATATTGCCCTGCAGAAGTCCATGGTGAGGCAGGCTGGACCTCTGCAGCCCATGGAGAATCTCCACACTGGAGCAGACAGACATGTCCTGAATGAAGTTCCTAGCCATGGAGAAACCACACAGGAGCAGGTTGTCTGTAGTCTGGGGCAAGGATCCACACTGGAGCAGTTCTTGAAGGACTGTACCTTGGAGGGAACCCATAATGGAGCAGAGAAAAAGCGGAAGGAGCTGTTATGGACTTCTTTAGACCCTTGGTTAGCAACTGCCCTGCACAGCTTGGGTAGATACAGGAGTTGGGAATGAAGGAATGCAGTTGAGGCTGAGAAGAAAAGAAGGGTGACTGGCAAGAGGTGGTACAGCTTTTACCTTTGTTTCTCACTATCATACTGTATTTTCAATAAGCAATAAAGTAGCTTTCTCTGGGTCAACACTGTTTTGCCTGTAACAGTAATTCTGAAGTGACCTCTGTCTTTATCCAAAAGTTTTGCATCTCACATGCCTCAGGGCCTGCTTGAGGGAAAGAGTGAGAGCAGCTGGGTGGGCATCCAGCACCCATCCATGGTTAATCCACCAAACCAGTATATCATTAGTACCAGTTTTCTTGAAATACTAACTCCTCTGTATGATGTACCTGAACCAGTTTTCAGCTGCTTTCATCTGCTATATACATAGAACAACTTAGATTCTGTTAATATTTTCCTACTGCAGAGAACAATTCTGAATTGTAATGGACATGTGACTTAAATGATGTGATAGAAAGCATTATTCAGGGTTACAGGCTAAATTTGTACTTCACGTAAATGTCTCAACGCACCCATCATTTAACTCCTTATACAACTTAATGTATGCCTAATATACTTGGAGAAGCTACTTTCATCAAATTATCTTTTCTTGAATTCTTTCTCCATTATGGAAATTATGTTGAACAGTCAATTTAGACAAGTTAGCCATGACTAAATATTCATTTAAATCCTTTTAGCTCAAACTGGTACAGAACTTTTTCATAAGGACCAAATCTTTTATTATACACACACACCCCCAATATAGTTAGAGACTCATTTCTTCTCTGTAATTACCATTTTCAATGTCTCAGTAATCCATTACACCAAGCAGTTTTTGGCCTTTACACTGCCGTAATCTGGCCAGCATCTTCCTCTGAGCATGTTTTGTGTCTGTGGACACACAGGACAATCATTCTCAGACAAAGGCAGAAAAGACAAGGAAACAGGGATTTTTGGGTACATGTGCATTCACACACACACATCAAGCAACAGAAACACTTGTGCAGAAGATTGTTTCATTTAGAAAGACAAACTGCAGAAGGCAGAAGAACACTATATAATGTGTAGAATCTGCAGAAGAAAAAGTATGTGGTTCAGTGTTTCCTTTATTTATTACATTTCTGCTTTGAAGCCAAGTTTCCTTCCAATGCATTCCTAATACTTTATTCCTCAATCTAGCTGGACAGCAGGAAGAAATTCTTCAAGCATCAATAAAAGAAATTTGTTTACAATTATTGTATTAAGAGGTATTTAGATCTTTCATAATGTTAATACTGTGATGGAAAATGGAAGAGGTGCTTTTGGATAGCCATATATCAAGTATAACAACACTTAGTTCACATTTATAATCAAGTAGATGTTTTCTACCATTGGCTGCTTTCATTTCCAAAACAACTATTTTAGGTTTAAAAGAGCTTCCAGTGAGGATCAAAATCACTACTTACTGAAGAATTGATTCAAAACAATAATATAGAGGCAACTCCTTAATAACATTTTGGAAGTACCTGTGCATTTATTGCTCCTGTCCGGATGCACACACATACTCTCTCCCCAAAGAAGTAAAGAAAGATCAGCATGAAGTCCTACAATTTATTTCAAAGCAAGATTCTAGAAACATTGGGAAAAACTGAAAAACAGTGAATTGCAATAAGCATGCATCATAGGAAGTGTTTCAAAGTTGGTCTTTTTGTTCGTTCCTCCTTTTCTACCAGAGCAGTTTCTGTTTAGGGTATCTTCCACTTGACACTTGATGTCATCAAGTGTGCAGTAGTGTGGAACACACATCCTAATTTTCAAATGAAGCTTTAAGCCAAGGAAAGCCTTTCTGGTATTTGTCAACCTTACAAAGTCATCTCTTAATTTCTAGAGCATAACTGATGACTCTGACACTTCTTCGTAAAAATAGTAGATGTTTCTCATACATTTAATTCAGCACTTTGATATTTGCAAATATCTAAGAATTCCAGTAGTTTATGGGGCTTTTTCTTTCCAAAAATCTTTATTCAATTATCTTCCCACATCAGAAGAAGTATCCTTCGTTTGCATTTTTTCTTAGCTCAAGTGTAGTAAGAAACCCTTGACTTCAAGCCAGAGTTCTGTCTCTATCTCATCAATTCTTTGAATCAATTTCTTTGACTCTTCTCGAGAGCAATTTTTATTAATATGTTCATTTCGAAGTCTTATATCTCCAGTTAGCTGCACTGGAAGTTGTAACTCAATTTGAATTTGCCAATAATTAGTTTAGCCTTTCCCCCATTTCTGAATAAGCAGAAAGTCTTTGGTCAGAAGGAACTACATTCTGAAATACTTGAAATGGAATTAGTACTCAAGGAGAAAAAAAACAAAACTCTGACACTGAAACCAAGTATGTCAGAGAACACTCAGCCAGATTTCTCAATTTTGTCAATGTTGCCCCTTGCACAATGTTCAGAGCTGCTTTGAACTGCACACATTGTTGAGTGCTCACCAACTGGCACATCAACAAGGCCACTGACGCTCAAATACACAGTTTATCACCAACATATCTCAGAAAATACAGGAAAAATTTATTTCACAAATGAGACTGGCAGATTCTAGACAGACAAGAGAGAGTGCACAGACATTCTGTATTTTAAGCCTCACAAGCATTTGTTTAAGCCTCACAAACATTATTATTTACAAATAATAATTAATTATTATTTGGAATAGTGAACACTATTACCACTTTGGTAACAGTAACCCCATATTAAATGAAAAAATTAACAGTAAGGGGGACAGAGTGAAGGTATCATAGGCATAATGAACTTGAACAACCTTGTTATTTCCTGTACTTCCACGTTAACTACATAGAAGGAGTAAACAATAGCATTTTTCTGAGATTTTCTTCAGACTAGCCACTGACTCAGTTGTTGACTGATTTAGTGCTTATCTACACACTCTTTACATCTTGCCTTTTTTCTTCAACATATGTACAATTATTCTGAATTTGCATATTCATGGAAACCTTTTTGTAAAAAGCAACCCTGGTAGTGGGAGAATGAGTTCTGTCCCAACAGCTTCAACTTTTTCAGATTTCAGAGCCTGTCTTCTGCAGGAAACAAAATGAAGGCAGTAAAAAAATGCTTACAAAAATTAAAGTGATCCACTTTTTTTCTACCCTCCTCTCCTTAAAAGCTCACTTTCCACAGCCCTTTAAAAAAAAAAAAAAATAAAAAAAGGACTCCAGTGCATATGAACGTGGTTACATGTTCCAAAAGGGATAGGCTACATTTATGAAGAACACAAGAGAAAAGTGGTTTCTAAAAATACCTTGGTTTCAAAATGTGCCATGATGGAAAAAAAGGAACCAGCACTGTCAGTATCACTCCCTGTGAGGGAGTAGGAAGACAGAAGTATTTCATAATCATTACAGAAGCTCATTACAGCTGGGGGTTGAGCTGCATCCCCAACCTCCCTTCTCTCCCATGGAACTACATTGAAATGACAGCCCTATAGCTGCATTCTCTACAGCATGAAATTCACGTTTCACCTGATTTCAATCTAGATTTCTTCAATATGACATCCCACTTCTGAACACCCCATAATGATAACTGGGCAAATAACTTCTATTGCCTGGCAATCTCTCATACCATGATAGGTTTCTCTTATGTCTACCTCTCTCCTCCTAAGGTGACATGCTCACCATCACCATTCAGCACAGGCTCAAGACACAAAACATCTCACTGAGCCTATTAACACACAGATCCATGTATGAACTGGGACAAGGAACATGACTGCTACTCAGAGGCCATCAGTAATTGCTGTTTGGAAGACAGTTTTTCAGGGCTTGCAATTTTTGTGTTGCTAAAGCAAGTCCAAACAGCTGCTTTCAGGTCAATTTTTCCATACAGTCACAAAAGTGCAGCACCACCAGGCAGGAAAGGTTACAAGGGACCTATGGTCCCACTGCATCTCTCCATAGCTATGGCTGTGACTATCCAAGCCAGGCTACCAACATTAACACAGGCAGACATGCAGTGGGCACTGCTGGGCTCCTGCCCCGTTGTGCTGCACAGTCGCCTGCTCTGCTGACTTCCAAGTAATGCAGCAGCTGCTGCACTCTACTTACAGACATGTTGCCATCTCCGAATACCTGTTTCAGGCAGCAATTTTGAATAGCATAATATTCTTCTTGATCCCAGACTTTGATTTTGGAAAAATACAACTACCTGATGACTGACAGGAAGCCATTTCTTCATGGTTTTCCAGAAGAAACTCTCTCTAGAGAGACGCTATTTTTGAAGTACTTCTTTGTCTGTTTTCTTGAGCATCTCTTTTGATTTTATTTCATGCAGCCAGCCAGAAAAGAAAGTAAGAAGTTAAACTAAGGTATAGTGGGTTTCTTCCTCCCTCTCTTCTCTAAACATTTTCTGAATAGGAAGTTAAACCCATTTCTTCCCTGTTATGGACTGTCTTTTGAAAAGCAAGTAGTTTGCTTTCATATTTAAATTTCATTCTTGAATTTTTCACCTAATCTAAGATCTCTTATAAATTGAGATTTTGAGAGATGAACAGGTCTAATCCACCATCAGGCAAAGATTATTATGATTAGTTTACAGTTTCCCAATACACAGAAACACACAGAGAAGTCCCTTTTCCTAATTGTATTCATGCCTATTCCTGTGAAGGTAACTAAGTTTTGTCCTGAACAGTGAATTTACACAAAAGCCAAAAGAAATCCCACATTTTGCTATCTGTTAGTAAAGCATTATTGCCCATACCAGCCCCCACTAAGCCATGTGTAGTAGAGTAACTACTGTCTACCACAAAGAAGTAACAGTAGAAAACCAAGCCATGTGAATCTGAGTTACCTACCAAACATCCACTGAAATGGTGCCTTGAAACAGAGTGAATCAGGGAATGAGTAAAATCCATATATTCTAACAGATCAGCAGGAAAGAGAAAGCCATTATCAGAAAATAGTTTGTCTAGAGAACTGAAGTAGTACCTGAAAGTGCATAGTAAATAGTTCTCCCAGATGAACCCCAAACTCAACACTAGCCATTGCTTAGGACCAATCTGAGTGCCAGCTTTCCTAGTTGTGAGCAAACTCTCTGAAGAGGCAGAAAAAAGTTCACACTTCCATGAGTCTTCTACTGAAGTAAACTTGTGAAATAAGGAAAATTGTCATAAAGTCACACCATGCTGTGATTTTTATCTATGACTGATCTTACCTTGAGGGCAGAAGGACAATTGCACACATGTAATTTAGTACCTACATACAGGAAAGCTCATTCCTCTATCCTGGAAAAAAAACTTTATCTTGCCAGAGGGTGAGAGAAATAGTGGTAAAGTATCTAGAAATAAGAGAATCCACCTATAGCAACGTATTCCCACTCATAACAGCAGCATGTTTTGTCAGTGAAATATGAAAAAAGCAGAAGAGAATATTTCCCTGGAGAAAATACCTCCTTTGAAAAGCTTTCTTACCAATAGCCAAAAAGGGAAAATAATGTTCTCTGAGGACTGACAATATGGAGACCACAGCTTCTAAGTTTAGCCAAAGCAAATTTTAGATTAGAGCAGTAGAAATGTATTCCAATGAAGGGGTAGACAATGAGCTGTTCCCGTTGAAAATAAAGTCCCTAAAGAGGCAACATGGTACAGATATACAGCATAATGAACAGCACAGAAAAAGTAGGTCAGGAACATCTATTCAACATTTCTCATTAAGTTAGAAGTACACAATGCAACTAAATTAAAACTGGTAACAAGAAAAATCCCTCTTTATACAGAAATACTTGTTTATACAATAATTACTCCGTCTAATTACAAGAAACAGAAGGCAACCACTTAGTAAAACTTTTCCCCCCAAAAAAATTTTGCAAAGGTCCTCAACAGCGTAAGATGTAGTATTTAAAATTAGAATTATTTTGAAAGGACACAAACCCCCAGGCTCTAGGTTGATAACCATTACCCTGTAACAAGCAAGAAGCCTTACCCCACTGGCAGGTTCTGTGTCTCCCAAGGAGCTCTCTTCACACCTCCCACTGAAAGAGACTCTGACTTACTGAAAATTAATCACTCCTCCAATTAAAAATGCAGTTTCCATATACCTACAAAAAAGTCTCCATGATCCATATGTAAGAAATAATTTTCCATTTTAAAATTTTCTTGTGAGCAAAAAAGAAAAAAGCTCATTTGTTTTTAGCATATCTGAAATAGAGGTAGTTTTCGTCCAGCCCAATTTTATTTACAGCCAATAATAGCATTATCCATGATAAAGAATTTTGTCATATCCACGTTCTGCCTTAACTTTTTAATTTCCATTTCTAGTCAGCACCTAGGTTGAAAATTTTATTTTTTGTGGTGACTTAGTAGATTTTTTTCTAATTACAGATTATTAAATTGGTGGTGGAGTGCTGGATGTCACAAAAAAAAAAAAGTTGCTGGCTATTCTTTTTACCTTCATTTAATAAAAAGTGAACATTGCCATACCTATGTAATTTATCAATTTAACTTGCAATGTGGTTTCATTTATTGCCTTACAAACTTTCAGGGAGACTGAGAAACAGAAGCAACATAGCTGAACAAGTCAATCCTTTTAAGCTTTCACCCTTATACTATTGACTTTTAAGTCACAAATGGAAACATGAAGAGTTTTCTACATGTTAACACATAGAAGTGAAGTAGTCTGTCTGTAAAACCCTGATGGATAATTACTTTCCTGAGCTCCTACTACACCCTACTTGAACATTCCTGATTTTGGTCAATTTAAAGCAGTTTACTGCTGTCCCAGTAGCCAAATCTCTAGCCCAAGAAAAGCACACAAAGTAGGTATAGGGAACAGTTCAAAGTGATAAGACACAACACTCTACTTAGCTGCAGGAAAATAAAGGGAAGGGATTTTTGCATATGGTAAGGTTAAGTTCCTTGTATCAAACAGAAAAACTGAACAGTTAAAAGATATTCAATTGAGCAGCAAGAATGTTAAAAGAACAAATTACTTTGGGAGAGTTATGTGCTGAGATTCATTTATTATGCATTACACTAAGCTACCATTTTCATAAAACCAAGAATTACATATCTCAAGTGACACAACTCAAACTGTTCAGTGGCAAGATGTGAAATAACCCCCCAGAAAACGACCTCCTCAATATGTTTTAATGTATATTATATTGCAGTCCAGTCTGTATTAGCCACCATTGTCATGGCTATCAGTTCCATCAGAATTCATAACATGAATTTTTCACTTCCTACATCCCAACACACCATGAATAATACCAGCTATCTATTCCACAGATTTCATTCCTTACATTTTTAACGCCTGGCTTGGTCTTTCTCATCTTGCAAACTGTTTCTTTAAGGTTTGTTTTTATACATTAAACACACCCAATTGTCAGGAGAAATAATGAATACTAGAAGAGCTACATTCACAAATAGACATTCAAGAAAAACTAGAGGAAGTAAAAAGAGAATTCTGCCCTTACTCAAAAGTTCCATCCTCATGGACACCAACTCCATAGTTTCTACAACACAAATAGTAAAAATAGCCCCATAATTCTCAGGTCACCTAATGATTTAGAGAATTCGCCATCTTCAGAAGTGTCATTGAGAATATTTCATTATTGCAGAATTCAAGAGTTTGAATTTGTTCAGTTTGACATGGAGACTGCTATTGATAGAGAAGTAGAACAGTAAGGCCTCTAAAACTTAATTTGAGAGCCACTATTCTAGATGTCAACAACACTTAAGTAATCCATCTCAGCTTTCTGCTTCTGTTTATAGTCTTTGATATTTGTTTTCGTTTCCTTGCAGTGCAGAGTGTAGGAATGCAAAAGCAAACCTACATAAAAGAAGTTGTATGCAAAGTGATTGCTTAATCATGGAAACATAAGTATAATGGGAACAAAACAGTTAAGTTTCACCCAGAAGAGTTGTACAAAAAAGCAGTGGATAAGATGGTGTGTTATTTCCAAAGGGCCTTGGTCTACCAAGTTACTTCTTTTAATTAAGTTTGAAAGCTTTTGAAAAAGCACATCTAATCCACATACTTATCATGAAATCACCTACTAAAGTCTCCCTTTAGTATTTTCTTCTATTCTGGTATTGTTTTTCTTTGTATTAAAACATACCAAAAATTGAATATTTTCTTTTACTCAATATCCTAGAAATTGCTTGGTGACAAAACCTGAAAATATCTTCCTTCCAAGAACATCTTCCACAGCAATTCTTAAAAGGGAAAATAACAAAAGAAAAATCAGGGAGTAATACTTCCCTCCATATACATGCTCAATTCATTATCACCACCACACATTTGATGTTACAAAGAAGATAACAGATCTTTAAGATCACAACATACTACAAAACACACACACACAATTACTACAATTCAAAAGTAAGTTTTCATGTTCTGCAGTAGTTCACTATGTTATAAACCCAAGTAAATTTATCTAAATCCTAATTTCCACACTTGAAACTAAATCCTCCTTAGGAAAAAGACATTTCTCATTTTCAAAGGACAAAATGAAACCTAAATGGCTAGGTAAGGCACTGTTTAGTTGTACCCAAGTAGCACATTAAAATCTTTAAAAAACAGAGCACAGGAAAATAATGCAATGTACTTATTTATAAATTAATTTTAAAAATTAGGTACAGAAGCTGTATTAGGAATTCAACTGATATCAACCTACTGATATCATAACCTATTGAAATTCACTTGAAAAACTAAAATTCTGCTGAAGATAATAAATTCATTACAGAAATAAAGAAATAGCTCTCAAAGCAGCTAAATAAGTGTAAACTTAATTGTGGTATTTCCTTTAGTGTTCTTATCACTTGAAAGTCACTGCAGTTGCTCTTTTCAGACAGGACTAGCCCAAGCTTTTAAATTTAGTCACACTACTTTTTCCAAAAAGTATTACAAAAAGATTCAAGAATTGCTTTGTCCAAAGACCAAACCCAGACACAATAAAAATAGAATGGGTAAGTTTGGTAAATGGTTTAAATATAATCACCTGAAGTTATACAGTCTTTTAAAGAATCCATCATTCTGTCCATCTCATTCTACTTTGCTAGCAGCAGCAAATATAGAGAGTGGAGATACACCTTTAAACAGTACATTTATAACTTTTGCATGCTGACTTATCAGATCTAGTGAAATTTTTAAACATTTAGTAGCATACCATTCAATAAAAATGAAAGATTTATTCTCTTCTCCCTCCCTGCTTTATTGTAGTACAAATGTCTGATTTCATAGTCTACATAAAATGTATTTGTTCTAACATGAATAAACACTCAGTCACTGTTCAGGACTTAGCCATCAACACCCAACTGAAATAGCTGTTTTGCCTTTGTGGAGCCAAGGGCAGTATCGCCCAGCCTTAGCCCACCATGTGAGGAGGTAGAGATCAGCCACTCAGTCAAGTCACAGACACTATTAGTTCAAATTCAGAGATGCATGTTCCCCTTAACCCTACTTCTTGTGGAGGACTCAGGAAATACAAAACAGCCATTGAGCAGTGAGAAAATGGTCTAATTCTTCCTCACATTTAAGGGTACACCACAGAAAAATGGAGGCTGGCAGTGAAGACTGACTAGGTCAGGCAGAATGTATTCAGCTAATAAATTTAAATGCGTTTTACCTGTGACGTAAGTGACCACATTAAGAATTCTCCCCACCACTCCATCCATCAAACATCGACCAAACAGCTCCAAATAAGAAAGAAAATTCCCTGTTCTACGCAAAGAAGCATATGTCAATGTCCATGCTCAATCCTTTTAAAAACAAAAAAGACTTAGGGCCATAAATTCTTATCATACAAGGGTAAGTTTACCACAGGAGAAGCTCAAGTTAATGGAACTGTGCCTGTACACAGCAGCCAAGCAGTTGACCTCAATTAACTCTGCTACTTCAAAATATGCCTTTAGTAAAAACAATTGCCATGTAAATACAATGGCTCCTTGCTATCCACATACAGCTGGGGTTTGTTCATGGCAATCATTTCAAAATAATAGACTCCCTGGGTAAACATTAATGTGGTGCATCTTAGGCAGTTCTCAAGTACTTTTGACAGAAGGGAGCTCCTCCCTGTGAGCCAGGTTCCATGGCATCACAGATCTTCTCCAGTTGTTCTGACCAAAATAATTCACTTTCTCCTGAGCAAAAGTCAAATTAAAGCCTTGCACTGGAAGTGACTAAGTACACTTAAAATAGGACTGAATAACAAAGAATCACTCTTTTTTCCTCCTTCCACTTTGCCCAGGTATCCTATATTCTAAAGTTAATAAAAAAAATAGAGCAAGCCGTATATTTAGCAGTTTATCGCCAAATACTTACAACTGATCTTGGGAATACAACATATTTTATCAAATATATAATTTTTTATTAATTATGATGTTAAAAAGCTACCACATTTCATTTTTTTGGGGGGGCATGTTGTTTCCAGACATTCCAAAAATATGGATGTAAGCGCATACAGTTACACAAACTTAACACCAGATAAACTTCTTCTACTTATCCAGTGTAAAAAGGAAAGAGAAGAACACAACTAAAATATACCATTGTTTACTGTTTCGATTATTAAGCAAGCAGATACTTTCACACACAATTGCATTTCAAAACTTCAGACTACATATTATTTACCTTTTATCTCAACCATGACATCCAGAAACTCCTTTTGATACAAAAATATAAAAATTAGGAGTTCAATTTAATACTTTCCTCTGAACCTTAATAGAAACAAAGATATTTTGAAGGAGTAAAAAAATACATACAGTATCTGTCAATTAATTGTCTGAAGTAACTTCTAATATTTCACAAATGTAAGGATAGAATCTTTTTCCTAGGCTTGCAAATGAGCATAAAGAGATCTGGTTATTTGCTGTGTGTCATAAAGCGACACTAAAGAACAGATAGAAATAGACCACAGTTTCCTTATTCTCATCCCAGGCCCTGTATATTATGGCATAATTACTATGGCTAAAACTATACTGCAAGCAATTTGTGGCTGACAGCAGCCAGACATTAATTAAAGGACATAAATGAACAATGCAAATCCCACAGTGGAAGTCCCTAAAATACCTTTTTTAATCCCTAAGGAAATTTATTTGGGTTTTCTCAAAATTAAAAAGGGCAACTAGAGGTTTTGTCTCCATTAAGTATTGAAATAAGAAATAAGAAGCCTGTTATAAAGACTTTAAGGTTTAAATTTTAATCATAAACAACCTGATTCTATACTTGGTCTACAGTTACCAGGTGTCCTGAAGCAACTCTAGGAATCTCCCCCCAAATCAATTCCATACAAGCATTTAATTTGTAGAGAAGAAATACTTCAAAGCCCTGAAAAACCTGCACATTAAATATTGTACCAATACTTTGACTTAGGCACAGCAACCCCCACCATTCCTGGACCTTTGTTTCAGCTTCAATATCATCTGACAGGATCCTGCCCCAAGTGTTCTCCTCAGACCTGTCCTTTAGGAGCTCTGGGAATGGATATAAAATGGAGTCACGCTCTTAGCCCATCACCCAGCACAGATGTGAGCACTCCAGAAGGAGCAAGCTGTCCAGGGCAATCCTGAAAGCCAACTAACATCAGCTAAAGCAGAACTGAAGAAAGCAGCTGTCCCATCACATCTTCTGCACCATGATTGCTGGGCTGCAGCATCTACGGAAGACATTATGTCAAAGATAAAAGGAGATGCTTCCCCCACTTCAACAGGAAAGTCATCTTTAAATCACTGTTTATAAATATGATTTTTTTTGATCCATTCTGCATCTGATGCTACAAAGGACAGCTTCTTTACTCTACTAAGTCTGTATTATTTGCTGAGTGTGCCAACAGAGAAAAGGGCATTGAAATTTGACAGTGACTGAGGTAAAAATCTGGTCTTTATTTCCTTGTGTGCAATCAGGAATACTAGATGTTCAGGGATGAATCACCTTCCAGACACACTCAAAGCCTGGGGACAAGACAGTGTGGGGAGAGGTATCACCTGATATCCCCATGTGCCTGATGGCCACCTCTAATGGTACATTTACCATTACTTTTGCTGCAGTTAAATCAGTTCAAGTGTGTACATAAAACACATCCATTTCTGAAACCCTACAGCAGGAAGTTAATTTCTCTGGCAACATAGCAACTGTGGGATGCTTTGGGGGAGGTTATTTGTTTTCAGCATAAGGGGGAAAAAATAATGCCATTCTCAAGCTTAAGTTTCATTTCAGATTTGCTTATATTAAGCCTTAAGGCAGAAATCCATGGTAGGATTTTTTATAATTTCATATTTTAATTGAACAGCGTAAGGCTTGTTAAAATCAGCTTAATCATGTATGATGAGCTGGAATAGCTTCAGCAGATCACTCCTTAGGTACTTCTCATGCTTTTTTGAGAGAAATAATTTTAAATAGTTGAAGATGTTCCAAAGCTTGAAATTTATCATTAAGACATTCCACATTTAATAAAATATATTTATTCCCATTCAGCACAGTCATTTATCTTACCTAGTAGAGTTAATAGCTTCAAGTGCAGAAGCCTAGGACGAGATTTATGGTCTATACAGCGCAGATTCCTAAACAAACCTAGTAAAAGTTACAAGTTAAACAAACACATGTGTACAGGCACATACCTACACAATATCCTGCTACAATACAGTGACTGGCCTGCTAGCCAAGAGGGGGGCAGTGGGTAGTTCTACCTGTACTTCAGTAAGGCCTTTGACACCAAGTCTTGGAAGACTGTCCCGCAGAAGCTGATAAAGTGCAATCAGGATGAGCCAATAGTAAGGTAGATGAAAGTTGTCTGGATGGCCAGGCCCATGGGTTGTGGTCCAAGAGTGGTGAGCAGTGGCACAAAGTCAGGCTGCTAACTAGTAGTGCACCCCAGAAGTCCACACTACACACAACCCTGTTCAACACGGGCAGAGCAGACTCTCAGCAAGGTGGCTGATGACACAAAACTGGAGGGAGTGCACCTGAGAGGACCTCAACAGGCTGCAGAAATGGGCTGATGGGAACATCCTGAAACTCAACCGTGGGAATTTCAAAGCCCTGCACCTGGAAAAGAACAAACCCAGGGACCAGTACATACAGGGAGTGGGGGCAGCTATGTGGAAAGCAGCTTGGCAGAGAATATCTGAGAGTCTCAGTGGACACCGAGTTGAACATGAGCCAACTTGTGGGTACAATGGTACCCTGAGCTGCAAAGTATTGCCAGCAGGAGAGGTGATCCCCCCTATTCAGCACTGGGGGTGGCCACACATGAAACAGATGGAACTGTATCCATTTCTGAGCTCCACAGGGCAACAGACATGAACATACTGGAAAGCACCCAACAAAAGGTCACAAAGATGATGAAATGACCGCAATGAAGAGTAGAAGAAAACTTGCTGCAAAAATGCTGGTAAGCAAGGTATAGTAACTGCATGCTTTAACACCTTTGCATAATTACATGCTTGTCAAAATTCATTGAGTATAAAACTTTATACGACATGTAGTAAAGGAAAGTGAAAGTCTGCTGAAGTCCAAGCTATGCTGGCACTTCTTTGCAGAACGTGTTAGGGGAAAAAATAAGATAATAGAAGCAGAATCACCAACATCCCTAGGTTGGAAGGAACCTTAAAGATCATATGGTTCCAACCCCAGGAGCATAGGTAGGGATGCGACTTACTACATCAGGCTGCTCAAAGTCCCCTCCAACTGGGCCTTGAACACCTTCGGGGACAGGGAATCCACAACTTCACTGGCCAACCTCTTCTAGTGCCTCGCTACCCTCTGAGTATAAAATTTAGTTTAAACTTCTAATCTAAATCTTTCACCACTTTAGGCCATTCCCCCTTGCCCTACCAGTATCTGCTTGTGTAAAAAGTCACTCTCCCTCTTTTTTATAAGTCCCCTTTAGGTAGTAGAAGGCTACCCTGAAGGGACCCCAAAGGCTTGCCTTCTCCAGGCTGAACAACCCCAGCTCTCTCTGCCTGTCTTTGTAGGAGAGGTGCTCCAGCCCTCTATCCATACTCATGGCCCTCCTCTGGAGCCACTCTAACAGGCCTGTCTGGCATTGAAGACCCCAGAGCTGGCTGCACCATTTCAGGTGGGATCTCAGCAGAGCAGAGAAGAACATCTGAATCCCCTCCCTTGACCTGCTGCCCACAATGTTTTTGATGCAGCCCAGGATCCATTTGGCCTTCTGGGATATACGCACACACTGCTGGCTCACCTCCAGATTTTTAGCCATGAGAATCCCAAGTCCTTCTCTGTTGGGCTGCTCTGAATGTCTTCCCTCCATCTGTACAGGGTAGTAATTTTTCTTAAATGATATCCTATATATTTGCTAAGGTAAATGGATACTTTAAACATTTAAGTTCTACTATGATTCCGAAAAAAAAAAAAAAAAAAAAAAAAGAAAGCAATCATCACTTTGCCTCTAGAGTAGATCAAAAATTTAAGACCACTTCCACGCTTCATAAGAAGAGTTTTAAATCATTTCACTGAGCACTGTCTACTGTAACAGAACAATTTTTCCCTGCACAGAATTTGTAGAAAAAGAGACTGGCATTTATTCCTCCAAAAGATAATGGCACTCTCATATCTTACAGAAATATTGGCACAGATAATAAATCCAAACAGGAAAGATCTTTATTTAACAAGGCTCATCTCTATCACAATTCCTCTTTTTAAAATACAAAGACCCTACTTCATTTTGTCAATCATTTGAATCATCATGGGCACAAACAAGTCCAGTACAAAAAAAATGACTGTACTATATGTACTTTGACACAGCAAGAAGTGCTAGACACATTGGAAAAAAAATCACTATAACTGGCTTTGAAAACTATCACATAGCAGTTTATTCCCTGTATGGAGAGAAATGGAGACAGTTTAATGTTAAAAACAGATCTCCAAGCTCTTCTTCCAGGAGTTTTAGAAGCAGTCATTAAAATTAACTGAGAAGCCTAAGTCTTTGTAGCTTGCAGTAATTATTTCTTTTCACTAGCTTGCTTTTATGAGTTTAAGTGTTTTTGATTAACATTACATTCATTAATATAAAAAAAAATCTATTTAGGCAGGAAAGAAATTGTCTGCTAATTATGAAAGAAGCTGCCAATTAAATTATAACACTTCATCAAAATTACTTGTTAATATATCTACTTGAAGTTACACCAATAATTTTTTCCAATGATGCAGTTTTTACTATACATTTATATATATGAATTATTAAAAATAATCAACTGCTTATGAAAATAAAATTTCTTGGGATTGTGTCTATGGTAAAAAGACAAGTTCTTCCCTCTTTTTCTCTGGTTTAGGTAGGGTGAACTATTTTCATTAGTATTACTTCTGGTTGACATTAAAGAATGATATTCACTCCACTACTTCCACACCCAAATGCATTGAGACTAGCTGAAAATTGTGACAGCCTTTGGCATTATGTGAAACATGGGAAGATGATCATTTCTCACAAGAATGAGACAGCCCCTTGAAAATCTTTTTTTTTTTTCTCATGTGCCAGTCAGCCTTGAGGCTTGACTAAGGCACTAACCTACTAAACTCCCTGCTAGCCCAGTACAGCTGTCTTCCATCATTTATACTGCATGACACACCAAAACCTCAGCCCACATATGTGCGTATTGTCTAGTCAAGTATGCAGTGAATGTTAATCTAGAAATAATTATTTAGAGTTTATACAAGTGTTTTGATGACATATTCAGGGCATTCTCACATCATGACTTGGGAGGTTTATATTTCTGAACATATTCAGCAATTACCTCCTGGTGCAGCCTCAGGTTACCCACTGCTGGACAGAGCTCAGGTAGCCCTCAAAGTACCCTTTACACCAATCCACTATTGCTTTGTGACTGCAGGTACAAGGAACTCATACTGAAGACAAATGTGGTCATTTTAAGCATAAAAATTGGGTGTGAATGGGGGTGGAGACCTCAAGACCACAAAAAAGGCCATTACTTCGGTCACAATGGAGCCTGAAATCCTTGGGACTTGAGCATTTCATTATAGCTTTTAAGCCACCACTATTGATGACCTCTAGGAACTCTAAAAACTATTACATGAAAATAATATGCTATACTTAATAATTTGAAGTCTTCTTTATTTTTGCATCAAAGGATATTGCAAACGCTTTTTTTAGTACATCCAGATATCAGGAAAAACTGTCTTTGCAGCTCCTTTCCACCACCTTTCCTCAATACCAAGCTGGTATTGAGAGGGCCTGAGGGACGAGAGATACATGTATGTCTCAGCATTTGCCAGGCAATCAAAAACTTCAGAGAAGCAACAGGAGTCTGTCTCCATCACACCTGGGCTCCTGTACATGCACCAGAGGGATGAGAGTATGTGGATGAAAAATAAAAATAACAAGGAGTCCTGGACAGCATCTGTCTGTTCATTAGACTGTTCTCACTTCCTCTCTCGAAGCTCCGGGCCTGAGATGGTTCTGCTTTTGTAATTCCAAGCTTTGAATTCCTCAAATCAGTTTCATTGTCTTCTTGTCACCAACTCTATCCACAGTGACCTGATGCAAAGCATGCAAGAAGAGCTTGAAGAGGAGAGCTGGAACATAGAGGTAAATTGGGGATTAACTGAGGAAGATGTTACAAAAGGGCTGAGCACACTTGCTGAGCTCAGGCTGCAAAAGGCAGTAGCAATCCAGGACATCAGCAGAACACAACATGCCTGCACAGAGCACCAACCAGAGCACTCACATTCTCAGCCTGGCAGTGCCAGCTGCACATAATCTCATCCCCACTGTGCTCAACTTTATAATAGCTAATAATGAGGCTTCTGATAAACCACAGACAACAAGGTGACATTCCTAATTCAATTATCTTCCCACATCCATGGGCTTAAGCAGAGTAAGAAAACAGTCAAAAAGCAGAAAGCTCTCCTAGTCAGTCCTTCCTCTCAAATCCTACTTCTGTTGCCCCCAAGTCTTCTCTCTCAAATACCTTCCCTGACAGTTTCAAGCTCCCATTCTTACGCATCTGTGCTCTGGCTTCATCCTACCAAATTCAGGTTTTTTCCACCATTTTTCCTCTTCTATCTGTTGCTGCTTTGTATCTCCATACTACATGCAGAGTATAACATAGAATTGAATGTAGCTAATAAAGAAGTCTCAAGTGAGAAGCCCCAAGTGAAACACATGAACCTCAACAGTGGTGGACTTCAAGGTTTCCTTTTATCTATCACTTTCAGAAATAACTGTTTCATGTTAGAAATAACTGTTGAGTGTTGCCCAAAACCAGACCTTTTGTGTTCCTGTAAGTACAGGGAAAAATCTCATTTTCGAGTCAAATGGGAAAACTAACAGGTTTTTCATATAAATGCTTAAGGACACAGAATCTCAGTGCTGTCTGAAACACAGGATAGTGTTAGCACCTTAAAAAAAAGAGGAAAATATACAATTAAAAAAATTTAAGGCAAACTATTGCTCTTACAAAAACAAGTGCTGCTGCAGGAGATATTTACCTCATTGAGCCTATAAAGGAACTTTTCTAGGATTACTGTAACAAATCTAATAATACATGGAAGTATTGTTGTCAGAAAAAAAATTCTGGTCTTGCTGAAAACGTTAATCACAATCCTGCATTACTGATACAATCAAAATCTTCATATCAAGCAGAAACATCATTAGGATATAAACACATTTTTAAAATAGCTTAGGGTAAGAGGACATTTTCAAAGAAATTCCAATTTTACCTTGTCCATTTTCCCTTACTGTCTGCTTGCTCCCCTCCCAGCAGCTGACAAGCTTCTAGGCTGACTGATAGCAATGGGTGATCAAGGTTTGATTCCTTTTTGGAACAACAGATCTGTCTGTTGTAAAGTCTGCCTTTGTTAACAAGGCCTTTCTAGGTCCACACTTTATAGAAGCTTGAATACGGACCTAAAATAAATTACCTGACAACACCATTTCCTTTTTTTGTAATAAGTATTTCCAAACACATCAGCTCCTATTCTCCTCTGTGATGAGCTGACCCTGGCTGGAGGCCAAGTGCCCACCTAAGTCACTCTATCACTCCCCTTCTCAGCTGGACAGTGCAGCAGAACAAATACTACAAAATAGAATAAAAGGCTTGTACGTAGGGTAAGGGACAGGGAGAGATCACTCACCAATTACCATCATGGGCAAAACAGACTTGACTAGGGGAAAAATTCACTGAATTTACTACCATTCAATTCAGAGTAGGATAATGAGACACAAAACAGTCTTACACACCTTCCTCCCCACTCTTCCCAGGCTCCTTTTCACTCTCAATTTTCTCTATCCATTCCCTCAGCAGCTTAGGAAGGACAGGGAAAGGAGGCTGCAGTCAGTTCACCACACCTTGTCTCTGCTGTTCTTCCTCCTCAGGAAGACCCTCACACACTTTCCCTGTTCCAGCACAGAGGCCCCTTTGATAGGGGACAGTCCTTCACAAACTCCTCCAGAGGCTGCAACTCTTCACCAATTGCTCCAGGGTGGGTCCCTTCCATGGGGTGCAATCCTTCAGGAACACACTGCTTCAGCATGGGTCCCCCACAGGGTCACAAGTCCTGCCAAGAGCCTTGTGGTGCCATTCTCCCTACATGGGCTTCCCACAGAGTCAGAGCTACCTTTGGGCAGCCCCCTGCCCTGGCATGGGTTCTTCCATGGGCTGCAGGTGGACGGCCTGACTCACCACGCACCATGGTCTGCATGGGAATCCCTGCTCTGGCACCAGGGGCAGCCCTCCTTCACTGACCCTGATGTCTGCAGAGCTGCTCCTCTCTCTCTGGCATCAGCTGCTGTCATGTACTTTTTCTGGTGTTAAATACAGCAGCACTACCACCACTGCTGGTGGGCTCAGCCTTGGCCAGCAGTGGGTCTGTCTTGGAGCTGCCTGGCACTGGCTCTGTCAGACATGGGGGAGGCTTTTGGCAGCATATCGAAGATCCACCCCTGTACCACTAGGAAAACCTGACCACGCAAACCCAATCCACCCTGCCCTCAACAAAGTGTTGGCCATTCACACTGAAGACAATCTGTCACAGCAAAACTAAGTCATTGATGATTTATTCATGCACTGAAGATTTTTCTGGGTCTTGAGAACAGCTTGAGAACCAAGACCATTCTTTCTCCAGACTACACAAAAACTATCAGTAGCTCATGCGTAGCACATTCACATTACAGTTAACGTGGCATAACAAAGTCAGCTGTAAAATCTTTAAGCCAGGATAAGTCTCAGTCTCTTTCTCCAGTGGCACTGCCTAGAGAATAGCAAAGAGAATACTGACCCTGTTTCTTCTTTCAATAGCCTAACAAGGTAGGCATAAAAACGGTCAGATCTCAAACCCAACTGTTACATCTAATTGCTTTTGACATTGATAGCATCTCTTATCCAAATACCTGACTGAAACAGTTAGAAGAAACTAAGACAACACTAGCATTGCATGACAGATTTTCCAGATCTGTGCATTTATTTTGAGAAACAAGGCCTTAAATTTAGCCACAAAAACATAACTTGACTTTATGTTGATCACTTACAATGATAAACTGAAAACAAAATGTTAGTTTTTCCTGATTGCCTTTTTAAACTCTTCTCTTCCTAGCACATGTGTCGAAATCTATCCAGGCTAAAGCCCAAGTATGGTGAACACACAGCCAGTTAAAAAAGAAGTAAATCTCTGGAGAGCTTGGATGCTCTACCAACACTCTCTAAGATATATCAAGAAAAGCTGTTATTCATTATCTTAATCCAGATATTACTACTTCAGACTTGCAGTGGCACATTGCTGGCATATAGCAATCCATTACTTGTCTGCACACCATTGTGAGCAGAAAAATAATCTACATTTGATACAAAAAACCCCACCAAAAACAAACAAAAAAAAAACCCAACAAAAAAACAGCTGACAGCATATGATTTGCACAAGAAAATAACAGCAAATGTTTCAAAGAGGTAATGTTTTTCTTGACCCATCTTTATAATATACAGTGTTTTACCAATTGGGAAGCAAAAATTCTATAGACAGGACGCACAGAAATCTTCCCCTATATCAGATGACACCAAGCCAGACATTTATCCTTACCTTGGCTCCAAATGCTTACAAGTAACTAAAGAAAATTTTTCCCATATGTATTGTTTAATTGCACAGTCTTTCTAATATGCTGAAACCAGAATACTGGACACTAATTGGTAGAGGTTGAACTGGTTTGTATTTTGTTGTAGGAATCTTTTGTGGAGTTTTGGGTTGAATTTGCTTTTGTTTTGGGTTTTTGCTTTTTCTTGGTGGTTTTTTTTGGGTTTTTTTTTTTTACAAAGTTTTATCAAGTTGCTTTAAGGGCTTGTTTTGTGGTAGACTCTTTTACAAAGAAGGGCAGGAAAGCAAAGAACTGAATGAACACTTTCTCTGAAGTTCATCTGCAATACCCAAGAGATAAAAACCAAAAGAGAACATAAATATTTACTGTAGAAAGCTAAGAGTGGGAGCTCAATTATTCCGTTTCTGTTAAATAAATTATCAAAACCAGTAAGATATGCTCAAAGAATTCTTAATATTTCTGTTGAAGCCTCTATAGCATGACAGCTTAGAGGAAGTTAAGTTTTTTGATAACACTGACTCACCTTAACTGAGACCCCAATGACAACCCTCTAGGATATCAGAGGAACCTGCAGACACTACAATGGCAATCCATCAAACTTATCAGCCCCACACCTACACAGAGCTCATGCAGACCCTCAACATCTCACACTGGAATCTGGACAACCACATCCTGATGCCAGATTCCCTGATCTCAGCAGACCAGGTACCTTCTTAAATGGTAGAACATGTAGGGTTTCAAACTCGGGCTCTGTGCCTCCCAGACCAAAGTTCCTATTTCAGCACTGCCAAGTTACTAATCTGTCTAACAAGTAATACTTGCAGATTACAAAAATCACACTCATCCAGACAATGCTACAAGTATGTGCATAGCTGACTATATTTAGATCAGATTCACAGCCAGTGCCTGCTCAGTCCACTTTTTTCTCCTTCCTAAATCTCCACAAAAGACAGTCCAGGTAGTCAAGCAACCTTTTGAAAAATGACATCTATTGTAGGTATTACAGAATGCAATGGAAACAAACACCAAAATGAAAGTGAGAGTTCATCAAGCATTTTCACAGCTTCTGCAGTACCTTCCTATTTCACCCTAACCACTCCATTAGACCAAGCCTGTGGGAACACCAAATGCAGTCTTCAGATGCAACAGAAGTGAAGCAGGAGACAACTTCTTTCCATGACGGACACATTTTTTAAAGTGTAAGATAAAAACTATCCATTGGAGTTTATACTGAAATCAGAAGTAATTTATGATATTCCTAGTTTAAAATTTAGTGCACCCAAATCACTGCATCATGGTTATATCTCTTGACAAAAATGGGACAAAAGTTTGGAAACCAACAGCAGCCTTTTACACAGTGAAAAGCCACAGAACAGCCACACATTTTTCCATTAGTTTTCATCAACCAACCACAGACGTAAGTCCTGAACTATCTCAGCTATGTCAGATGAAACAAGTACACAAGTTTTCAGTCAGCAGTGACAGCCTGCTTTTCAGCGTGCTGCTTTACAAACCAGGCACTGAGGTCATGTAATTTGGATGTAGTGAATGAGCAGATCAGTAGTAGATGTGGGAATGTAACTCAGTACAGAAGATTCCCCATTCAGCATGCCAGTTACATTGGGATCACTATTACTATACTCAAAAGTATTTACCATAAGGTCTCAAAGTCATATTTATAACCAGCGTTTCCTTTTTCTTCAGTTTTGCATATTGAAAAGATATGAACAAAGACAAAGAATTTAAGCTGCCTGTTTTGACAGTTAAAGGAATATCCAGTGATACATCATCACTACCACTACCTGGATGTTTTCCACTGAGGAGAACCACCAAGCTCATGCAGAGCAGGAAAGCTACAGTGAGACTGAGCACAACCACATGGCTGCCACTGAGTCTTGCAATCCAAAGTGTAGGAGTATGGCTGGGGAAAGCAAGTGTGGAGGTGCAGAAGGCATCATCCTCTGTTCTTTTCCAACAAGCCCATACTTGAATGGCTGATGAAAATTCAGATGACTACAAGAGTCACAAAAATCACCCAAGTGGTCTACAGTACCAACCTTATCCACTGATTTAATTTCTTTTTATGAAAGGCAACGATGAGATGCCAGAAATTGAACAAAACCTACATTTGCAAAGGGAATGGAAAAACAGAAGCAGGTGGTCAAGTAGCTAAGCTGGCAGAGCATTTGGATGGTAGCCGAATGGCCTGAATTCTGTCTTTAGTAAGGTCACCAGTGTCTTCCACTACACACACAGCTGCATTACTTGAAAATTTAAATCACATGTGTGATAAGAAAACAAAAAACACTTTCAAACACATACTTAAGATTTCAGAAGTGAACTATGTAAGAACAGACATTTAAAACATTTAACTACAATTATTAATTTATTATGAAACATTTATTATTTTCAATAAAAAGGCCATTAGACAAACACTAGATGCATTCCTCACACTTCTGCTGCATAGTTCATGATAATACAAACTCAACTCCTATCACTCTCTGCCATAGCCCTTTGTGAAGATTTTTTGAGCAGTTTTGGTACACATGTACTCACACACACTTGCCATGTTTTCTAACTAAGTGCGCCTGCCAGCAGACTGAAGTCTCACTCTACACAGAAACCTATTAAAATAAAATAAAAAATAATTGAAAGGAAAAAAACAAATCTTGCAGTCAACCTTAGTATAACCAAAAAAAAAAAAATAAATCAGTCACTCATCACTTCCTATACTTCTGATCAAATACATACTCTTCATTTTATTTAATAAATAGTATTCTTTACTACACAAGTTCTACTAGTCTGTACTTTACTGAGGTGAAGTGAGGTCACAATACAGGGAATGCTAATGTATTGTACAGCAAACAAAGCACTTTTAAAGCCAAGTGAACATGTCATTTAATCAAGATAACTTTGAAGTGGTAAAACTATACTTACAAATGATTTCAAACTTGATTCTCAGTAGACAGACAGAATCCGCTACCTTGGTAAAAAAAGCATGAACATCTTACAGATAAGATCTGCGGTGTCTAATTCTTTCAACATTTACCACTGTCTCTGTCATTTGTAGGTCACACAGTGACTGAATCCTCAAGTTGCTGCTGAATGCTGCCTATTCCTAGCAAATTCACTAGCACCTCAGTGGCTAGAGCACATAATACAGGAAACAGCATTACCCCATGAGCTCTCAATTCAATCGCTTCTTTGGTCACAATTAAGTATTGAGCCAAAAGCTTCCAAGTAGCCTTCTGGAAATGAGAAACCGTGTATTTTCAGGAACAGTTCGTTCAGATAATGGTGAGCCCTGAGCCAGAGGACAAGGACTTTTGATTAGCCCAAAGCTCATTAGGAACATTCAGGAATCTCAGAGTCGTTATCTAGCAAACTAAAACCTGCATGACCTACAAACTAAGATACAGACAACTGATTACAGAAAGCTCAGATCTGAGATCCCTACCTATAATCACACAGCTAACATGATTCCTTGAAAATTCTGGCTGAATCAAGCACTGCAAAATCTTGACATGGTTTTGTTTCTGAAGTGTACTTAGTAATATCCAGTTAGCGCCAGAAGGAATCTTACATATACGGTTTCCAAACCATAATCCCTGACAGCACATCATCCAGAAACACTTCCCAGATCAGCTTCCCCTACTGTCTTTATACTGCAAATTTTGCAGCAAACCTTAACTACAACTTCCCTACTGGAAAGGCAGGCAGCAGATGCCACAAAACAGGCCATCAGTGAAGCATTAAAAAAGTTTGTAAGAAACTTTCTCACACTTTTATATATTTTTCTGCCTTTCACTATAGTCTTAACCCCTCCTTACTCTCTGTGCCTGACTACCAGCTTTTTCCTCTGTAAGTTCATTAGTAAACCCTGAAAAAACCACACGGCAGTTCTGACCTCTCTGCCCCTGCCTGTCATTTCACTTGCACTCCATAATCTCTCATCCAGTCTCTCCTGAAACTCAGTGCCTTCAATTCTCTACTGCATCTGCCAAGGCTAAATTTGTAGGTACATGCGTCCAAGTCTCCCTTCATTTCCAATTGATACTGCTAGAATAACCTGCATCTGTATTTACAAAAAAAGCCCCTCCAAAAATACAAATAAAATACATACTTAACATAAGTGTTTTCAGGTCACATGCTTGATGAATTATAGAAGTTCACCTTTGCAAGATTAGCATGCAAAAGGTTTCTAGGTAAAAAACCAGTTTGCAAGTAACCACAAAACAATCAACATTAAGTCTTTGTCTATATCTCCACACAGCTCAGCAGGTAAATTTCTTTTTCATGTTGTAAGAAACTTAAGGTAATTTTGCCTGAAATTGACACTGTACAGAAAACATCATATTTGGGAGAAGCACATGGGTAAATTAAGCAGGGGGAGGGGTAGAAGTTCTGCTTCTAAGTCATTATTGTAGGAGATGTTAGAAGAGCCAAGTGCCAGAAAAGCCTGCCAAGTGCTATTCACCCACTCACGAACGAGTGCATAATGCTGCCTTGAAGAGAGCTTGACATGAGATTACAAAGCAAATTCTATGAAATTCTGCTCTAAGCTCGGGGAATTTGAGGTATTTAAATCAGGTATGCTACACTGTTTGTGTGCTGCAACATTTTACACTAGCAGTGTCAGCGTTTCAGCGCCGTATCTGAAGCCCCAGCATCCTGCTCACCTCCCCGGGGCCCCCACAACATACCGCAGGCTGCAGGAAGGCCTCATATGCTCATTAAGTCAACAGCCATACAGAACACAAATTTCTTTGTAGCTAGTATAAAATAACTAAGACTAGGAAAATGTCACAGTATGTTATGGCTGAACTACACACTGATGAATTTCTGGAGCTAAAGTACTCTAGAGAGGAAGAAAAATTACTGCATCATGGAATTACCCAGTATCCAACCTTTGTAACTAAAAGAAGCAAAGCCAGACCTGCCCAAACAGCTCTCCTATTAAATATAGATCTGAGGAGACCAAGCTATTCCTTTCAAAACCCCTTTCATATTTTATCAGGAAGTTGTCTTTGTATCTAATCATCCATAAAGATATCACTTCCTTTGGCAAACTGATAGTGCAGATTTGTTTTAAAAAAAGGTAACATGTTTACAGATGTAAAGGCTAAGGGTTATCTAAACTGTCTTTGCAAAAAGCAACAGGAACACTGCTGCCTGGTAACACCTATTTGCCCCTAAAATTTTAAAGGTACTTCAACAAATCAAGACTTCATGAAAAAAGTAAATATTGACATTTTCAGACAAGTTACGTATTTTATGATCATGCTATAGAACTCTCCAAACAGAACCCTGGATATGAGCCAAACAACAATTATCAGACATATGATAGCTCCTTTTTTCTCCCTGTCACCTCCCAGTTCATTGTGATAGGGCTGAACAGCAGGGAAACAAATTCAAACGTCTGTGTGACAACTAGTCAAAAACACACTTAGTAGTTGACATTATCACAAGCAAGTTGACTGACAATTTAAAGAAATTGAAAAAAATATATATACACAGCTTATGTATCTTATTCCAGTTCCCATTCTCATACATTTCTGTACGTTAAACACACCCACTCCCAGAGGGTGTTTTAGATTTTTAAAAATGCTTTGAACACAGTAACAGTCAGTTCGTAACTAGACTAATTTTGAAGGGGAGAAGACACCCAAGAAAATGCCTCCAGTATGATATTACATATATGATGCCCCAACTTTATAGCTACCATACCAGAAAAGTCGTAAGGATGCTGCTTCATATCTAACAGACAATGAGAAGTCTGGTACCCCATAGATCGCAGCCAAATCAAACAATTCCTCCTGTGCTGAAGGTTCTTGTTACGTATCCAAAACTTATTTTGGTACAAAACAAACAATGCATAATTAACCAAAGAGTATTTTCGCTAAGCTCGAGTTGCAGTTTTCAGACCTAAAAACCTGGCAGACAGAAATGAGACAAATGAGCTTGGTGACAGGGGATAAGAGCCAGAAGGGAACATGACTGTGGCAGTGCAGAATGCTCAGGCACTCCACTGATGGTTTCCAGAAGAGCTAACACAGAGATAGCCACAGCAAAGAAGAAATGGGACAAGACTAGCAGAGACAGTTGGAAGGAAAGACTGCCAATGTGTTTTCCTCAAATGTATTCCCAAATCTATGCTGACTGAAGAGGCAATGGCAACGCTTAAGAGCCATCATTTTTGAGAAGCAGCAGTTTTCAGAATTCTGAGGATATTCAAGTTCTCATAAAAACCACATTATTATATGTCATCATTATAAGATATTTGTTATAAAGTATTTGTATCTGCATAATATCAAATATTTTATTGTGAAATTGTCAAATATCAAATATTTTTATTATATCAGGCAGAACTGTTCATTTTTTCTTTTGCATTTTTTTGATTTTTAAAGTACTTCATGTTTACCTGTTTACGTTCTGAATGCAGCAGTAGGACAAAGACCTCTCATAACAATGTTAGAAGTATGACATCTGTGATCATTTTATTTTACGGTGTTATTCACATATCACAGAACTTCTGATGTACATTTACCAGTTGTCAGTTCTGTCACTTTCTACCTTTTTCCATAAATTTTGATTCATGGCATAATTTGACTAATTTTACACCCACAAAACTGAAGTTACATCTTTGAAGTTTTTATTTTCTGATCTTGTGACACTCAAACTATTTTAGCGGCCAGCTAAGGGTTCACAAAAATCGATCTCGACTTCACATCCAAAACATGTGCTTGGACAGTTCTGCTTGTTGCAAGGAAGACAAAGTTTGAGACTGCAAAAAACCAAGTAATTGCTCATGAAGTAGCCTCCATAATAAGAAAGCACTTACTGTGCTTGGCAGTAACTTAAAATGTGTTAAGAGTTTTATAACTAACAGTGGGTTCTGTAAACAAAACACATATGAATCCTGACCAAACAGCTGGATAAGATGACATACAGTTTATCTATCAGCTTGTTATTTGTTTCTGCTCCATGAAAAGTGTCATATATTCTTGATAGACCAACGAAATTTCTCATTAGGCTATGGCTTTCTGTTACACCTCATCAGATGTGCCTGCAGGCACACGCAGAGCGCTGGGGTCCTGCCATCTTCTGCATTCCCAGCTGCACCCTCCCTCACCTCCCCCCACACTGGCACATTTATTTTGGCAGACAATCCAAACCCAGCTAGAGGTGCTGATGCAGTGTAAATACCTTCCTGCCAAAAAAGTGATTCGTTTTCAGCCAGATCAGCTCTCTCAATTGCCCACCACAGGAGCTGTTACAAGGGCATAGGGGGAAGCACATGACCAGAGCTGGGTGAGTCCCAGAGCTGGCCTGGCCATGGTCATGCTGGTCCCCAGACAAGGACATTCTGCTCAACAAAGTTTTACCACACACATATACTCAAGATAACATGCTGAGTTTCCTGGATTACTTTAATATTTTGTAGTGTAGCTGTGCATATTCATATCCTACACAAACCCTGCTATTTGTAGCCGGCACAGTGCTTTTAAGGTTTTGCATAAGGTATGTAAAAACATAAATGCTATTTTACAAGTGGTCATTAACAAGCCAAACTTATGATGGCTTTGCAAACAATAAGTCGACTTCACAGACTAACCAAAAGATCCTAACTTGCTAGTTCAAGAGTCCATTCAGTACATATCAGCTAAACAGGTTTATCCTGGACCCTTGCCTCTCTGAAAAGAGGCACCTCATCATCAATCCAGTCCCTTTCTACTTGGTCACTATTTTGCTGGGGAACTCAAAAAGAGGGAAAGCACACTGATAAAGACCACAGATCTCTATCAGCTGTACAATCACATTTGCATATCAATTATGATGCTGTTAACTGGCTGCTCTAAAAGAGAGCTAGAGGCAATATTTATCAATATAAATCCAAACATATCTTTGGAAGAATCATGATGAAAACCAATGCAATTTCTCTAATGTTGCAGCTGCACTTTTCCTATTTACTAGATTTCATTTTTCAGATTAGATTGGGAAAACAGAGACCAACATAATTTGTGCCTGCTTAATAGACTTTATCTCAGCCATCTTTAAAACTGGTGTGGTGCTATTTAAAATACCTATTAAATATACATTTTTAGAGGCACTGCTATTCAAGCCCCGGCCAATTTGGCAGAAAAGTCTTTGCAGAAGTGAAACAAAGAGATGCTTTCCTTTGCATGCAAATACATTAAAGCTCAACAATTTTCAGTCTTAAAGGCTTTCCCAGGGATTTTCTGAATGTAAACAAGCAAGAGTACACTTAAGATTGAAGATACAAAAGCAATGGATCGGTCCAACACTGAGCAACAGAGAGGCAACAACAGCAAGACTGACACCACATATCCTTCATGCCACCAGGAAGCCAAGGCTTTTCATCAAGAGAACAAGTTTTATATGTTACTTCTTGAAGCACATTATAATTGCTCAGGTTGAGATAAAGCTACTACTCATATTTTTTTAAAAGATAAAACAATAGTGTTTTCTAGAAGCAACCACTGACAGCAGCTTAAAAGAAGTAACACTGCAGGCAATTATGGAATAAGTGATTTTCCATAGTCACCATGTCTGAGGCTGAGTCCATTACCTCAGATCCTTCTGAATATTGCTTAACATGTTACATTTCCAAACACTATCTCCAAAGAAGATTAAACTAAAACCAACAGCTGTCTCACATGCAAGAACACCACACGTTTGCCTGGAAAAACACATAGCATTCTGATATTTTACATATTTTCAGCATCTCTTACAATGCTTTTTGAATTAATTGGTGGAAAGAAATTGTCTTTGGATGATTAAATCATTATGAAAAGCCTAACTTGTCTGTTGTCTTTTTCATATACAAGTCTTTTGTCTTCCAATTCAACCTGAATTTTTTTTTAAAAAAAATTAAGTGATTGAATTGAGCTTTCCAGTAATGGAAATAACCAGAGAATCTGTAACTTGAAATGCTTACTATTATCACTGACATATTTCACCAAGACAAATAAAATGGCAAAATATGTGTAGGCAGACAGAGTCACCCTTACTTTACCAATATAACATGGCAAGCAATAGGAATAAGCCCGTTTGTTGACACAGCTGAGAACTCAGAACTACATCTGGCCCTATGAGAAAAAGGTCTTGTTACTCCAAATGGAAAAGAAGTTATCAATATCATTTTGGTTTGACTTTTAATCAGCTAATAATTTTTTTTTCTGATGGGGTAGGTGGAAGAATAGAGGTTATGAACGTGGTAGAGAACTGACACGTGTTTCTTACATTGAAACAGAAGAACAAGGATCTTCTATTTTCCACCTTAGGACAAAAAAAAAGAGGAAATTCAAAGTTTTACAGACTAAAAAAAAGGAAGGAAGCTGGGGGCAGGGGGCAAATGAAGAGGAATAGGGAAGAAACAGATAAGTAAAGAATGTTTAAGAAGTTTCCACTATTAGCCATGAATAACAGCAGCTCTGCCAACTGTTGTCCATGAAATTGTTTCAAAAATACGGTCTTATATTTCTTCTTTATCAGAGTAAGAGAAGAAACAATCTTAACACCAGAAGGAACACTTCTAAATCCTATGCAGACACAAACTGCATGTCAAGCTCTGTTTTCTCTCTGTACAAACAGGCCTAGTACAGATGTGAATAAAGGAACCATGCAACCTAGGAAAAGAGGCATATTCCTTGAAGATACAAAATATTATCTAATTTTATTTTTTATGAAAACTACCACTATCTCTACCCTACTAAGTTTCAAGCAGTGTACCTCACAGTTGCGCCTAGAAGTCTGAGGATGCTCCTCGTAGTTGTACTGATGGATTCAGTGGTTCATAGTGTTACCTCTGACGACATTTAAGTTACCCCATGCTATATTCTTGTCCAAAGGATAAGACAGTGCACTTAAAACCCAACAGCCATCTTTATATAGGGCTTTTCTCAGAAAAATATCACCCAAGGAAGCGTGAAAGTACAACTACTGCACACTTCATATAGTCTATAACACAACTCCTGCTTGATCAAGGATCAAGCTGTTACCCATTAAGGTTTCTATAATAAAAAGAATGAAATAATATAAATTTTGCAGTTAGCCTATGGAACAAAACAAAATATCAGAAGTACTGGTGTATCCTGTCCCAACCTGCCCAACATCTTGTACATACTCACCTCACTATACTACTCTGGAAAAAAGTTAAAGTAAGACTTTATGGAGTAATAATTTAATTTCTGCACTGTAACCTGTAATTTCAAAGAATTGCAAAAGAATAAAACATTATCCATTTACATAGTAAATGATTTATGATAGGAACAGAAAATGCCTTACTCTAAAAACAACAGAATGCCATAATTTCTCTTATGGAAGAGCCCCTATTATGCAGTTATAATCTCTTATCCACACTGTATGCAGATTCACAATTACTCCATGAAAACTATTCATGAAAATGCATCAGTATACACCTTTATAGTTAAGGACTCATTTTACATTTCTAAATAAAACTCAGAAATCGTAAGTTCGGTGTAAACAACAATATAATTCAAATCAAGAAATCCCAAACAACAGATTTCAAAGGGCACCACATTTCTTCTCTGCTGCAGAAAGGACTGAACAAGCACATGATTCAGCTACTGACTGCATTAGACCAGCCACCACCTACTTCCAGATCCCTGAAAGCACAAAAACACACTAGAAAACCAGTAGTACAAGAAGCAAAACTGAAACAAATTTAAGTTATTCCTCAAACACCTTAAGTGAGTCTTGCTAACTAACAATTCCATTTTCAGTTTTATTACATCATCTATTAGCATGATTTTCTACACAAACTATCAAGGAAACAAAATTCTTTGTACTAGAGACCTGAGTAAACACACCTTACTCACTTTTAGTTGCAGTAACTTCAGTAGTTAAAATTAAAGTAGATAAATAAATGCATGTGAATCAAAAAAAATAGATTGATTTCGTTCCTTAATTGGAGAAAGATGAGAGGTGCAATCAGTATCAATTTTTTCCTACAATAAGACTTTTGATTTCTTAATACTGCAAAACTAATTTTTATCCTACTTTCTTACTCAAAACAACAAAAAAGAGCAAGCACAATGACAGATTGCAAAATCCAAGCTTGTTTCTTTGTCCCTAGAGCACAGGTGACTTTCAGAGCTGCACTGTTTGCAACTCTCCTATTCACCCATGAGCATCTGGAAGTTAGATCAGCATTATTTTTAAACAAAACATTTCAGGTGCCCAAAAATGCAAAGTTGACAAGTTATCATATCATCTTTAAACTATATAACTGGGAACATAAAATCTGAGTAACCAGAAAAACACACTATGAAGAGAAACTGCAAACAGCTCGCTTTGCTCTCTTGTCATTGTAAAGATCTGAAAAACACATTCCTTTAAACATAAAAATGCAAGCTAATGGCAAATCATTGTGGCATCCAAGCATCTTTGGTTGCTTATCATGCACTACTTCTTCTAACAAGATCTGCTTCTGTTAGCGAGCACAGTTCCTAAATTTCATCTCTCAAACCTGTCAAACAGGGTGCTTCCAACAAGCATATGAGAGAAAGGAAATTTGGGAGTCAGTGTGGCTGACAAACGGAATAAATAGCATGGAAGAGAAGTGCCACTCAGTAAAGACACATAAGCAGAAATCATCAGCTGACAAATACAGGATGGAAGAACGACTGTCTAGACAACTGTATTCCGGAAAGGGATCTGAAGGATTGATTAGCAGTTCCCGACTGAACATGAGTCAGTGCAATGCTACTGCAAAAGGAACAAATGTCACACCAGGAATGACAAGTAGACAACACACATCACCTAAAGCACACACTAAGATTCTCATGCTTTACCTGATAAAGTTTCCCTGTCCAGTTTTGAACATGGATCAATTGTTCATAGATAAGAACATATCATTTACAAGGAAAGAATGAAATAACTGAAGCTATTTCATAAAAGGAAAAGTCTTGGCAAGTCTTCATATATACATAATGATACATTCAAGAGGAAAACTGGTCCAGTGCTAAATACTTACTAGGTAGTGAGATTGCTAAGCACTGACTATAGAAGTTGTAGATGCTCTGCTATCAGCATTTTAAAAAACATTTTGGCAAATATCCTTCAGAAGTGACAGGTAGAGTTGATCTGGCCTTGAGAAAGCAGTACAGATTAAATCTCTCAAAACTCTTTTTTAATATTTTTCTATATTTCCATTGATCACCTTCAGGAAAAAAAAATTTAAAAACACAATCCTCTGTATTACATAATGCTAGAGACATTTAAGACTAATTAAATGCATGTGACAAATAAATAAAAAGACATTTCCCTCCAGGTCAGTCACCTGGCTTCCAAATCACTGGGAAGTGGATGATGGTCACCTCAAAGTCATTCTGCCCAGCTCCTCACAAACAGATAGCAAGAAAATTAAGTGAAACAAAAGGTTACCCAGTTATGTACAGTCACATGAAAAAAAAAACCCACAGTAACAAAAGAAATTCCAGACTGAAAATGAAGCAAAACCTTTGCATTTCAACCCTTCTGTGAAGAACCAGGCTTTGACAGGTTATCAAGTTTGTTCCCCTGTACCTTCACAGAACCAACAAATTCAATTTTAAAAAAAAACCCCAAACATAACACAAAGTCTCTCAAAACTGAAGAAATGAAGTAACACATTTCCCAGGGGTGCAAACTGTCTGCTCAAAGTGCCTTGTCTCAGTTGCTGAATACATTCAAGTGTCACAAGTGATCCAAGCAGTCAAATGCTCTCCTCAGGATTTTCCCCAATCCCAAAATTCAAATTACTGAGAACTTTATAGACCAAAACCTACACAGTGAATTACACTCAGTAATGAGCTGGGAGCTATAGAACATCATAGGAAACATTGTACCAGGCTGCAAACGTGAAACCCCATTTTATACTGAAATTTCCTTTCTGGGGTGCAAGTTAGGGAAGCAAAGAGATGAGTCAATGGCAGACACTCTTGCAGCTGTGCAAAAAGCTGCTGAGATCTGCATGGTAGGAGTCCAGTAACCAATTATAGCTTCCTTGACAGAGAAGTTAGTGACTCCATCACACACTGCCTGAGCATGCAGGAGCAATCACAGATTACATTAGCCTATGTTAGATTTAAAAAATATATAGATTTTTTTTCTCCTTTTCCACAGGGAGAACACATTCTCACCTTCATGGCTTATGTCATTTAATTCACCACTGTTCCATCACCTTTTGGATAAATCCAGCCCAGCTAGTAGCCTCACAAGTTCAACACTGAGAATGGTGGCAAAAAAAACCCTCAATAAAGTAAAAGAGGAAGAAAGAGTGACATCAGTATACAGCTAACCATGAAATAACCTTTGCCTTCAGAAATTTTCCTCAGTAGCTCCAGATATGTAGTGAACAGGAAAAACTGGGTCTATGAAGCGCTCTATACAACATGTTAATGAGCCAGCCATCTTTGAGCTGTCCTTAGGAGATAGTGAAGATATTCAAAACATCGCAAACCTACAAGGAAGTCTACAGATTTTTGGAGGCAGCTTTTTAAAATCTGTTTTAAAATCTTGATTTAGCCTTATTTCAAGAAAATTTCACCACCTAATTTGTTTAACCTAAGACTAGTCTTATGACCAAAACTTACTTAAGAATCTCAGCTTCATACTCTGCACTCCAACAGTCAGCAATTTTCTTTTTGTTCAAAAGCTGGAGGTTGAGATAATTCCATTGTTTTAATGATATTGAAAGTTACTGCTTTTATAAAAGACTGAGAAATATATCACCTTTATTTGACTGACATGCTAAATTGATATAAAAGCCTCCATGACAAATGCGTCATGCATCAAAAAAATTCCTATAGAAAATGTGTGGGTCTTTGCTATCTCAGCTAGCAAGAACTCAGGGAGTATTTCATAATGGACTCCCACTGTCCCAGTGAGGCAAAGGAAGCACTAGTACCCTGTCACCCTCATTCTTGGAACCCCATGGTACCTCACCTCCACTTGCTTGCAGGTGACCAGCCCCACAAACTGTTACAAGCAGTAAGTAAAGGAAAAATCACCCTTCAACTGCCCCTTAGTTAAATGAACCCACAAATACATTACGTTTTGCCCTGCCTCAGCTCTAAATAGTTATTTAGACAGCTTGATAGAAGTTTTGGTTATAGCTCATTATTAGTGACAATGTTAGTCTAAGATAAAAGTACAAAGTGAATACCACATAGAAATGTGAGGCACAATTCATGGAGAGGAATGGAGGAAATAAGGTTTGATTAAAGGTTTTATTTGAACTGTTTGAAGAGGCACATAAGAAAAGCTAATAAAGTGTTTATGTTTAACAAAACATATTATACTATGATATTGACAGAGATACTGTTGAACTAAACAAACTGAGTTCATTTACTGTAAAGTTAGTTTGCAGTCAAAAAAAGGATTGCAGCATGGAGATAAGGGTATTTTTGCTATCTTTCAACAGGACTGCTAGCAAGACTAGTTTGGCTGCAACTCAACAGGACACAAGCCAATTGATTTGGCTTTTGCCTGTGTGCAAGTCAATACTGCTCCTGTGATCAACTGATAGGCCCCTGTCTTTTTCCTCCTATGAACCACAGCTTACAGTACAAAGTCATTTGGACCTTACACTTCTCCATCTATAAACTACGAGATGCCCAAAACTTCATGCCCGTCTCAGAAAGGCACATTTATGGCTTAACCACATTAAAAATATCAATCACTGTTTCAGCTTGGCAGAGTTAAACTGGTATATTTTGCTGTACAGAATGACTTCAGCATCTGGAATACCATTCTGCTTCTAAATTAGGTGATACATTCAGCAACTGTTTTTAATTATTCTCCATAATTAATCTTTCCATCCTAATCCAAAAAATGCCTTCCAGAGAAATGCTGAAAAACTTTGTGCTCAGTGAAAAAGGGTACATAGCCTACTTTGCAGAGAACAGAACTGCACCCTTACAGATTCAGGTAAATCATAGAAATCAGATGATATGGCAATATGCAGATCTGGTAAGACAAAAAGAAAAACAGATATCCTGAATATAGAGGATGATACAGAACTTGTGTCTTTACTCCAAACAGCAGCTACAAGGTAATTATATAGTCCTGTGATTTATTTATTTATTACAGCTAAAAATTTTCAGTATGCACCAACCAGTAAGAGTCACTTCTTAAAGCTACACTTACTGGCTTGGTGCCTGCAGAGCATCCAAAGCTAGGCAGTCTTAAATGATTCATTTTAACAAAGGGTTTGATTATCATTCTAAACAATAGTGGTCATTGGTTGGACTCTATGATCTTGGAGGTCTTTTCCAACCTAAATGAATCTGTGATTCTCTTGGGCTCTGAATTCACATAGATCAGCATACAGATTTACATAAGTCAACTTCATTTGACATCTACCAGATTTAAACACTACTAACAACAAAAAATAATCTTACCTCTCCTACCCTTTCATCAGCATACTTTGTGCTAAATACTCCACATAAATGACCACAGGATCCTCTGTACAATGCCATCACTGGTTTGACACCACAGCTGGATGTGTGATGCAAAACTTACGCAATTTCAAAGTGAAATATACAAGCTTAACCTTCTGTTCTGAAAATAGATATACAGATAAAGCAAGTTCTCAATACCATAAATATTCCAGTGTTTATTTCACTTTTAGCATCCTGAAGGATAACACAACAAAACTGACAAAATCTATAGCCTCGGAAATAAAAACACACAGCCGTAGTACAAAAGGTGGCACATAAAAGTGCAGTAGTGTTCTCCTTATAGCAGCATGAATGAAATGAACTAGCAGTGTGTCTGCCTACTAGTAAATGAACTCGGAGTTAAGCAACATGGTCAATGAAAAAATTAACTACATATTATCAATACCTAGCAGGCAGAAGTTAAAAAATTTGTAGAAGAGAAGACTATGACTTGTATTACCTACCCCTCAAAGTGGGATCAGTCAGGCTGTGCAAGTGAGCGACAGCCACCTGGTTACCAGCAACCCTTCAGTGCAACCAGGTGGCTGTTGTCTGGTTATTCATCCGTTTTGGCATCACAGTAGAAATGTGCAGCACACAGCATGTGCTGCAGAATTCAGACTGAAAATGCAGATGAGGTCTGATGTTGATGCAAGTCCTGAGCTCTTTGTACAAAGGTACAACTAATCGGGATTCTCAAAGGGCTTTCCTAACACACCCAGTTTGCCAGAGCAAATAAACACACAAGTATTAAAATAGCTGTTTGGAAAGGTAATAATTCCATCAGTAAAAAAGAAATCACATAAGCTAATCTGTGGTGCAAAATGCAAATTTGATTTATGAGGTTCACTTTATATAAAGTTTAAGTAATTATACAGCAAGATACAACCCTTTCTCCTGCCTCTCCTCCCACGGCCATGTAGTACAATAGCTCACAGGGTAATTGGGTGTGAAGATTTTGCAGACAGCACTCATCATGCAGGTAGGTGAGCACACAGCATAAAAAGCAGTCCAAGAGAAAAAAATAAATTACTTTAGGTTAGTATTTCAATATTTTGCAAGTCATATTGAACTGTAATATCATTCCCATCCTAGGGGTACAGAGAAACCAATTTGAACAGTGGCTTTTTGTTACTATCTTGAATAGCCTTTGGGAGCCAAATCACAGAAAACCACGAAATGAATTTAAATAAGAATACGCATCGGTTTGGTGACTATATTATATTTGCACAAATAAAGACAATCTTTGTAGTGGACCACATTTTCCGGTTGATCCAAAGGAAGCTCTCAATTGAGAAAATGCAACTGTATCTCTTTAGCAGGAGTAAGATTTCAGTGACACCAGCTCGGCTAAGCAAGGCAGAGCTGAAGAGCAATTCACCTCTAAGTACCTGAAAAGGGTTACTAAAGGTAGAAAAGCTTACTTAAGGGATATCTGTTAATTGTTTAGCAATGATGGGATGGTAATTCAAATAGGGGGAACAGTGTTTATCTGCTTGTTTTCAGTATAAGATAGCGATTTTTAGCTCATATTGGGGGGGGGGGGCGGGGGCAGGCAAGTGCTTCAGTTGTGAAATAGCACACTAGGATCAAAAATAAAAATAAACAACAAATAGACAGAGACGAGGGCTGCAGCTTGAAATACTTGACTGCTAATATCCAGCATGCCATTCCAGAGAGTCCCAGAGTGGTTTTTAAGCCTCTTGCCCATCCTCGTAAAGAAAGGCGGGTGGCAGGACTAATCAATATCTTGCAACCCAGCTGCGACCAGACAAATAAGGAAGTCAAGAAAAAAAAAATATCCCATCGATGATCTGTGTAATTTAGCATTCGGAAGACGGCAACATCTGGGCTCAACTCCAGATGGGACGGAGCGGCCCCGCGCTCTCGGCTCGCCACAGCGCTGGTACACACACACCACACACAAAGGACGGCTCCGCGCTCCTCCCGCTTTTCTCCAATATGAACAACTCCGCGTTCAAATGCGACGTAAACACACGGAGAGCTGCCTGCTACGCCGGCAGGTCCATACAACAGTTCAGCTATACCCGTGTCACAGGGGGCTATTGTCCGGGACGAGCGGCCGGCGCTCACCGGGTGTTGGCGTAGGCGGTGCCAAGAAAAATAAAATCACTGCGACTCTCTCCGATCACTCCGCAAGTCAAACCCGCGGACTTCAGAGCCCTACACTGGGCAGAGGGGAAGAAACAAGCGAGGCAGCGCGGCTCCCACAAGCGACACTTTGTCTGGTTTCCAGCGAAGCAGCGACAAAACACCCGACGCGCGAACAATGCCCGCGGCCCCGTTGTCGCTCCTTGCCGGGCCGCCGGCGGACACCGTCTCCCACCGACCCATCGCTGGGTCGCCGCTCCCAGGGATGTTTTTAGGCTGCTTTGCTCCCCGTGAAACGCCAGCCGTTTCAACCACCGCCAGCGGGGAGAACCGAGCGCCCGCCGCGGAGACTGCGGACCGGCCCCTGCCCCATCCCCTGGCAGCGGCGGGAGATACCGGAGCCGCGGCTCAGGCATCGGCCGCCCTTTGTTGTGCCCCCGGGGAAGGGGCCGCTCCCCCGCGCCCTGACGGGACCTCGGCCCTCAGGCAGCACTCACAGGCGCAGGGCGCTGCCTTCGCTCCAGCGGGAAACGGCGGCAGCTCCCCGCGGGGCGAGCCCGCTCTGCCCGGGATGCGCTCCCCGCCGGCAGCGCCGCTCCTCGCCCCCACGGTGCCCCGCTCGCCTTCTCTTTCACTCACCCACGCCGTACTTCTCGTGCTCCGTGGGTATCCACATGCTCGCGGCGTGCGAGCGCCCGCTCCCCCGCCAGCCCCTCCGCCGGGAGCGGCGGTGGGCGGCAAGCGCGTCCGCTGCCCGGGGCTCCCGCCGCGCTCAGCCGCGGCTGCCCGGCGGCGAAGGCATTGTTCGGGCGGGCGGACTGACTGAAGGCGCTCGCCGCCAGCCACTTATATTCCCCGTCCCGCTGCACGCCGGGGAACGTAGTGCCTCGATGCAGCCGCGCCCCTCGTCGCCCGCGGCCGCGGGAAAGACTACGAGCCCCGTCTGGCCCCGCGCTCCCCGCCGGGGCGGAGCGAGGCGGAGCGCGGCTCCAGGGGGCCAGGCCGCGCCGGGGAGGGCGGAGCGGCGGCGGCGGCGGCGGCATGGCCGAGTCCCGAGGGGCTGCAGGACCGCCGGCCCGGGGAGGTGAGTGCGCTGCGGGAGGCGTGGGGGTCTCACACTGCGCTCCCCCATTCCCCTCCGTTCCGCGATCCCGGCTTGGACGGTGGGACGGGGCCGGCGCCGGCGCAGCCATGCCAACGACGGACACGTGTGGGGCAGCCGGCAGCGCCAGGGCCCGGCGCGGTGGGGCTCGCTTGTCGCCCGTCGGAGCGGGGTTCCGAGGAGAGCCGCGGGCAGCCCCGCACCCTCCCCCGCTGCTTACGGGGACGGGAGTCGCCCTGGTCCTACTGATGGCAGTCCTTCCACGTTTGGCACACGGAACTGCGTGGGGACGGGAAGAGTTTCCAACAGCGGGTCAAGGTGGAGAGGGAATAGATGTCGGCAGCGCGCCAGGGCGGTGGGACGTGGAGCTGATGGTCCGGGGGGCATTTTGGCTTCTCACATAAATCCGTTTGCCAACACACGCATGCACAGAGGTAATGCAAAGCAGGCGGTGCACAGCGAGGAGCACAAATGGACCGTGGGGAATTACTGCAGGGATAAGCCAGGTACCGTAAGCAGCAAGAACAGTAGGGGTTGAGTTCTTGTTGAGAAGTCTGTATGTCTGCACCCTTCTAGAAGTAGCTTAGCTAGAGCTCACCGTAGTTCTTTCACTGCAACAAATCCTACTGGCTACACTGGTCCTTTTAAGAGAAACCTGGGTGTTTTGAGGCAGGAGCAACAGCCTGGGTTATATCTTCTGGTCCTGTGGTAAGACACAAACAGAAAAAAAAAAGAAAACTGATGATAACAATGCTGCTTTGCAGGTCTCACCAGGTACAAGTTGTCTCTAAAATGAGTATGTCTGTTTTAGAAAAGTGTTCTCCAGTTAAATCATTATTCTGAAGTGGTGTCTAGAGATTTTATGGGTTTGTTTCATTTTGTATTTTATTCGTTCATCTGAATGAAAAACACAGTTTAATGTTTTCACATTTAAGAGGAGAGAGTAACTTTCAGTTCAGGTTGGCTTTTTATTTTTGCTGTCCTGTCATTACTAGTGTGAAGGACACAATGAAAGGAAATCATGTGCAAGCAGGCAGTTTTAAACTTGGAGTTAGAGCACTTTTATTCTGTGTTTGGGCCTTCAGTAGCGAGTGGTCTAGTATGTGCCTTTATTCTATTCATAAAAGTAATATCAGTTTATGCTAGTAGTTAAAGCAGTACTCCTGACTTATTTCTGTGTTGCAGTATGTTGGCATGAACCTCATGTGTGAAAAGCCAGACCCATTTAGAGCATTTCCACACTGGTGTAATTGCACCCAGAGCAAAGCTGTGCTGTTTAAACTGTTCTAAAGACCATGTGCCTGAGACTGTGCAACTCTTCTGTGTATACATAGGTCTGTGGACTGCTGGAGATGGTGGGGTTACCCTGAGGTTTTTTCAGATAACTCTTGTAAAGACATTGGCACCAGTCCAAAGAAAAAAAGGAAGAATTTTGGGGAAAATGGAAATTCAGAGACCTATGCTGTTTTCCTTTTACTGAGCAGAAACACTCATTGAAATGACTAGTGGACTTTTTCTGTCTTTGCTCCCAAACTCACTTTGCATCCCCTGGCAGGTCATTTGGAGTCTCTAGGTAATTAAATATGTAAAAATCACTGTTGAAAATCAAAATAATAGGTGTCAGCCTAAATTAACTTTTATGTCAGCCTATAGAGTTCCTTGTACATCCAGGCATCTCTCCATAAGACAGGTCTGCCAGCATGCTGGTGGGAGTCATAAAATTTTACCCCCGCCTTGTAACTGCTGTCTCTCATGTTAACCATGGCTGACTTCAGCATTAACATCTTCCCTTGGACAAAGGCAGGAGTGCCCAATAGCTCAAACAGCCTTTTCAAAATTATTTGTTTAGAACGCAGTCACTTAGTGTCAAGAGATCTTCAGAGTATATATCACATTGTCTGTGGGCAAAGAAATACCCCACCCTAAAATTTATTATTTCTCTGACTCTGAACAAAATACTTATTCATTCAGAGGCTTAATTTCTACAAAATTATTCTCTCTGGCAACATCTGGTACTCGTATGTGCACCTGAGGTGTGTCACTTGGAGGCAGCATATAGGAAAGTAAAATAACATACTGTTTCCTGGTTTGCTGATTCTATTTACAGGAAAGTGGGTATTTTTATATTCTAATCCAGAACAGTGTTGCTTTCTAGTTAGTTCCTTCCAGCAACCTTCACCAAGTGGCTTTTAATAAATACATCACTGTCCACAGTACAGTTTGTCCAGTCTGCAATAATTATGCTACTTATCAACACTTCTTACAGCATCTGTCAAAGGATTTTAAAAGGAGTATTTTTTCTGGAAGTGTGTCTTTCGTTGTTTCATCAGCAGTCGGACAGTTTTGGTTTCCTACTCAAGGTCTTCTTATGCTCAGCTGCTTTTGGGCACATACTGCTGGGGTGCATCATGTCTAAGCACAACATGTTACTCTGATTCCTTCCATGTCTCTCTCTTGTACCCCTTTTTAAGAATATTCAGTTTACTCTGGAAAGCAAAAGTTTGACTGGTCTCGCACATGTCTACTTTTTTTTTGTTCTACCTAGAGGATACTCCAGTGACAGCTGGTTTGTTCCTGATAGCGCAGGCATTACTTCTTTTGCTCAACTCTTAAGTTGTGTTAAGGATGCTATTAGAGCTGCTCAATGCAGTGTACTCTGGAATGCTGGGTTTTCTCTTTCCTGGTCACTGAAAGGCAGTCCCATGTACTCTCAGACCCAAAAGATTTCTCCATATGGGGTAATGGATGCTTTCCTCTTTAGATTCGCCAGCACTCCCACATTCACAGGCCCCTTTGTGTATCAGTGTGGATTCTTAAGTCTAAGCCCATTTCTGAGCTTAGACTTGGGCCACTTACCCAGCCACTGGCTCAGACAATAAGGGTAGGGAATGGACAAGTGTTTCTTAAAATAAGTCCCCAGGTTATCAGTAACTCCTGTCAACTGCACTGTAGTGACATAGTCCTTTGTACTTGCTGCTTCAAGCTGCATTAGGGAGTACAGTGCTGTGGGACACCTTAGGCAATGCTCATGCGTGCATCAGGGTAGCCCTGCTGAAGGACTGACTAAAGGGATTCCCCAGCGCAACCCCTGGGAAAGAAAGGTAAACCTCTTATTCCTTTTGTGGTTTCCTTTCCCTGGGAGAGCCAGGCGGTGAGGAAAGTGGCAACAGCAGCAATATATGTGGCTGTGCCCTGCCTTTAAGCAGTTCTCAACATGTGGAGGGTAAAGAAGGATGGGGCTTTTGAGTCCCATTTGGGGTGGCAAAGACTGATCAGGACTGAAGTGCACTAGGGAAAACACTGTAGGCACCCTCACTGTCTGATTCAGAAGGACAGATGCATTCATGGATCCCTTGAACATTACCACGTCCTGTAAACCTCTCTGAATTCTGTAAATGGGCTCCCTTAGCCCGCAAGGAGGTTTCCTCCTTTCTGCTAGCAACTTGGTGTTGGCTATCAAAATGGATACGCACATTGACCCTTGTCTCACCCCACAGTCATGGATCCCTCCTATATTAGAATAATGCCCTGGTTTGTTGTCTGGATTTTGTCTCCAGGCACCCACTGTGCTCACAGCTAGACCCTGGGCTTCTTGCATCTTCCCAGACACAGGTCTTCTACTCACTGGCTTCTGCAGTTTGTACATTGCTACCAAATTACACATAGATACACCGTGGTCCCTCCAATTGCTGGTTCCTGGACCTGCAGACCTTGAGAGCTGCAGCATCTTCTGCAGTTGCTGGCACTTAGACTTTGCAGCAGTATCACACATAGAACAGAGGGTGAATTACACAGAAGAGTAGTAAAGGATTTAGTAAGAAGAAGGAGAAGAGGTGATCAGGTGCAGGGTTTGATCAGAGAAGCTTACCCATTGTTTAAATACAGTTTGTCCTTTTTATTCTTTCCTCCACTCCCCATCTCCATTGCCTGGTGCTTGCCCCCTGACCCCTTCCCTTTCTCTGTCTGCTCCACTAAATTCTTCATAAAGTATACAAAATCCCTTCTGATCACCTTCTGATCCCATCCACAAACACCCTCAAAAATATCATAGTACATATGATAATCATGTTTCCCCTTTCATATCAGTGACAAAAGTTCATCCTGACCCTGTTCAAGCATGTGTGAGTAGCTCCTTTAATGCCATTAGTTCCCATATTGGCAGAGACAACTTACTGTCTCTGTTTTCACCTGCTCATTAGTGTTTGTGTGTAATTTACTGCTTTCCTTATTATTTGTTGTTTCTTTTATACTGAATAGTCTTTGACCAAGTAACTGGTGGACTAGATGCCTTCCCAGCCCCTGCTACCTTATGCTACCGCTCCTATTCAGATCAGACTGAGTGCTTTACCTCCTTCCTCTCTAAAATATCCACAGCATGCATGGTGGTGAATGGGGAGCTGCTGGCTTCTCGTGCCTGTGGGTGAAAGCTCCAGCAAGGTGACGCAGCAGCCATAACCTCGAGCGCACAGCTGCCTCTTCTTGTCCCTTCATTCAGGAGAGATCCTCAGGGCTTTGCCTGATGAGCAGCCCATGTGTATCTGCCCATTTCTGATTCATGGGTTTAGAGGTTGATATCCTCTCAGTACCCTTTCATTTAAAACCCCCACCAATTCCAAATGATCACACATGTGGTTGCATCCTCAGTTCTTTTCCCACAGGGCACTTTCAAGCTTCCAGAATACCACCAGTGATCTGTTTCTCAGGTTAAATCTTTGTGTGCAGTAGAGGATTTCAAGACCTGAGGCTTCCACCATACTACAGATTTAGGGCAGAGAGAGGCATTATAAGCTCTGTAAAGGATGCAGATTAATCATTGTGAACTGAACAATTAGCAATTACACCTGGAGGACAGGTTCACTAATTAATTCTGGAAGTGCAACACAATTTATTTTGATTACCAGAATGGACCTCCTAAAGTAGTATTATTTAAAAATGTTTTAAGAGCCTTTTTTGTGATTTTTAATTAAAAATCCAATCTCAAAGTAATTTTAAACATTTACCTGATAAGCAAGTGGATCTTTTGGAGGACTGGAAATTACTAAATTATTGTTGTAAAATCACCTTTTATGTGCTTTTCCACTTGAAAATTAAAAAAAGCAGAATCCTTTCATGTAGCTGTTGCAGTAATATTTTAGTGTTTCTAGCCTTCACATGACATTTCTTAAATACCTGACGATGGGAGACTATACAAGTGAAAGTAAATATTTCTTTAAGCATGTCATAATGGCTTAATGGAATAAATGATGGATTGTATTGGTTGGTAATAGATATCTGAAGTGCCCGTGATCCCTGCCACAATTTTACAAATAATAGTGTTGCAAATGTGCAGTGTATTTTTTCTGAAGACAAGGGGCATCCCCACACCTCGGCATGAATGTGTAATTTCTGTTAGCACAAGGCATAGGATATGTTGTATTTCCCAGAAACACCCAGTAAAGACTTGCTATTTGGTTTTCTCTGAATTCAGAAAACTTTCATAGCCTAAAAGCAAAGATGGATGGCCCTTATCTTTGTATTTCATTCTAGTGGTCTGAGCCAATTCTTCCCTGCTCCGTAGCAAGTAAAGGCTTTGCTGCATGAGCAAACTAGCTAGTATCAGCTCCTCTATGCTCTAAGCAGAGCTCATTTAGAAGTGAGCTGCTGCAGACTGCCTGGTGAGCAGGTACACTGCTTAAACATGGGAGCTTGTTTGCATGTTAAAGCCTACAAGTTCTTTGAAACCTCTGCTCAGTCTTTCTGTTACCTGCAATGGAGCATCATCCCCAGACTGATGAAGACCTTTAAACTGTTTCTGTATTGGCAAATATCTGATTCTTACGCCAAAAAGGCTTTCTCATCACTTGAACAAATAATAGATGTGGACATGCTTTATTTAGATGTAGAGGTATAGGCTAGAGAGGTGCTTCAAGTCTTTTGAATGTTCTGAGTGTACCACAGATGCCAGGATAATTTGTTATGCCTATTGAAACATTTTGTTCACTGCTTTGTTTTTACTGGGGAGTACTGGTTGTCTGGAAGAGCACCGAAGTTTTAGATTCTTGCCAGCAATGAGGACTGCCACAGGGTGTGCCTGTCATATAAACAGGCCTTCGAGTTCACCCTTTGTGGGTTTAACCAGCTTTCTTGATGAGGGGATGTAGGGTTTAAACTAGCTTATAGTTATGTATGCGAACAGTGGGAAAGGAAGAAAAAAACCATAAGTATTATGAATTTACAAGCATTAAGTATTTTAACTTCAGTATAGGTTAAATTTGTCTATCCAAGCAGCCTTCATAACCTTTCCCAGCCCCTTGTGCTTTCTTCCACCATGTCTTGTCTTAAAACCTCTGCAACTCTGTGCGACCATTTATATCCTAAAACTGCAGTTGTTCCCAGTCTCTTTCTGAGGTTTTTGCTTCACATTCTCCTCCACAAACTCCCAGCAGGCTGAAACCAGGAGAAAAGCCTGAAAGCATTTGAATGTCTTTCTGTGGGCTTTTTAAAGTAGCTTTAAATATTGCATCAATAAAAGCCTCACACAATGCAGGAAAGAACATGACATTCAAGAAGTGGGAGGAAAAAAATGTGGTGAGTTTTGTACAACTTTAAAGCAGGTCTGTGCCTCTGAAGAGCTGGGCATATCATCCTCACCAGTGTCTCACTGTAATCAGGGAAATGTGTTTGTAAAAGTCTGGGTTCCTTGCAGAGTTTTTGTCTACAGTACCTAATTACCAGTCACTTGAATGGGAAAAGACCAGGTTCAATGACCTGATAATTGCTGCATTAAATACTGTATTAGTCAGTACCACTAAAACCATGTAACCAAACTGAACTTGTGCTGTGGCATCCCTGCCTATGGCCAGGGTCAGGTTGGAACTAGGTTCTCTTTTAGGTCCCCTCCAACCCAAGCCATAGCAGTACATGTTAACTTTTAATGTTTCCATAGAAAATGGTTTAGCTGCAGTAGTCCAGTCGTTGATCCCAAACCTGATTTTCCAGTAGGTGTTTCCATGGTCACTGCTTGTTTGCCATTCTGTCCTAATATTCTGCTATAGTGGACCTTTAAGTTAGAAAATGTAGTGAGTGTTTTGTCAGTAGTTTCAGTGGTCCATAGACACTAGTCTCTGCTTTTTACTGTGTTTCTTTAAACTTTCCTTTTGATATTTTTGCCTTTTGTTTTCACTGGACCATGTCTTGCAATTGGTCTTTTGTTTTTTAATTTTGTGTATTTTTCTGATTTTTATGACTCACAGGCAGTGGCCAGGGTGAAATGGCCCAGCTGCTTCTGTTTGATTCATGCTCACTGAGATCTCCTCCTCCTCCTGTTTGTCTTCTGAAACTTTGTACTCAAGGAGTAGCTACTTGCCCTGTGTAGTTGTAGCAGGTTAAACGCCTTCTCTTTATCCCTCTGGTATAGAAGCTCTATAACTTGACACACCCTCTGTTTCAACCTCATGATTTTTTATACTATGTTGTGGCTCTGTTCACCTGAACAAATAATAAGGCCCAGTAGATAAAGGTGCCACAGTGCCTGCATCTATACCGCATGGTTTGGCATTTCTGCTTTGGATTACGTGAAGTGAGTGTTCCCACACCAAACAGCCCCTTGGTTTAGACCCAGGCATTTCTGTCAAGCCTTGGGATGCATTTTTCATGTACCTGGGCTCCAAACAAGTCCTGTTCACGTGCTTGGAAACTGATCTCTCTAAACCCAGCCAATGCACAAAGCAGCTGGAGAGTGGTCGGGGGCTGCCAGACTCCGGTGTGGGTTAGAGCTGTGCTGAGGTGCAAGAGGAGACACAGGGCTGGTGGGCAGCACAGGGAAGCTTGGTACAGCCCCCTTCCATTCAGAACCTCATGCCAAGTTGGTGACATGCGCCCCAGGGTAGGCCTGTGAGTCCCATGGTGGAGGTGCACAAGGCTCACAATATAAAAGCAGCAATGGTTATGAAGCAAATGTGTGCAGTTCTAAGTGGTAATGCTATCAGAGGAGCATTTTGCTAGCATTTGTCTTGACCAGTGTGCCAGCACTGAATTTTATTATGACTCCATAATGCATGAATAAATGTGGTAGAGCTTTTTCTCTAAAGACGGGTATGTAGAAAAAAGCATCCTGCTGGAGGTTTTAATTTGATTTTGTCTTATATGGAATGAAAACATGCAGTCTGTGTTATTACTGTACTAATTTAATGTTCAGGAGCCTGCATGTATTTATACAGTTGGCAAAATGTTGCCTGAAAAATATAAACAACTTGTATCACTAATTCAAACATTCTAATTCTGTTTCTTGATGAAGTTAATTTCAATTATTGTATCATCCATGCCCACAAGCTACATTAGCAGTGTCAGTTAGTAAGCATATATCATACTTAGGAAGTGGAGATGTGTGTTATATGTTTAATGAATACATGGAGGACTGTATCACAGGAACATTTATTTCAAACTCTGGTACAATATCAGAATCTGCTCACAGAAATTTTATATAGCCTGCTGTGTGATGTCCCTGGAATCTGTAAAACAATTATTTGAGCTCTGACTTAAATTTTTAATACTTTTAATTTTTAATACTTTTCTCTCAAAATAATTTTCAAAAAAATGTGTGTGTAAAGAGTATAATTAGTGGATTATATTTGAAGTACAATCAAAGCTTTGTTTTCCTGAATCATGATATCAGTTAGGCTGAACTATGTTGATTCACATCACTGCACACTGTAATGAACTTTCCTTTTGAGCCACTGTTTTTTTCCAGTTTGAATACCAGTTTACAGAGGTTTGATTTTAAAAGTGGAAACAACTTATTTTGCCATTCTCCATCTGGAAAAGCTCCAGTTCACTGAGAAAGCAGCAACAGACCACAGAGATTCTAACATCACAGGACCTCTTCCTCATAAGGATTCTTCATTGAATGCAACATTCACTTCATTCAGCCTTGAAGGCTCTCTGTGTGTCAGGAAGCTCAATCAGAATATCTCAGAGAGATTTCAGCCTGTTCTGTCATACTGACACCCACACACACAAGGATGCCAAAACACTCTCAGGATGCATTTTGAGGTTAGTTCTAGGTTATATGAGTCTAAAAAAATTAGAGTGATATTTAAAATAAAAGTTTCACACTATTTATAGTTGTCTTTTTCACATAGTTGCCTTTTTGAGGGAAAGTCTACCAGTGTAAAAGTTGCAAACCCTGCAATGCAAATGTTTTAGTTAGGAGCATGGTAGAAATTCCCATCATAATGACGTGGGGGTGTTTTACAGGAACTGCTAAAGCAGCCTTTATGTTTTTAAGGCAAATCACACAGCCTTTCCTTTAGTTACAGAGTGTAAAGCAATTGTTTAAAAAGACCACGAGGCAATTCTTTTAACATCAAAAGGAAAAACGTGCTTGGAAATTGAATCCCGTTTGAGGAAAAGAACATGTGACAAGAAAAGGAAAATCCTTGTAATAAAACGTTATTGATCGCTACTAAATGGTCATGATAAAAAGTAGAGAGTAAGGTAATTAACCTGCTTTACATAGCAGTGCTGGCATAGAGGTTACTAGGCTCAGTACAGCATTTGTTAAAGGCACTGCAAAGATAAATTGTAGCAATGAAGTATTACTATCCATATTAAACACGTTGTTAAGACCCCTCCTTTGTGGGAGAGCTAAAGTCACAGACACAGTAAATGTAAGATAAGACATGCCTTTCTCCAGCTTGCTGCTCTTTGCAGAGGGTTAAGCAGAGCTGTGGCAGTGGCAACGTACACAAGTACGACATTTGCATATACTTTTTTTTTAACTTGTGATGCCTTCCAGTATGTATTTTTTAATATTTTTAATTTATGGCCTAGATCACCCTGACACAAAATTGTGCTGCTTTCCCCCCCTCCCCTCCTCCCAGGAATTTTCATATGAAAATAGCAGAAATTCCATCTTTATACCTTAAATTTCCACAGCATTGTTTATTCTTTATTATGATGTCTTTGGTATGCCTTTGTACGAAATAGCAAGTTTAACAGACAAAAGCTGCTAATTTTTGTTAGATAGATTTGGGTGATAAGTACAGAAGAAGAACCTGGATGGTCAATTTTGTCCTTCCATTTCAAATTCTTCTGTTGGATATTTTCTTCCTCTTCTTGTAACTCAACATTCTGAGTTTCAGGCTACATAATTACGTTGTTAATCTTTCCAGATAATAGTCAAGGGTTTAATCATTGCTTCTAATCCCTTATTTTAGTACGTAATAGGGGTCTCAGCTCTCCATGTCTACCAATTCATGTGATCACACTAAACAAGGAAAAGTAAACAGAAATTTTGTTTAACAATAGTCATAAGAAATTAGAGAAGCTCTAAATAGTATAATAAAATTATTCAGTATATAATTCTGAAGTAGATAAATATTGTTTCATATTTGTGACCAAAATATGAAACCCTGAATTTAGATACACTAATGTAAGTCTGTGTCATTTACCCAGGAATGAGGCATTATATGGCTCTGAGCTTGCAGTAGAACCTGCTGTAGTGTGTTAAATATTTATAAATTGCATATTAACATCAGCTCTTAAATATTATTATGAATCCTTACTAGGGTCACTTTCATTAGTGTGTGTGTGGGCATGTGTGTCCCTCTGTGTGAGAACAGTAGGTTTGCTCTGGTCTTTACAGATGCGGTGGTTTGTCTGGGCTCCAGCAGAAAGACAACAAGCAGTGGCATGTATCTGCTGCTGTACTGGGCAATAATGTAGTCTATTATTTAAACATGATCTTATTGGCAAGCACATTGGTTTTGTTTTATTAAAATTCCAACACTTCACATTGTTATTAGTCACTTTCGCAGTCCTATTCAGTTGTGTTCTGATGCCTGTGCTGCGGTACCCATAGCAACACTTGTTAATGCTAATGAAACTGCACCATCCTAAGCTCCCCGACAGAGCAGCCCTGTTAAATATGGCTATTAAGCACAGTTGTATTTCTGTTAGTTCCAGCTCCCAGCAGACACCTGCTCTATAGAAACTCTGTTCTGAGTTATTAGGATTCGCTAACTTACAGCTTTTCTTAAAGCTGTCATTTAACCGGAATAAAATTCTCATATTCCTAGACAGCAAATGCTACAGAATATGTACAGTTTCTGTAAAACTGACAAGCTTTAGCTGTAGGATTAAATGTTCTTTTGAAGTGCTCATTTGCATTCAATGAAAAACAGGCAGGGTGAGACTGATTGATCTTGGGGGAAGCTACAGGATGTGTTGTCCCCTAGAGCACATGGACATTTTAACTAAATATCATTCATAGTGTGTTAACAAGCAGAAGTAATAGCTGAATAATTCCTCATGAACTCTGACTTAATTCAACTTCATAGAAGTCCTTGAGGGCTTTAGTATATTGAGGTAGGAGAAGATTATGTACATTGATTCTTCTTTCTCTAGGAAACATATTTACATGTAGTATTGGTGAGGGCCATGACAGGGTGTTTTATTTTCATTATTCTGAGTTTTGGCTTTGAATACTGTTTATTTGGCAAGTCATTAGTCATCCATCTTTTGTACTCTGGAAAACAAAGGAAAAATCCTGTAAACAGTATAAAATTGCTTCCAAGAATATGACCACAAATTAGGGAATGCTGCTGTGCCGACAAATAGATGGTGCAGTGCCAAGGCTGCAAACCGGGGAATCTGTCATGTATGGATTTTGAGTGTCAGGCTGATCCTTCTCGATACTCTTTTATCATCTCAAAAACAATTAATTCCAAGACAAAGCTTTAAAACTGCTAATTTCCTAAAGGGTTTTAAATGCAGCACTCTTTTGTGCAGAATTACCTATAGGAATACAGGTTGGTTCCCCAGTGTACTCTCTGTAGGGGTTTGGTCATTTTGGCTACTGAATGGTTTTGCCATGTAATCAATGAGAACTTGGGGGAGGGTGCTCAGCCTTTTTGTTTTCCATTTGGCATCTGCTGGCCTGCTAGTGTGGAGTGCCAGGTTTGCTAGGTGTCTTTTGTTTTCCTGTCATTCTTTCTTCCCTTTGTTCTTTTCATGTCTAAAAACCCATCTTTTGCTCATTATTTGCACTCCTGTATTCACCACTATGTCTTTGTTGTGCTCATTTTTGCTTTAGGATCATTTCAAGTTCTTGTGCTAATCGCATAATATTAACCAGCTGTATTAATGAGATAATAAACCAGATTTGTTGGTAATGAATTGATCCATTCAACTATTGGATTTAATTAGAAAGACACTTAACATTCCAGCAGATGTTCTTATTTTCTTTCATTATCCTTGTGTTACCAACAGTGGGGTATTTACATTGTAAAGTCCTCAGCCTAAGGCCTTGTTGCTGTGCTGTAGACAACAAAAAAATGGCAGGACACCCATAAATTCGTCTTAAGCAAATTTGTATGAATTGCTTTTTCATCATTTCAGTTCTCAGACTTTGCATTGCCTTGAATTTTCAAAATATTCTTCATTTAATAATAAGTCAGTTAATCTGTTTTAAAATAGTTCTATTTCTTGTTCCCTAGTTAAAAATCCTTGTCTTTGGACTTAACCTGCTTTTCCTCTGGTCTTGTGATTCTCATTCCTTTTTATCTAGTGGCAAAGCTTCAGAAAGAAGGATATGAGTGCCCCTGTCCTCAGCATTCCCTGCAGACTGGTTTGTGGAATTCCTCCCTGAGCTTGCTGGTTGCCTGCTGGAAGAGTCTGCTGCTCCCTGAGCTCTGGCGCTTGAGGCACAGGTTGCACCTCAGGGCCAAGCTGTGCGAGTGAAGAGTTCCAACAGAGAAGTTACTTCTTCTATCTGAACCCCCGTACCTCCACTTTCTAGTTAGAGAATGTAATTTATGCAGCAGCGTTCAGTTTGTCCCCAGAGCTAGTCATAACAGATAGTTCAGATGTGCAACCAAGTAGAACTGAGCACAAGAGCTTCATGCTGTATTTAGTGTTTTAGGTGTGCCCATGCTGACAATGGTGGATTCTGCAAACTGAAGCCAGTGCTGAGTGTCCTTGTTAAGCAGTGATAAAATCTTAGTGGCTTCTTTTCCTTTGTGTGTAATGCCTTTGAAGAAACCTTGCACACTGTGGCAGGCTTATGCTAAAATTGTATGAGGCAGCTGAGGTAGTAATGCTGAAAAGAGAGGAAGAAGCTGAGAGGAAGGTTCTGTTTCACCTTACTGCTTCTCACCATGCACTCCTTAGTTTGCTCTTGCCCTCGGTGGACTCATGTGAGCATTTTTAACATTCTCGAGCAAAAAGAAAGGAAGGAATGGTTCTTAATGGTAAAGGGTTGGATTGATTCATCGAAGGATTTGGCAGGCCTGGGAGCCAGCACAAACAGAAGGGCAATGGTAGATGGTTAGGTGTGGTGGGATAAGGTGGAGAAAGACAGGATAATGAGACAGGATAATGAGACATCATTTTGTCCCTAATGAGACAAGACCAGTGTGCTTGCTTCTTGGTGGCAGCAAGTGGTTACACTGGCTAAACCATCTCTGGGGACCTTGCCTTTCAAAATTCCCATTCAAATGCTGTATCTTTCCTTCCTTTTCTTTCTGATAATAATATCTGTTGTACTGGCCGTAAAATTGCATGGCATATTGCTTTGTGATAATTGCATGTGTGATTGTGCAGGTGGAGTACATTGCCTGTTCTGCTATAGTCTGTGTTATAACTGTGTGGGTGTAACGTTTACTTAATTGTGCAAATGAACATTAGTTTAGAGCTCAGAATAATTGTATTCAAAAGTAAAAATATTCCAGTAAGGAAAATTAATCCATTTTCATCTTGCTGCTTCACTAGCTGTGAAGATTAACTAGTCTATATTATAACAAGTCTTAAAATAGAGTAAAGCCATATAATTTGTGTAAGAGGCAGCCTTTTTTAATTTACTTTTTTTTTCCCACTCTTGTGACAGTGTGTACAGTCCCTGTGCAGGGATCAGAAATCCATTGTACTGGGTGCTTTATCCATTATCCTGTGGGGGCTTATAATAAAAACAGTGATTATTCTGTTTGAAAGTGAATTGTTTTCTATGCCATCTCATTCTCAAATATCTTCAAAGTATTTATTTTATTTTCCCCTGAAGAACTTAGTATACTTCTTAGTTTTAGTTTTCAAAGAATGTATCCCTCTGTTCTCTTCTTTCTACTAATCTACATTTTTTACCTCTGAATTAGCTGTTAAAGACCATAGTTTTATCTGTCCTGTTAAAGATTGAACAACGTGGTGTCAGCTGCCAGTTCTATGATTGAGAAAGGGATTTTCTTAGTTCCTGAGTTCAGAGGGCTTTCTGTGAAGCCTTTGGGATATCTCTTTGCATAACAGTCATGCTGTTTTTCTGTTGGGTAGAGAAGAAAAACTCAGGGGCAACAACATGATCATCCAAAACTTAATGGATGGGTTTTATAGGGGTCTGTTCTCATAGGGAGTCTCATGATTCCTGTGCTGTTCATCACAGACACAATAGGAAAGGTGGTATATTTTGCTGTTAATACACTTTTTTTTCCCCTAAGTGGTAAGCAGGAGGGCCAGCTGAAGCATTGCAGGAAATTTTGTTATTTGAGCAAATTATGCCCAGTAAAGTGCTATTTAATGTTAACAGTAACACACAGGAGTGAACACATGAAGAATACGACCACTGTCTTGTGCATTAACACCTGATTCACAACTTTTTGGATCATTGAAGAGAATTCAGTGGTTAATTCAACAATCCTAAAAGCAAGTGAAATACCAGAAATAAAATGTAAATAGAGGAGAGATTGAAAAAGAAGAAACGTATGCTGATTTAGAAACATATTTTCTTCCACTCTCGGACATTCTCAAGCTACCTCTTACCACAGTAAATGAAGGGTCGAGTAGAACTAGCCTTGAGTTGAACCAGGACATCAAGGAATAAAGGGCTATTAGGAAAACATGAAAATTTCATGCAAGTTTTTGTAGGTGTTGAAAGACCAACAATTTCAAATAGTGCAGGAATAAGTCAATGGAGAGAAAAAAAATAAAAGCTACTTAACTGAGGGGCTCATATAGCCTTTGACTTAAACTCTCCAAACTCAGACTTCTGGAAGACTATTCTATTTGTGTGATCACTGTTTGTTTGCCCTATTTTTATACCATTCCTAAGTAATTGCTTTTCACCCTTGTCAGCCAGGGCACACGAACTAGAGGGATGTTTAATCTGTCCCTGTGAAGTTATTCTTGTTGCAGTAGATTCTAAGAGAAAAGCTTGCTACTTTTCCCTCATTTTCAAGTGTTTCTGCATGTAGGAGTCTTGGAGTCTGAGAATGCATCTGAGAGTTTTTATTTCCCTCTTAGCCCTTAGCTGTACTATAGTTATCAGCTTTATTCAGTACCTGTAGCCATTCTGTTCCAAATATAGAAACAAAATTATCTGCTTTTGCAGAGATTTCAATATTGTGCTTAGATTTATTTGTACTGTTTTGGGGTTTGTGCTGCATTAGTCCAGTGAGTGCTATGCTAAAGGCTGTGCATTTATTCAGCTCTGTGCATTTATTCTCTTGTTCAGTGTTTTTTGTAGCAGATGAGTAAAAAGATATTTACATGAATTCCTTTTTCCTTCGCCTCTTCTTTTAAAGGCCTTCGAAAGAAATTGCGTAAGCTTCTGCATTTGCCAAACCACTCTGGTAGCCTAAAGTTATTCTCTTTTAGTATTAGCTACTGTGTTTGGGCAGCAAAAAAAAAATCTTCACCCCAGTTTATTCCTTTCAGCGGCTCATGACTACAGTTAAAGACTCAGCAGTTCTGTTTTTCCAGCCCAAGTGGTTGCTATTCACAAGTTGCTGTATTACCCTTGCTAAATAACTGTATCAGCTCCTTGTCTAAGTTTGGTACCAGTTCCTGCTGTACACACCTATCTGTTGAAAGTTGATTTCTTGAGGTAGATAGGCACTTTTTAATTTGGATTTCTGAAGGTTTAAATAGGTCATTGCAAGAGACCTATACCAAAAATTAACAAAAAGCAGTGTTGCTGCTTACTGGGTACAGTTGCACTGGCTGACGGAGTATCTTCTTAGTTCACTTGGCATCAGCCATTGCAAAGGAAATTAAGTTCTGTTTTTCTCAGTAAACATGGTTTAATGCTTCTTCAGGCAACAGAACTGACTGTAAGAATGGACAGAGCTGGACTCTTGCAGGAACCATCAGTTTTGCTTGGGAGATTTGACCCTTTCATGAGGATTGCTCTAGCACATAGTGTAACCACTGCTGTTCTTAAAATAAGACAAAATTGAACAATTTCTGCAATGCCAATTTAATAAAAGAAATTTCTGAGGGAAGGGAATGGGCTGAAGTGTAGATAAAATTATGAGAAGAAAAGTGTTAGATTGTGCACAGCAGCTGCATTGCTCCAGGTAATACTATATTCTGTGTGCTGCCATCTTTCCACAGGGCTTAGTTTTATGAGATAAATTGATTTCAGTGTAACCCAGCCATCAGTCTTCAGTCAAGTCAGTGCCTTTCCAGGAAGTTCTGTTTTTCAGAAGTCCTAAGCAGAAGCCTCAGCAGTTGTGCAGGGCAGTTCCAGGAGTGGCACAGAGCTGATAAAGCTGTGTTGGTCTTGGTAGAAGGTGTGTTAGAGCATTGATACATTAACATATTCTCCTAGGAAAAAAAGGTAAATTACTGTGATTTCTTAAATTATTTTTCAAATTTTCCATGTGAGCAAGTTACCAGACTGTCAGATTTAGCATACTTGTCAATGTATAACATATATATATGACTTTTGTCGGGTGAAAGTTGCTTCTTCTATCTGGTAAATATTAATTAAGGCTCCTTTAATCATGCGTATTTTAAAATTCATGTGTTACAAAGTAACAGACTCGGAAGAAGGCCTTTCTCTTAATACTTCAGATATCTCTGGAAACTGATGCCCAGGAGGTTGCCTCAGAATATCATGAAATGGTTTTGCACTGTGAGGATGTCTGAGCACTGGCACAGCTTGCCGGGGGAGGTTGTAGAATAAAAGCCATTTGCATATAGTCCTGGGCAACCAGCCCTAGGTGGTCCTGTGTGAGAGCCCTGCTTGACCAGATGAGCTCCAGAGCTCCCTTCCAATCTCACCCATTCTGTCATTCTGTTAAATTTCATTTTTCTATGGAGGTGTTCATGTCACTGCAGGAATACAGAGACAAAGAGTTTATTCTCCTGCTGCACGAGCTAACTTCATAATACAAGAGTCCAGGACACCCATGTTTTCAGTTTTCAACTTCAAGAGGGCAGGAACGTGGGGAGCTTCTTTCTGTTTACTTTTTGCTATCCAAAATTGACATAGCTAAAATTGAAGATACGTGTTGGAATTAGCATTTGCTTCCAAGATGAACCCTAACCCAAGACTGAGGTACGATTAATTGGGAAAATGAGCACCACAGTTTATTTGTGGAATTTGGTTAGGCTAATGGGGCCAACTGTTGAACTCTCTTGATCAGTGTTTCTTAATGAATTATACTAATTTACACCAATGGAAGAGATTATTAATTTAGACTAGTGTTGTTTAAATGGGGAATACACACATATAACCCCAGGACAACACGGGGCAGTGACTCACCTCTGTGTGGTGTCACTGGAGGAACCTGTGTCTGACTGGTAAAGTATGGTACAAACACAGGCCATTGACCTTTCCACATGGAGCATGGCTGCCCCTTCCTCAACATCTATACAGTTAGAAAGTGTTCCAGTGGGCATAGGCATCCGTGTGGCAGAAATCTTTATCAAGGATAGTCTTTTGTCATAGAACAGTAAATTATATGTTAATGGGGAAAAAAGGCAAGACAAATGCATATCTTCAAGAGTCAGTCAGAAAATTATAGAAGTATTCTACAATAAATAAAAGTATAATTAGGAAAATTAACATGCAAAACACTTTGTGCTAGACAGTTGAAATCCTTCCTGGTACTCTGAGCAACGTGGCTCAGGGACCCACAAAGAGAGTAGCTTTTGCATATCAACAGATAGATTAGATAGAGAGAAGAGGAAAAGTAGGTTTCCCATCACAATATTTCTTTTATGGTAAGCAGAGCACTTGTGTGTGACTGACTTGGTGTCAGCTGGAGTTTCATTTGAGACAGACACCTGAGAACTGTCCTGTGCTAACCTCCCACTGTCCTTCTTGGAATGAATGCAGTCAACCTGCTTACAAGCATCTTGCTTCTCAAGAGATCCATGCAACAAAACTGAGACTGAAACAGGTTTTACATGTGCTGCCTGAAAGTACTCCAAGAGCTGTATATTTATTTGCTTAGTCAAAATAAATTTTTATTATTTTTCTTTATTTTAGATACCGAGTGTATTTTGGAGCCTCTGTCTCTGCCAGAAAGTCCAGGTGGTGTTGATGCAGTAGAAAGTTCTCCCTATGTGCCTTGTATTTTCTGCAAAGAATGCTATGTCTTAGCCGAACAAAACCAGCTCCTGAAGCACATGATTATTGAACACAAGCTCGTCATAGCAGATGTGAAACTGGTTGCGGATTTAAGAAGGTAAGGGTTATATTATTTAAAATCAGTTATTGAAAGCGGTGGAAAAGTAGAGATAATATTTTTTAAAAAGACATTGTGGGGAGATTTCTTATAACTTTTTTTATGAGCAATTTGCTGCTGGACTGTAAGGTTGCTTTCCTATTTCCTTTCTTCTCCCTAGTGCCTAGATGTTGCTGGGACTGGGGAGCTCAGTTTTAGAATACATCGCAATTCCTGTGTTTGACATTTTTTTTACATAGTCTAGGGTCTTCTCAGGCCCTGTCACTAATCAACAAATTGTGTGCAAACTAGAAATCTGGTTTTCAGCAAAGCCCATTCCAGACAATCAGCTTTCCTAGTGTGGGGTTTTATTTGTGTCGGGCAAGACTATTTCTACCCCTGTACAATGTCCTAAAGCTGTGTATTGTACACAGAAGCTGCTCAGTACAGGATTTCACGTTCTGGGATGAAATTTGTTAGTGCTTCTTTAAGGACAGTGTTCCCCCATCAAAATCCCATTTAATCCTTAACTATGCTTTACAGTACTGTGATCTACACACAAGTGTGAGTCCTTCTGCAGCTGTGTCATTGATCATCTCACCAGGGTCACATTTGACTTTCTCTCTCTCAACTTCCTCCAGTAGCTGGCATGGCCCCAGCTGGCTTGTAACTTCAGAGACAAGGTACTTGCTCGGCATTTTGCTTTCCACAGTAAAGTATCAGCCAGGAGGAAGGCTGGACAGTACCTGTCAGTATGTAGGTAGTTCTGCTGCAGTATTAGAATGTTAGACAGATAATTTCTCCACTAAAATGAGTTTTCTAGTAGGTCTTCTGTTACTTGCTAGTCAAAGACCTTGTGTCTATCAAGACCCAAAAAAAAAAAAAAAAGAGAAATAATACAATATAATTTAGGAAAAGAAATGTAAGCCATATAAATCCTTAATCAAATGTATGAGCTTAACATTGCTTAAAATTGAAAACTGATGGTAGTTTTTATTTACTTTTCTGCTGAAGGCAGGCAGAAGGAGAATGTACTGTTCTTTGGAGATAGTACTAGTATCTTTGAGTAAGTAAAGGAATCAGAGCTGCTCAGTCATGGACCACCAGTCTAAGCATGCTTGGGGGAATTATTTTGCATTAATAGAAATGTATTTTAAAATCACCCCTTCAAAAAGTGCCCATTTAGATTCTTTTTGCTGCTAATGCAATTGGAAGGTAGCCAAATATTATAGAAAGTGCCCCCAGGATGTGAAATGATGGACTAGTTGCTCTGAAGTGTGCTTTCTCTGATTTGCTCTATTAGTAAAATAGTCTAATACTATGCACAAAAAATAGAGTATATTCTGAAGTGTTGAACTAAGGTGTGGAAAATAAAGGGATTAACTCTGTAAAGATAGTATTATTTTTATACTTAGCGATGAGTTACAGCCAGTCTTAGGAATACACTTCTTGACAGAACTGCAGGAAGTGGATAATCCAGGAAAGACCAATACTAATGGAAATTTTTTTCTTTTCTTTTTAACTTTGAATAATAAAGATAAGTTGGCATAAGGGCAGAGGGAAGAGATAAGGGGAATGTGCTTCTGCTTCATGACTCAACATGATCGCTTGTTCTGTCTCCCTGGAAGTATCACAAGGCATTGGTTTTATCTGGTCATTGATTATTTGGGTTAAGTCTTATGATATGAAATCCCTTAACTGTAATTTCCGTGACACAGTTATGGGCAGATGAGTTTGTACCAGTGCTCATTTCTCTCAGTGCAAGGGACAGGCACTTATTAAATGAGGTCTTGAAATCTCTCCATTGGCACATTTATGTCCTAAAAGCTTAAGGCTGACTTAGTCTGGAAGAACTGTTTAGCAGCTCTTTCAATGTGCATTGCAAACAGTGGAGTGGGCAGGGGGAGAACTAAAGACACCTCTCACCGCCTGACAGCTGATGAGGCTGCTGAATGAGCCTCAGCCACGTGTTCTGGCTTCACTGTGCTCAGCTGTCTGCTGCACCAGAGGTTATCCTCTCCATGTCAGAGTTAGCAGAAAGAAAGGTGAGCTGATTCCTTGGCTGCTGCAGTTGAAGTCCTCAAATGTATTAGGTGAGATGGTAGAGGCAATGTGAGCCACTATGGGATGTGATAGCTGTGGCAAGTAAACTTACACATTGCACAAGTATTAAAAGCTGCAGCTATTTAAAATGCTCTCGTAATAACGATATCTGATTTTTTAGTTATTCTTTTCCTAATTTGGTGGCACATGATAAGAAGCAATTATTGAATAGCCTTTACCTTATGAACTCTCACATGATTTATATCATACATGAGTATAAATTTAAGCAAGCACTTAAGCATTTTCAGATTATGTTTTATAGTAAAAATTCTGAATAATTAGCACAAGAGTTGCTTGGTTCCTTTCATCATATAAATGAAGTGATGATTTCTTCTTGGTTAGACAGTAGCTTCCTAGCTCAGTGGAGATCTAATCTCAGTTGTGTTCTGTTGATGCAGCTGTAATACCAACAAAGATAGTACAGAATGTTTTCAAACAACTGTAGTTGATGGATTAAACTTTCAAGATGTGTTTAGGTCTTTTCTTATTCTGTCTGCTGTCTTACCCCCAGGTGTTAAGGGACTTCATTTTTCTGTCTTTCTAGTTGTCTGCCAAGCTACAGCTTTCACTGTAACTCCACAGGAGACCTGCCAAAACCTCACTTTTGTCAAGTTGGTGTTTTTACTGAGGTTCAGCTTCTTGACTGCATCTCATAGAAGACAGAGCACAATATTTTGGGAATTTGAGAACGCTCTGTAATATATCTTTTCAGTAAAGATGCATCTGAGTGGCACTTCTGTCTAAAGATGTGAACAGGTCACAGTGTTTATGCAAAGCTTGGTGCAAATCTGCTTATTGAGTTCTTCACTTTGACAGCATGGTTAAACCCAGTTTAAGTGAAACTGAATTAATTTCATAAAATTGAAAATGAATATGAGGGAAGAAAAAAGGTACACTTAAGAATTTAGAGCATGAAAAAAAGAAGAACTAATCAATTTTTTATTAAAAGTTTTTTGGTATTTCGTTTTTTTTACTGATCATCTGCCCCTTATTTTTAAAGCTACATCTTGTACTGGAAGAGGAGGTTTGCAGAACAGCCTATCACAGACTTTTGTAGTGTGATAAGAACAAATTCAAAAGCTCCATTAGGTAAGTATGCTGCTTACTTACTGTCTGACGGGCAGATCATGTGGTAATTTCTGGCATACACTGCTGCTTTGATGAGCCAAGTATGTCTGACACTAGGTCAGAAAACCACAGACATAATGTTTAACTCTTAAACACATGTTTAAACTTACCTTTTCCAAGGATTACAGCATGTGCTGAGTGAGGATGAGCTCAGTACATACTTAAATGCTCTGTGAACTGGGGCCTGTTGCAAATCAAGGCCGGGAAGCAGAGCTGTTCATGTTGTGGCTGGGGAGACATTGATACCCACTGCATAAAAATTTAGTGATGGTCCATCCAAAATGATGAGAAACCTTCCCAGTGAGCTGCCTTTTCTGGCTTCACCCTGCCCACCACCTGCCCTGATGCTGCTAATTCTTCTTGGACATCAGGGCCACAACCCCCCTTCCTTTTCCCTGCCACAGTGCTCCCTGCCCCAAGAGTGTCAGGAGACCTTATCTTTACAGAAGCCATACAATTCTGCAGTTTTCTGGGCTCCAACACCAGTCTGAAACCACAGGTCACTGTTCTGCTGCATTGCTATGGTGGCACATTCCATCATAAGGACAGTGTTGACTGTGTGAAGGAAGTGTTTTTCTCAGAAGTAGCTGATGCATTACTTTGACTTTCCTTTTCTAACAGAAAAACACAGTTTACCTAAAACAGATAAAAACTTTAGGGCTTTTCTGCATCTTTAATTCTCAATGGAGACCTTAAAAGAGAGGAAATAATGCATACAGCAGGTGTCAGAGATGGTTAGAAACTGAAAACTGAGTATAAAATGGATGAAAGTAATTTTTTTATTATTCAAAATAACTTTAAGAAAAGTAGCCCTGGAAAACACGAAAATCACTCCAAAAATCATAATTCTATTTCTCTTACAAACACTTACCACTCAGTTTGAAAATTGCAAATCAAGCACCTGAATAGCAGAATTATGAAATATCAATGAGCTTTCTCCCTCCTTCTCTCTTTCTCTCCTTCTCCCTTCCTCCTCACCCCCTCCCTCCCCCTCCAGAAAACTGTTCTTATCTCAACCCATTATCTTTTGGTTTTTTCCTACATGCTGAGTAATTTCAATTCCTTTGAATAAAATTTGTTGCCTTCTTCAATTGAATATGACCATAAATAATAAAAAGGTTACTAAAGATAAAATATGTGTAAAACATATAAGTAATGTAAATTAGGCAAGTCTCAATGTATGGTACTGAACAGTTGTGTATATCCACAGGTGGAAAAATATTTGAAGGTAAAAGGTAATGTGATAGATCAGAGCAAGGGGAGGATAAACCAAATTATGATAGCTACTGAAAACTGACAATTACTTAGGGAAATAACTGATAAGATAAAATTGAAGGTGATTTCATATTTCTTTCATGCTGACTTTAATCTGTAACCAATATAAATGCTAATTGTTTTATGTGTCCAGAAGAACCATCATAAAAATGAATAGAGCTGGTAGTGGAGAAAAGCTATGCAAGACTTTTACCTTCATACTCCAATATAAATATGCACAAATACTTAAACATGTTTCATTAAATTATGGAATTAAAATAACTGACTTTTATAGGTTTGAAATCACATTCTTACACTATTAATGTATTCCAAAGTCTTAGCAAATTATCTGCCAGTAATATTCAAAACAGCTGCAACTTCCCAATCTTTACTCACACTTCCTAATCTCTTAACAGAGGAACAGGACAATTATTTCCTTTTATGTGATGTTTTACCAGAAGACAGATTACTTAGAGAACAGCTTCAGCAAAAGAGACTGGTAAGAAATTACTGTTGTTTCATTTTCTAAGGTAAACACTCCAACGGGATAATATATAGTAACTTAGTAGGCATTTTAAAGTGAAAGCTTTTTTCACTAGATGGCAAAATTCTGAATTTTTTTAAGCTCATTTTCCTAGCTGCTGCACAAACATAAACAAATCCCCTGTTTACAGATTTTTTCCTTGGGATAAATTTACAGGTTGTATGTCAGTGTTCCACACAAGTGGAGAATACACCCAGAACACTGGAAAAAGGTTGAGTGTGCTGAACATTTTTCTTCTTGCAAGGATCTGTAATGCATTGACACACTGTCTTTCATGTAATAATATACATCTAGGGAAATTAGCAAAATAGAACTCAGTGTGCAATACTGGGAGCAGAGAAGGTGATACTTATCTACAAAATCTTTGAGCAAGTTGTTTTTGTGCATTCACACTCCCTTGCCCAGATTTCATTAATTCAGTCTTGTGCTCACAATGGTGTGTGAGTGGAGGAAGTCTGGCCAGTATTGTTTCTGTGAAATGCAAAAGACAAGAAATGCCAGCTCTTGAGTCCACATGAACCATTCTGGTTCTTCTTGCCTGATGGCAACCTAGTACTTTGGACAGACCTGGCTGAACTTTTAGGCATTGGCAGTTCTGAAGGGATGGTCGTTCAAGTTCAACTCATGCTGACCAGCTTACAGGAGTCTGAGTCCAGATTGCTGGCCAGTGGAGTTTTTTCTGTTTTCTTGTTTGAGATACACATCTGGAGTGTGGTTTTGCTGTTGGGCTAATTTAGGAATGAGTGTTCCATGGTACATAGCAGCCTTGTTGGCAATCTCCTCATGTTGGGGTGCAGGGTATTCCGCTGGAGATGGAGAATACCCTGTATCTGTGCTGTGAGATGTCAGAGTGCAGGCCTTATGGTCTTTACATAAATACATTCCTCAGTTTAGCTCTGGCAGCTGTGTCCTGGGAATTGTCAACACGGGCCTTTTAACCCTTTATTATGTTGTTTCTTCTGGTATGTTTTTATTACAAGTTTGTACATATACAACATGCAAATAAAGACACGTTAAGCGATATGCATTCAGAATGTCAGATTACTTAATGTGATGTGCATACAGAATGCTTTCTGTAGGGAGAACCCTACAGAACCCAAATTCGAGTCTTAGGAAAATTTGGATTGGCAGGCAAAATCCAGTTGGTTCAGCTACTCTGTGCTATTTCCATTTCCTGGCAACAGTAATATTCTTCAGCTTGAAGTACATGACTAGTGAATCCCCAGAACTGGAATAATATATACAAGTCTTACACAGCTTTCCACAGGATCCTAGCTCTTGGAAAGGAGAAATGTGGTAGTTCTTCCACTGGGGATTTCCCATGGAGTTGGAGTTGCTTGAGCTGAAACCTGCATTCCTATGTAGGCCTATTGGACTGGCATGAACTCAGAAGAAAACAGCTGATGCATTCATGCTTAGCATGCTTCCCTTCCAAAGCTATCTGGGATCAGTAAAAAAGGTTTGTCTAGGTCAGTATCTTACCCTTGACAGCAGCTAAGTGTCTCTGGTATGTGCTGTCTTCTGATCTAGTGGTGATTCTTTCCCAAAGTACTCAGTCTCCTGGAATTGGCAGCTCAAAAATTTCTGAATTTAGCAATATGAGCCTCTAACTCTGAACCCACAAAAACTTCCAGGACTCCCACTACCTGCAGGAATGAGTTGTGCAGCTTGACCACACACTGGGAGAGGACCATCTAGAGAACCATCTGTTTGGTCCTTTTGAACCTGTCATGTCACACCTAGCAGGTTTTTATATTAGAAGAGATAGTGAAGAATTTGTCCTTAGTATTATCCAAACCATTCATGATTTGTCTCCTGATTTATCTGCCTTACATTATGTCTTTCATTAGTCCTGTGCTGGACTGCACACTCGTGGCAAAGAAGGACAACATCATCCTGGGCTGTATTAGGAAGAGCATTGCAGTCAGGTCAAGGAGACGATCCTTCCACTCTACTCAGCACTGCTGAGACCACATCTAGTGTGCTGGGTCCAGCTCAGGACTCCCCAGTACAAGAAGGATATGGACTTCCTTGAGCAACTCTGGTGCAGGGTCACAAAGATGCTTGAGGGACTGCAACATCCTACGTACAAGGAGAGGCTGAGGCAGCTTGGACTGTTAAGTCTGGATGACAATGCTCATAGGGGAACTTAGTGATGTATATAAATACGTGATGAATGAAAAAGGAGTCAGATTCTTCTCAGATGTGCCCACCAACAGGACAAGAGGTAATGGGCATGAATTAAAAATCAGGAAATTCCCCCTGAAAACAAAAAGACACTTTTTTTTTTTTTACTGTGAGTGTGGTCAAACACTCTTAACAAGTTACCCGGAGAGGTTGTAAACTCTTCCCCTGTGCAGAGAGTTAAAAGAAAACTCAACACTCTCCTGGGTAACCAGGTAGAGGTGACCTTGCTTGGGCACAGGGGTTAGACTTGTTGCTCTCCAGAGAACCTTTGCAACCTCAATGATTAGGTGATTTGAGGTTGAGGAATGCTGTTTGGTGGTTCTTCACAGTGCATCATTACTGCACTTCTCTGTATCTTTTACGGTTTGCAACAATCCTTTTGGGTTTATGAAAGACATACTGAGTTTTGCATGTGGGCATGCAGTGTCATAATGATATTTGCTTCCCAAGTGTATATCATGTTTGTGGCTTTGAGGGAGGAAAAAGGGTTGTGATTGAGCATGTGGCTGATGTTTTCATAGAACCATCTTATTACAAACAATACCTGCTATAAATTGGACTGTACTTTCTTGTTTTTAAAGGGCATTTGTTTCTGATTTTGTTGTGTTTTCTACTGTGGAGTTCTGTACCAGCTAAGCCTTTTCTCCACTGCAGTACCAAGGACATGAAGAGTGTTGGCAGGTGAACAATCTCATCTGCTCTGCGAGTAGACATTTCCTCAAACTCTGGAATGAGTGGAGGATTTAACCCAAAGCAAGTGCTGGTTTTGTTCATAGAGTAACTACATTAGGAAAGAAAGAAATACACATGCTTATTATGGTGAGAAATAGTTTGCAATTATCACTGTTTTGAATATCAGAATTGTATCCTCAGTTTTTACGGGAGGATTTGTGAAATCAAGCTGCAGCTGTAGTCGCGGCTAATGGAGTCACTGCTTTAGTTACAGCAATAAAGTCTGTTTATTTTTTCATTTCCTTTTGCTGCAATCTGAGCATTGACTTGCAAGTTAAATAGGTATTTTGCTTTGTAAAGTCTTTTACCTCCAGACAAGTCCAGCAGTTAAGAGTGAGCTGGTAAATGGGCTCATGTGAGTTGCGTGGAATAAAGACCAGAACTATACAACTTTTTGGTGATTTTTCTGTAGCCTTTAAATCCTACCTGCTTTCTCCAACAGCAAGCCCAAACAAGGACAAATGCTGCCTTTAAAATGTGCTGCCTGAAGCATTTCATTCTGCAGTTTTGAAACTCCAGTTTAGGAATATTTCAGGCTGTATTGCAGCAGGGAGCTAGCCAAGGTGGATGTCATGCAGAGACATAATGGAGACTGTGATGTATTGAGAGAGGCCAGGGAATGAGCCTGAAGTAGGTTAGAGAGCACAGCTTGCTGAAATACTGACAAGGCTGTGAAATACAAAACAGATACAGTCTTTTGGAAAAACACAGTCTTGACAAAGAATTTGTAGTTGTGAAGCACTACCAGGCAAGGAAGTCCTGTCAGCAAAACTAGAGATACATGGAGGGGCAGTGTCAATATAAGCCACCTGGGTATTTTCTTTAAATAAAAAAAGTAACATCTCCAAACCTGTTTTTTTTTGAAAATATGTACTTTGTGCAACAGCACTGACTCATGTATACAGCTATTCACCTGTCATCTGACTGGAAGTTTTAGGTGACGGGGCTTCTCTTTCTCCCAATAAGTAAAGACCCTGAAGAGGAGTCTTCACCAAGACTGAAAGCTGTATCAGCTTCCCAAGTATAGCTGTTTGTATGATCCCGTTTGTCACAATCTTAAACTGAGACAAGGTTCAGGAGGTTGAAAGTATACACTGGAAGGGATGGAGATGTTAGTCCAGTTTAGTGTAATACAGCATCGGAAGTGCTTGCTGAATAGTTGGTAATGTCAGCATGTTAAAACCTAGTTCTGAATTCTATAGGCCCTTCTTTCTGAATTCTATAGGCCTATGTTGGGTATTTAATTTCTTTTCTCAAGCACTCTGGAATCTTGCCTATCCTCTATCAGTTTATGAAGATTTGTCATACTAATGGTCAGAAACAGTTTTATCTGATTCCATTATGACTGTTGGGTAAATTAATTCAGGTCTAAATACATTTAATGTCCAAACTTTAACCCTTTCTAATCCTTTGCTGATCTTGGTTCTTTTTTTCTTTTGTTTTAAATGCCTTTGCTTAACAGCTGTGACAGAATTAGACTGAAGCCCTACATGTTCCAAACATTCCTCTTTACCCATGTTTGGTCTCCTGCTGCATTGGATCTATCCTCCTTTTTGTTGTCTATTTCTGATGTACTTGAGGGTGGGGGAAAGTCAGTTTTTGCTATTTTGTTTTACTGTATTAGGCTATCTCCATCTTCTTTTGCTTGTCTTAGTTCAAACCAACTTCACCTTTCTCCTGCTTCAGCTTGGCAGCCTGTGGTATGTGTCTAATGTAATTTCAGCCCTCTTTTTCTTTTAATACATCTTTACATAGTTAGTTTTCATCATACCATGAAACTCATCCTCCTTTTGTTTTAATTGACTCAGCTTCCTGAAAGAGCTGTAAGAATGTCATCTACATCAGTGTCACAGTTCCCTTCAAAGTCTGTCATCAGACCTATCATTGATGACAGCCTTTTCAGGTGTAGGTTTGAGCCTGTATTGCTTCAGTAGCTGAGTCAACTCAAGAAGAGGAGCAGTAGGGAAGAAAGGAAGAACCTAAGAGCAAATGGGACAGACAGCTAGAGGAACAATCCCTTATACCTGTCCCAGCTAGTCATTCCATATCATTCATTTTGACCCCAATCTCTGTGGAGTGGGCTGGAATCAAGGGTGAGGTACAGGAAAAAAAAGAAAAAAAAGAAAAGGAAACAAACACATTTTTTTAAATGTTTTGAGTATTTTTGTCTTTGTATCAACAATGAATTAATGCTGACATCCCCAAAGATTCAAGGAGGTTGGAAGCTGGTGGAAGTGTTTAAGCAAATTGCTCATTTCCTGGCTCATAACTTCAGTTTCTGCTTGACGTACATTACCAGAATGTCCCTGCTCAGAAAAATTTCCGTTTTATGTAAGTTATTGTAATTGCACTTCTCCCTTTGGAGTCCTAGCAGTGAAATACATTATTAGAAATGTCTGTAGGGAAGAAGAGCAGTCTTGTTGCTTTTGCTGTATTTGTTGTGAACTGGTGCTTTTAATTCCTCACCTGTCCAAGTATCAGATAAGCTTTCTGGTTTGGAAGGCTCCCTGTGGCAATGAAAGATGCCAGTATTTCATAAAAAGGAGGGTCTACCTTGGAAAATATTTTTTAAATTCTGTTGAGTAAATTGGTAAAGCAACAATGGGGGCTTAGTCAAAGCTTCCCAACTGCCAAGTGTGCTGGTGTAGGGGGAAATGGGAAGGGTGAGAGTAGAGTAGCAGTAGCATCATCTGTGTGGAGAATGCAGTATGCTTCTCCTTCCTCCTCAGACATAACTGAGAGCAGCTGCCGACAAGGGCTTCAGTAAGCAGTCTGGAGTTAGGCAGACAAATACTGCAGAAAACTTCTTCCCCTCCTAGTAAATTGAAATCAGGAAGCTACATTGGGGGACCGTTAATGAGGGTGGGGCTGTTCAAACCCTTTCTATCCTTATGTTTGAATTATGCATGATCGCTTTTCATTTCTATTCAGATTGTTTCCAGTGTTTTTTACAAAAATTTACAAAAATGTTTATGATGGTTTCAAATCCAAGCTTAGCCAAACAGGGTCAAACATGCTGCTGAATGGAGAGGGGCAGGTCCATATATCAAAGCCCTAGTTTCTGTTGATGTGGTATGGGTCATCCGCTGCCCACGTGGAGGGATCTTAATTGAATCTTTGCTGAAGGGCTCTGACACAGTATGCTCCATTCATCTCTTTCCAGAGTCAGCCCTGAAAAATAGGAATTTACATTTCTGTGAGCTGACATTTTGTGTAACACAGCAGAACATGAGCAGATATGGCCTAAAATGTGAGTAGGTTCTGCTGAGCATTACTCCAACATAAAATCCACACCTTGTAGTACAAAAACAAACAGAAAAGCCTCACCATCTGTATTTTCAGGGTAACAGATGCTTAAGTTGCAATTCCCAAGTGGTGTGGTGGAGTATGGCCCTGGAAGGGGCTGTGGCACAGTGTGCCCCTGTCCCTTGGCCAAGTGCATCTCAGGTGCAGCACTCTCATGTGTTCTTGACAGACATCTTACCACCCCACTGCCCCTCACTGGGTGTAGCATGCTGCTTTTGTGGAGGAGAAGTAGACAGCACATTTGTTTTCCTAGTGTCAGCCTCCTGCCATCTCTCAGTGGGCAGCGGAATGTGGTGTGGTACATCCACACCAGCCCATCTGCACTGCAGGACGCTTTGGAGTCTTTCATCACAATAGCTCAAGCTTCCTCTCATCTCTTTTGGGGTTTAGGGGGTGTGTCTTTCCTTTCTTTTTTCTTTTCTTTTCTGCCTTTCTCTGGAGTTTATCCAACAGGTGAAGATGAATTTAGTTGGACCCTATGGACAAACTTGGGTGTTAATCCATATAAAAGACTTACTAAAGAGGCAGGTGAGAAACACCGAGTTTCACTGCAGGTTCTAAAGAGATAAAGAGATTGAGAAAATCCCCTAAGAAATTCAGTCAGGATCCTGAATGTCAGAAAGCAGGCAGTAGCACCTTTTTGTAGCACAGAAATTAATTCCTTTCCCAGTTATCAGTACTTAAAACACAAGTACAGAGTAGCATGTTGCTAGGCTGAAAATATGCTAAATTTTAATCCAGACATTGATTCTCCCATGTCCCAGATGATTATGGCCTTTCCATCTGAAGTGCATAGTAACTGCACAGTATAACTACCCTGCTGCTGTTACAGCAACAGAGACAGATCACCTGCTGCTTGATTTTGTTGCTGTTAGGAATGTGCACCAAGTGTTGTAAAGTGTCTGACCCAGCCTGTTGTCCTCCCTTAAACAGAGCCAGAGTAAAGGTCATGACCTTCTCCTTTTCCTGGGTTTGGTTGTGCCACAGCATCTTACGGAAACTGCCAGGGCTGTGTCCTGTGTTAGGAAAAAGCCCTCTCGGTTGCCTGCAATTAGTCATGTAGGATTGAGTTTGCCATTCCACACTGGGCATTAGGTGGTTACCCATAAACCTGCTCCTTGATACCAGAGGTAGACCTGAATCACAGGTAGAAACATTAAACTGATACGTTTTATACAGGATTATTTAATTAGTTGCATAAGATCTCACTGTGGATTGTTTTATTTCCATGCACCATGGATATAAAGTTAAAAGAATCTTACTGGAACTTAAATGGGACACATACTGCCTTTGGAAAAACTTGGTATTTTTGTGAGAACCCACACTCAAAACATACTAACATCTGGTTTGTGCCGGCAGCACATTTGAATTTTTTATGTTCATTGTTACCAGTAGGGATAAATAGGTGTAACGAGCTTATGTGATGGAATGATTTTATGATCATGGTTTTGTCTGAATAACTATATCTGTTTCTTTTCATAGAGAGAAATCCTAGAACAGCAACAACAAGAGAGATATGATACAAGTTTTCATAGTATGTGTATGTTCTGTGATCAAGAATTCACAGGAAACAGGTTTGTTTATTGCTCTGTTTGTTTTATTATTTGATACCTACTCAGCATCTTTGTTTATATTTTCAATGTCATGGAACCAGTTAATGCATAATGGTAGGACCGAGAAGATAGAATTAAAGTACAGTTTAAGTATTTCTTTCAACTGAAGTGCCATTTTAAATAGATCCTGTCCTACTTCTCAAACCTGTTTTTTTATTCCAGTACAATTATTTCTACTACACAGTACACTGGAGTTTGGAATGAGCCATTTTAAAGAGAAACCTTTTTTTGGCAGCTGTTTTAGTGACAAGGACAGCTGTGTAAGCCAATGTGACGGTTAAAAAAAAAAAAAAATCCTGTTGTACATTTTCTTATTTAAGGCTCACCTAACTAGTGTGAATTTGAATATCAAATGAAAAAGAGGAGAGGAAAATTAGAGTGAGAACAGAGGGCTTTACAGCATTAGTCAAGTGCAGGCAAGAATTGCATTGAAGTGCATACTCCAAAGAAACTTTGTTTATTCAGAGTAAATCAGTTTCAGTTGGAGAGGCTAAGTCTGTTTGCATGGGTATTTCTAGTAATCTGGAAAGATGGAATTGCCTGAGGTCATATTCCTGCAGGTCATCCCAACGTTCTGTGGGTACCCCTCTCTGCTGTCTGGTGACAATAGAGGAACTTCACCTCTGCTTCCTCTTGGGTCCGACAGGCAGAGTGAATGTTTGAAAATCGTGCCTGGACAATGGTAAAAGCCAGTGTCAACATTTGGGTATTTCTTTAGTCCCCAAAAGCAGAAGCTGAGGCATTTAGAGAGGTTGGGCACCTGAGGAATTAACCAGTATATCTCTGTTAGAAGAATATTTAATTTGAACATCCATTATGTCTATTTGTGTACACTTTTGAGTGCCGTTTGTGTTGCTAGTGCTTGTGAAGCAATATTGATGTAAAAGCACATTGCGTCCAAGAATTTCTGCTCTGCTAACCAGCATAGAGAAGTCTGACAAACAGCTTTTTAGAATGTTTCTCAGGAGGGTTGTTTGAAATGTGATTTGCTTACACAGGGTAATGAATGAGCTTTGCTAACAGTGAGGGTCAAAATAAACTATACTGTAATTTTCATTTAAAGGATTCTATTTCATGCATGTGGATGGAGCAGTTGAAATGTCACCGAACATTCAGCAGAGCTGAAAATGAAAAGCTTCCTGTTTCAATAAAATTACATTCTTTTTTCCTAGCATTGGCAGCAAGACTATTACTGTTTATTTAACATTGGCTTTTATGCGGTTTTAGAGCCATTGGTGTATTTTAGATTACTAATTGAATAATTCTTATATATATCCAAAAAATATGTAACATTCTATTTGAATCGTCTTTTGTAGATCTATTCTTCTCAATCATATGGCAAGAGAGCATGCCTTCAACATTGGGCTGCCAGATAACATTGTGAACTGCTATGAGTTTTTGGCTGTATTACAGGGGAAACTTGACAAGTATGTAGAGTTTTGTTTGTTTGTTTTCAATAAACTTGGGTTGTATTTCTTTTAACTTGGAAATAGTAGATAAAAATGAATTCTGCATTTGTGGCTAGTTAAAAAGAAGTAAAGAGAGCATGTACCTTTTGTGAATCCTCTTAGAAGTCTTTTTGTTGTCTTATTGAAAGCTAACTCGTAACAGTTCATAGTATGAAGTCAAGTGCCATGTTTCAGTTATGTGTAGCTCAGTTTGACATCAATAATAGCACGTGCCTTTTTCTCATAGCTTTTAGCATTAATGTTCTCTCTCATAATGACAAACTTTTGTCATTATGAGAGAGAACATCATCTCTTTAATCACTGAATACAGAGTCCATGTTCCAGTCTTCTTTTGCCTCCACCTACCATTACTGTATATGTTTGCTCTCTCCCTTTTGTACTGCTAACAGAGTAAATGCAGAGCAGAAGGGGCTAGATACATGTTAACTTTTTCCAGAAATGAAGACATATTAAGAATGCCTTTTCTTTTATCACTGGTGTTGCCTAATGCACTGAATTACCATGCTCACTGATAATTTGCAGCTCTACTGTTTATCAGTAGTAGGACCTGAGGCTTTCACTTAAAGGGAGTTTTCTCAAAGCTTATCCTCTCTGTAGTTAATGCACATGCTGAAATTGTGTGCAGAGTAGTGAAAGCTCTCCCTATGGCTAGGAATAGACTTATTAGCTATGCTAGTAGAATAGTACCTGAGAATAAATTACTAGAGCAGAAAAATCTTATTTCAGGCAAATAAGACTGCATTATGTATGCTGACAGAAAGCCTTCCATACTCTTTGTGGGAATGCCTTTCTCAAACAGAGCAAACACTTTGCTGTTAGCAGGTGGAACAAAGCAGACATTAAAATTCATAGGTGTATTCTCGCATCAGACCTGTGATTCACCAGCAAGGCAATCTTGATTTGAAGTCTGCAAGCACAGGGAGAACTCAAAACTTCATAAATGTCTTGAAAGGCAAATGATATTGAGAATCCTGAATTCCTGCTCGACACAAAACTTCTGAGGGGAATCTGGAACCAAAACAGTTTTATGATGCTGATCTAAGGCAGTGCATATACTTCTGTTTTGTTTGACTTGCTCTGGAAGACATACTGTGGTAAAATTCTCATTTGTTAATGAATGCTTTCACCTTCTCGAGTAATGTGTATATACACCTAAATAATATCTTCATGTCTATATACATATATGCATGTACATATTTGTATGTATGTCTATCTAGGAATTATATATACTTCTCTCTGTGTGTGGATATGAATTTACTTACTGAATTTTACTTCTTAGGATTTCAAAACTGATTGACCACTCTGGCATACTTTCATTTATCCTCCCTGTTGAGGGAGAACTATAAAAACATTCTGTTAAATTAATTTAAATTGTTTCAAAAGATAAGTAGTGTTCAGAGTTTAGTTTTTTTCACTCTGAATTACAAAGAAACAATTACGGGTGGATTGGATGTCAGTGTAAGTCCATGCTGAGTTACAGAGCTCACACAGTGAGCAATCAGCAGCCTTTCTGTGCCTACTTTGGGTAATCAGACTTTTCTCCCACTTTGCATATGGGGCAAACAGTAAACTTTTTTGTTACCTATATTTTTAATTTTCTGTCATTGTTATTTCTGTTTGATTGACTCTACTTGATTTAAGATTATAATTTTTTTTTTTTAATTAGCTTTCTGTTTCTTTTGATTTGCTCTGACATGCTTAGGTTAATCTTACTATGCATAACTCCAGCTTATTTAAGTGTATTATTTTGTACTATTTTCATTTTAACATACTGACCTGTTTATCTTTCTATCTTAGCTTGCAGTGTTTATATTGTGAAAAAGTCTTCAGAGACAAAAACACACTTAAAGATCACATGAGGAAGAAGCAGCATCGCAGGATCAATGCCAAAAATAAAGAATATGACAAATTTTATATCATTAATTACTTGGTAAGTAGTTCTGTGAATAATTAGCAAATTGACTAAAGAGATACAGACATTATGTAGTTAAAAGTGAATAAATCCAAGCTAGCAATTAGTATAAAGGTCAAAAATCAAGTGAAGGATTCTTAAGAAGTGTACTCATTTGTGGTATAATATTCTGGATAATTGTCAAACTAAGCACTAGTAAATGTTTTTTGTTGAGATTTGATTTTGAGAGATGCAAGAATGTAGCTTGAAGAGACACTAATCATCATGTCATTAGTGCTCAGTCTCTGCTTTAAAAACAGAAGGGAAAGTGAGATAGGGCAATGAAGTAAATGGAGGTCTAATTTAAAGCAAGTAAGCTTTGAGCTCGTTTTCTATAAACCTTAAGCTGGAAGTGCTCTTCAGAGGATGAATTAAATGCAAACAGGAGGAAAATGAAAGACACAGAGATGAAAGAAAAATAGTTAGTTTTTAGCCTCCAGGTAGGTGTATGTTGCTAAATACTTTTTTATCTCAGATCTTTGAGAGTGTGTGCATTTGTATGCAACAGATTTTCACTTGCTACCTTCAACTTATGAATATAGGAGCTGCTTCAAAAGCTGCTATGTTCTGTCCCAGAAATAACTATAGTTCACCTGAAGTAGTCTTTGTGCCTTCTACGTGCACTAATATCCAGGTTATAAATAGGCATTCTTGACTGTTCTACCTACTCTTTCTTTTTAATTTCTCTCCATGAGTGTTACTTTAATACTGAAAACAAAATTTTGCATGTTTAATGCTCTACCAAGTCCCTTGTACCCAAGACAGAATGAGTTCCCTTGGTGATATTTTATGTTTTTCTTCCAAAGATCAGTGATCTGAGACCTGTTGGTTTTTTTTTCCTAGATACTCAAATTTCACAGCTTCGAAAACTGACCTGTGTTTGCTGCACAGTGAGGAAAAGGTTGGGAAGCTGTGTAGGGTAGATGTTTTTAGATCCTCAACAGAACTGAGCATTTACTTCTCCTTTGGAAATTAACAGATTTTATTTTAATGTAATTGTTTTAAGTGATTTTAATAGTTTCTTTCTTCTCTGTTTATCCTGCACATAATATTATGTTTTCAGAATTTGGCGTCTTTTTTAATTATCTTTTGTTTCTCATTTGCATTCACTGTTCACATTTAAATCTATTCCATCTTAGATCAGGAAATTGAGCTAGATGACTATCCAGAACCTCTGAGAACCATGAAGTCCTACTTGAGAAATTTGAGAGACATGCAGGAAGGTCATAACATGAATACACACACAATGGCTGTGCCATGTTAATAAGCAGAATATACCAAAGTAAATATAACAGCAAGGCTAATGTCCACATACCTAACCTCTTTTCTCCAGTTATTCCAAAACTGGGGCCTTGCTCATGCCTGTCACCTGAGAATGATCTGTGGCCTGTGTGCTTCCTGAACCACATCCAGGTGTGGTCTGAGCGGTGCTGCCTGTGTGGCCACAGAACATGCAAACTGTTTAACAGTCAGGGCCGTGGTCCGCTTTGCCTGTAGCTGGAGAGTGCCTTCACGTGGCAGCCTGAACCAGCTTGGGTATTGGTCACTGAGGAGCATCACTTAGACATGTATTCTTTAAGGTTCTTGAAATTACAGACAATAGTAAGTATAACTAAATGAGCTATGTCAGACCACCAAAATGTTTAAAATTGGGCAGTGGGTACTGCATACGCAAGATCTGTGCCAGTACATCTTCTGGGACATACTTGAATGATCACAATTCTTTGTCTGGCTCTGCATGCTCTGCTACAGCCATGTTGTCTTTCCACACGTTTTCAGTTGTCTGCACTACAGTCTACTCAGGGGACTGTTTCTACTCAGCCTTTCTGATCCTTCAGACTATACCCACATCAGAATTTCTGACATTTCTTCTTTTAAAGAAAGATTAAAAAAAAAAAAAAAAAAAAAAGATTGAATGCAGACTAAAAACTCTGTAGTAAACACTTATAACGTAGTTCACTATAAAATGTATATTTGCACACAGGAGATTTTTAGGAGTGTTCCTACACAGTGGAAAGTGTTTGCTTTCCAAACAGGCTTTGACACCCCCTTTTTTTTTTTCTGCACCGAGACAAGACTAAAAGGAAGAACCTTAGTATGTTCACTAGGAGTTCAGTAGATTGGCCTTTATATTGTAAAGAGAAAATATTCTGTACTGCACATACATGCTCTACAGTAGATTATATTAAATGTGATAGGATGGGTTTTTTTCAAGTGGAGTCTATATTCAGTAAACTCTAGATATTACACAAGATCTGCTTTTTGTAATGGCTCAATGTAGTGATTTTGTTTCCTCTCCCCTAACACCTCACAATGTACCAGAAATTATTTTTTCTGTGTGTACTATCAAGATTCACTCATTTTTACCTATGAGCATTAGATGTCTGTGCTTCACATTGCTCTAAAAATCCAGGGGATTATACAGTTTCAAAGACACAAACATGGTTTACATATCATATCTGAAATTATTCCCCAGTGGATTTGGAGGTCTTCGGTCCCTATTGTGTAAGTGTGGAAGATTGTACCAGTCCTAGCGAATGGCTTGAAGTGTTAATTCAGAGAGATGAGCTGGTACTGGAGTACTGAGCAACAATGTGTCCATGATATATACATATAGATGTAGAATTCCTTATTTTTCTTTTCTTCAAAAAAACCCACTTCCAACCTAATTTCATTGTTTCTCTGCATGTATTATCCTGTGGCCCCATGACACACCTTGCACAAAGAGCCAAGTAAAAATGGAGAGGGGAGAACTTTGTAATCTGTGGTGCCTGCTGGAGGCCATAAAGAACAGAAGGCAGCATTAAAGCTCTCTTATTCCCAGAGGAGCTGAGGCAAACCCAGACTGACAAGGCCTTCCTTTCTGTATTCACCTGATTGTTACCAGCAGCACTTTTAGGTATAGAGTATCCTTTGTAGGAAGCCCAGATGTCTATTTTCAAATTGACTAATGGCATGTGTCTACAATATGTAACATCACTGTAATTAACACAGTTATAACTAAGCTAGACAGCTGAAAAATGGTAGTTACCACTTACTAGAAACCTTGTTTCATAAAGCCTTTATTTTCCTCAAAGATAAAAAGATGTTTTCTCCTTATTGCCAAGCTCAAGGTCATCACTATTATCTGTTGGGGGACAGGCAAAAAATATTTTTTTATGGGAGTCACTACTTATGTTTAGCCTCTTTTGATTTACATGGTGTGTATTTTGTAAAATAGTAAAGGGAAACTCTTCATCAGTTGGTGATGGTTCAGGATTTAATAAAATCCCCCAATTGGGGAATACTTCATTTTGGAACTCTGTCAACATGGATTAACTAATGTTGGGGCCATCTCTTCTTCCTGATAGACCAGCTTGAGTTCCACAGCAGTGTAAAACAGATACCATAACTCAGACGATCACAGCAAGACAGGTGAGAAGAAGGTCAAGAGAAAATTTGCAGGAGAAATCAACATACATTTGGAATTTCTGAGCTCCACAGGCCGGGAACTCCATTTGTACGTAGTTTGGGAGCTGCTCTTGAGGGAACACTGAGATACCAGCTGCTGTTCCTAGTTTCTCCCATCTCCACACTTTTTTTCAAGCTGGGGTGTGCTACCTCAGTGAGGCACACAGACTTTCTGCCTGTAGAACTGCACTCAAGTTGAGAAGATAAATTGCCAGTGAGGCATTTCATCTCTCTGCATTTAGATTACATTTTGGAAGAGGAAATAATCAAACCACACACATTTGCATGTTCTGACTTTTCTATAGGATCATCCTCTCTGTGAGGTACGCAGAAAGTATTTTAAAGAAAAAGTTGTTTTTTCTTGAATATATAGCAAGGTCTTCAGGGTTTTTTAATTATGCATTTTCTAGTATTTGAACTATTAACAATGTCAAGTCTCATTTTTTCTCTGGTTTTGTTAAGAATTTCTTGGGAATCTCTAGAGATCATTCCTGGCAGCTCTTGCATCTTGGATGAAAAAGCAAAGAAAGTTGAATACTTAACAAAGGCACCCTTGGTCCCAGATGCCCATCAAGCTGGAGAACTGAAAAAGTGTTTAAAAAAAAAAAAAAAAGAAAAAAAACCTGAAAGATTTTTTAGAATGTTTCAAAGAACTCTTTTCCACCCAATTGCTTAGATTCAGTCTCTTGGCACTTTCATCACAGTGTTCCTAGTTATCCATTCACCATGCAATTTTCCAGTGATAGAAGACCTGGTTAGCTTTTTGCTTTTTACCTTTTTTTTTTTTCTCCTCTGAATATAAATAGATGAGGGAAACAGATACATCTTACAAGCTCCCTCTCTGCCTTCTTCACCGAAACACCATAAGAAACATCAGCAATAACAAAGCTCAAGCATGTTTTTTTTCCCTTTTACCTTCAATTAAAAGGTGAAGCTTAATATTGGCTGCAGTTTTGAACATACTCTCTTATGCTGATATACTTTGAGCTAGTAAAGAGAAAACACGGTGAGCATTCATCTTCATTTTGCCGTGGTTGTGAGCCACTATCTGCTCATTAAGGTGTTAACATTAGCAGACATAGGAAACTAGTGTGCAGCTGGGAGAACATGTGGTGAGAGGTGTTAATGTCTTCATGTTATCTCACAGTATTGGTGACAGTAATGAGTCTCCCCTCTCACTCAGAGAGTTTACACACTACCATGCAGTATCACTAAATTATATGATGGCATTACGTTTAGAGCTGTCTGGAGACAATTGTTTATCATTTTCCTGATAGACACTAACAGCTTTAAAAATTCTCAGTAAATTGTTAAATGATGGATATTTTTTCCTTCTTTTTCCAAACACCCATAAAGGCAATAATCATACTTGTTACTAAGGATGTTACTAAATATATTTATTAGTAGGAATATTTTAATAAAATCAATTAAAATATTATCTTTTTATTAGCTGCCTTTTTTTTTTAATGGGGACAAGGTCGTCAACTATAATCTTTGTGAATCCTCCACAGCCATCAAAACTACAGGTTCAAAAATACTATTGTGATTACTGGTGGTTGGTTTGCTTGGGTTTATTTTTAAAGACAAGAAGAATCTGAGGAAAGAAAAGCACCAGCTAAAGATCACTGCTGGTATTTGAGTAGAGCCCTTCAGCTTTTTATTGCCTGTTATTTATATCTCAGCCATGCTGAGAGTGCTTGCCATTGTGCTGAACGCTGCACAAATGTATTGTGATATACTTCATGCTGAAGGTCTTTAAGGTATAAATAAACAGCACAAAAAGTGAAAGGAAGAGCAGAACACCATGAATAGATGTGCTTACGTTCATGTCTGAGAAGAGGAGGGAAGTCAAACTGGAGTCTGTCTCAGAGGTCTGTGTCCTGGCTCACAGTGCCTTTCTGGAGCACTCCAAAGCTAAGTTTACACCATGTTTTCAGTGGCACAGCCTTGAACAAGGCGCAGGCACTGACTGGTGTAGCTGTGCCAGCTGAAGCCTCAGGTGTGGCAGCTGCACTAAGCAGCCCATGCTGCTTGAAAAGCAAGGTGGGCAGATTGAATTGAGCAAGTGTGAGGGCAGACTTGAGACAGTGATAACATACCCACCTCAGAAACACTTCAGAAGTGTTGCAACACTGGTTTTCTTGAGAACTCTGTGCCAAATCATCTTCCTCTGAGCTATAGTGTGGGAAATGCCCTGTTAAAAGATGGAAATAATTCTTATTTTAATAAGAATAACTCTTATTTTAAAAATTCCTACTGAAGCAGTGTTGTATGACTACTTTTTACTCACAGCAATACTGAAGTGATCCAAAATAAGTTATCGATTGTGTCTTCTGAGATGTTCATTCAGTTGAGTGACAATGTGTGATGAGTATCAGGAAACATTTTTTTTCTTTTCTTTTCTCGCTCCAGGAATTTGGAAAGTCCTGGGAGGAAGTGCAGTCAGAGGATGACCGGGAATTACTAGATAACCTGGAAGAGTAAGTGTTACTTATGTACCTATTACACACACTTGCAGGACCATTATTTTTTAAAGTAGATGCAGGGAAAATGCTGTGCCCACTTAGCACACAGTTTAAATTCATTTAAGCCAATCAAATCAACTCCAAATTGTCCTCATTAAAAACACTTCTCAGCAATGAGAGCTGTAAACTTCACATTTTAACCACAAGCCTTTTTTTTTATTTCCCTGGAGCTCAAACAAGAGCCTTCTGGGTTTGTAATGATGTAGACAAAACACTGTTCTTTTTTACTTTTGCACCAGATAACAGTTGAGCAGCTTTTGCTCAAATTTAAAAATTAAAAGTAAGCCTCAAAAATGTCAGTATGAAGAAGAAATGGTATGAAAAATATTGATAAAAAGGTAGTAACTAGAGATTAAGGAAAGATTTCAAAGGAAACTTCTCAGCAGTGCTGATTGAGGGCAAGATTTACCTCCTCTGCATTCTTCTGTGGTCCAGGCCCTCAGATCACTGCAGAGGTGGTTTCCTTGGCCATAGAAAATTGAATAAGCAAGAAGTAATTTATGGGGATCAAGGTCCCTGATCTTCCTGCTTCTCTGTGATTTGAGGTTAATTTTACTTGACTCTACCTGGTTGCAGTAATAGTTTTATCTCTCAGCAGTACTCGAATTTTAATGGATGTTTTGGTAAAGTGTTCTCTGTATACACGTCTAAATGTAGCATAAGTGAGTAATTAATATTTCATAAGTGAATAACAGAACTATCTCTGCCTGATGATTATGACTTTGGCTGGTGAATTGAAAGATTAGAAAGGTATACAGGAATTTTAGAAGACCTTAAAAATAAATAGTGAAAGCAGTATTTAATGACTTGCCAAACTGTATAGAAATTGAAGTTTGTATTCTGTTTATTAGAGCAGACAGTTTCAAGTAGGATTAAATGCCTGTCTGCATAGGAATTATCCAATATTAACTGCTCAGTTATTCTCAATTTTGTATTTTTTTTAGACTCTACACCAGATTGTAATCATGTATCCAGCTATAAATCCACAATGTCTTTTCCACCCCTTTAAAATATTCAGTTTCTCTGGATTTATTTCTAGTGCCGTGAAAGCAGAATCTGAATTGCGCTTTTTCAAAATGTCTCTTCTCTTTTCCACAACTGAATGAATCTTTCTGACTTCTATTCATAAGAGATTGGTCTGACTGGGAGGAGCACCCTGTATGTGCAGTTTGCCTGTTTTGTGAACAACAAGCAGACACCACAGAAAAACTTTATCTTCACATGCAGGTAAAACTTCTTTTAAATAATAGTTTTTTCATCACTTTGGCATTAAAATTTGAGTTTGCAACGTCTTTAAGGTCAAATCAGCTGCTGCATTAGAATGCCCTCTTCAGCACAGAGCTAAAATACTGCATGCACCTCCAGCATCTGTTCTTTAAAACATGCAGAAAAGTCAAGCTTTACATTAAGTGTATGACTAGCTATTACTTGTGAGAGTACAGACTGCTACAGGCAGTAAAGAAATAGCATCTTTGATATCATAGTGGTTTCATGATTTAATATATTTTATGGTTAGCGTCTGTGTTTCAGTTTTAAAAACTGTTTAACCATATTAAATATGAATACAAAAGTTTCTGATGAACCAAACCTTTTGAGGTTTGTTTCATGCACTCATATTTGTGTGTCTACATGTATATGTCTGTGTCAGCCCATGAAAAGCTGAGCTGTTTTTAACTTGGAATAGTAGAAGTAGTGGAAATAAGTTTGGGTTTTTTTCTTCCTTTTTTTTTTTTCCTCCAGAAATCACATGGATTTCACTTTCCTAAAATAAAGTCAGAGCATGGTGAGTAAGAGGTGCTGTAATTGTCAGCATTTGCCACTAGTGTGGAGAAAACCACATCATAAGAATAGTGGAAAACAAGTTTATTTGGTTTATTTTTGTAGAGACATTTAACTTTTCCATTATGGAAACTGTTTCTGCCAGCTTACAAAAGCAAGCCAAGAGCACTTTATTTTTATGGAACTGTTGTTGCTGCCAAGGATGTGTGCTGTTTTCTTTAGACCCTTAGAATTCTTTTGCAGAGTAGCTTCTACGAATACCTGCTCTATGAGAGGTACAGGTCTGGCTGCTGGAGACTTGGAAGTCTCTATTATTTTTATTGTTCTTGTTGTTGTTGCTATTATTATTATGCCTGTTAATGCTTGCTTGGAAGCTAGAAGCTTTGTTTGGCCAGTGTTTGCTTTCTGCTGTAGAATAGAATCATTTAGGTTGTGGAAGACCTTTGAGATCATTGAGGCCAACTATTAACCCAGCACTGCCAAGTCCACCACTTAACCATGTCCCTGAATGCCACATCTACACATATTTTAAATACTCTGGGCATGGTGACTCAATTACTTCTCTGAGCAGCCTGTGCCAAGGCCTGACAAGCCTTTTGGTGAAGAAATTTTTCTTAATAACTAACTTAAACCTCCCCCTATCACTTGTTAGCTGGAAGAAGAGACTGACCCCTAGCTGGCCACAACCTCCTTTCAGGTAGCTGTGGAAAGTAGTTAAATCATTCTGGAGCCTTCTTTTCTCCAGGATAAACAGGGGGGCAATCCCTGCTCTGGTCCTTTGGCCACACTACTGCTGATACAGGCCAGGATGCCATTGGCCTTCTTGGCCCCTGGGCACTGCTGGCTCATGTTCAGCTGCTTTCACCAGCACCCCCAGGTCCTTCTCTACCACACAGCTTCCCCCAGCCTGTAACACTGCCTGGGGTTGTGTGACCCAGTTGCAGGACCCAGCACTTTGCTTTGTCAAACATAATACACTGACATCCTGATCCAGGCACAGCTCTAAAGGGCCTGGTTAAATCCCTTACCCCCTTCAAATCTAGTTTGAAACTGTCTCAATGAGCCCTGCTAACTCCTGTGCAGGGATCCTTTTCCCCCTCTGACACAGGTGTACCCTGTCTATCACCAGCAGGCCTGGGGTCGTGTTGACACACCCATGATCCAAAAACCCCAAATTCTCCCAGTGACACCAGGCTTGGAACCAGCTCTTCCTGCCTCTACCCTCATTATTGTTTGCAACTGGAAGGACAGAGGAAAACACTGCTTGTGCTCCTGATCCCTTAACCAGTCTTCCCAAGGCCCTGCAGTCTCTCTGGATTGCCCTAGGACTTCTTGTTGCAACTTCTTCACTGCCCACCTGAAAAATCACCAACAGATACAAAATCACTTCCTACCCATGCAGGTAGGAAGGTTTCTCCTCACATGTTTAACATTAGCCCCAAGGAGGCAGCAGAATTCCCCTAAAAGTGAGTCTGGTTGGCATTTTTGCCTTCATTTCCTCCAGCAGGGAACCTTCTGTGACAATGACCTGTCTTTTTTTATTTATGGGAGCAGGTTTTTTTGCAGGGCATAGGCTGACTTAACCCTGGTGGCACCTCCATGCTGGATGAACCAATGTCCTCATGTTGGGTTCCACTTGCAGGGGCTCACATCTGTTACACCTGGGGAGGCAGGGCAGTCACAGAGGAGACAGGCTTGCTGCACCAGGCAGGGACTTGTCACCACTGCCCCTGTCCCCTAAGGCACTGTGCTCAGACAGGCAGAGGGAGGGCAGGGAATCCTCCAAACTATGCATCCTGTCTGCCTGCTGGACCTGTCCCAGGGAGGCCAGGAGACAATGCCAGTAGTCAGTCTCTCTCTCTCATTTCCCAGTATTCTTCAACCTACTTGCCTCCTCCTGAAGCTCTGTCACTAAGCCTAAAGACTTAGACTGAGAGGAAGCAAAATGTTTGCATTTTCTGCACTAAAAGAAAGATTGGTTTTCTGCACTAAAAGAAGGGTTGGTTTCCCAGTAGCTAGAAATAATAAAAATAAACACTTATTCCATTAATTTGCTAAGATACAGCATGCAGGCAGTGCTGTCTTCAGTAAACTCTTATCAATCCTTATGCTTAATCCAAGAAAGCATTTTTAAATTAAGACTTATGCTGCCCAAGCGCTTGTTTGCTACCATCTCTCCCAGGTCTGAACTTCTATCAGCAAGTAAAGCTAGTGAATTTCATCAGAAGAGAAATCCATCATTGTCGTTGTTACAACTGCCAGGAGAAATTTGAATCCAAAGGAGGATTAATAAGTCATATGGAAGAGACCAAACACATTGCACTCCTGCCAGCCAGGTCTACATGGGATCAACCACAGTAAGGGCAAATACATTTCTTCCAGCATTTATGTGTTTACTTGATAATTTCTGTGAAACAGTAAGTTGAAAGTTCTGGGGTTTGTGAATACAACAGTGCCCTGAGCTCCCTAACTCTAATGGCCCAGATAAAATAATAAGTGGTTATTACTCAGAATAAGAAATCTCTATGCAGTCTGAAGATAAAATGAACATGGGATACTGCTCGTCTAGTTGCATCCAGGACACAGTGTCCCTATACCTGAGATCTGAACTTTCAAGTCACTATTCTAGACAATTTTGTTGTTGCAAAATTGTTCTAGAATTAAGTCAAACCCCTTCTTTTGCATGTCTAATGTAGATATATGCATGATGTCTACCTAACTTTAGGCATCAAAACAAGCTGGTTGTTTACCCATAGTTTTTTTCATGGAAAACAGAGAGAGAGTGTAACAAAACACTGGTTCAGACTCTTAAGTAGGCTGTATGGGTCCAGGGAATGATGCTCTCTACCAGGTGGTAGAGAGAGTACAGGGAGTGTTCTAACTCAAACACCTCAGTTCAGCATTTGTTGAGGGACAAATATGGATCTGTAGTCTCTTTTGTAACGTCATATGGATGGAGAAATAGGAGGAAGGGCTCATCTGTTGTCAGCTCTTCCTTATGACTCTTCTACAGTGTGCATACCCTACACTCTGCAGTTGATTTTTTGGGGGTGCTGTTTACTGTCATTTCAGACAAACAGACTTTCTCATTTTTCCTTTTTTAAAATTCTTATCTCAGCCTCTCAAACAAAATGTGTGACTGTCTAGTAATCATGTCTTTTTGCTTTCAGGTATTATTTTCCTACCTATGAAAATGATACACTCCTGTGTACGCTGTCAGACAGTGAAGATGCAAAAACTGAGGATCAAAGTGAAGAAGTGCCTGTTGTAAGCGAAGATATATCCAGTCTAAAAGCTCTCAAACAGAGCAGTGTTTTAAACCAGCTTCTGTGTAAAGAGAACAAGAGTCAGGAGAGATTTTGACCTGGAAGTACAGTGGCTGACCTTCAGTTCTTTTCCTCCAAGACAAAAAACCCCTCATTATTTCAATACTATTGGAATACAGTTCAACTCACAAATGTTATTATCACTGGACAAATATTGGAAAGTGAATGCTAAAAAGAAATTTGTTAACTTTGTTGGTTTATCTTCCTTTGAATTTTAGCTTCATTTTAAAATTGAACGCTCAATTTTCTGCTAGGATCTTTAAATACTGTTAGTACATTAGTGTTACTTACTATTTTTTCATCTTTTTTAATTTTTCCTGAATGAATCAGAATATGAGTTCTATTTTAAGGCCACCTTGTGAAAGGTGGGAACAACTGAGACAATGTATAAAGCCAGTGAGTAAATATTCTATGTGGTATTGCTGTTAGAGAGCAGACAGAAAATGTAATTCTTGTAATTTTTAACTGAGACCATTTGGAAAATTAAAATAAATCTGTATGTCTTTATTATTAATCATCAGTATTTAAGACGTATGTTGCCTATTCTGAAAACTAGCTCAGAAACATTAATAAAGCTCTGCCTGCGCCATGAATATCTGACTGCCTATGAAAAGTTGCCAATTCAAAGTCTAAAAAAGCATAGGAGTAAATTAAATCCTAAAAATCTCAAGTCCAGAAAAGTTGCTGTATTTCCTTTTAAAGTTCTCAAAGTGGCAGAAGGTTTTCAGCATGTCCAGAAAGAATCTCAGTCTTGATAGGGTAAAGCTGCTCAAAGAATAAGGCCTGCTTGGATGATCCAAACTAAATATTCCTGAAATGTTAAGTAGCTCCAGAATTCAGGTTTAGCTTTCCATAATATGTATAACTTCTTTAAAAAGTGTTAGTACATTCTTTTTCCTTCTTCAGGTCAGTGTTAGAGCACTTGCGGAAAGAATAGAAGTCTCAGCTCAGTGCCCTTCCCTGCCTGAGAAGATTCAAAGCTGTAGCTTTGCCTTTGCACAGCTCTGGTTACCTGAAATTCCTTGCTATCAATAAGAGTTGTTGTTGACTGTCTTTAAATAATGATTGTGAATTATAAAGCAGTGCCCGGGAGCAGGGGCTAAAGTGCAAATCTTTAGCCATGTTCTGCTAAGCTTCTATGTCCCACCTAATTCACCCTGCAATCTTATTTGCATCAGTTTCTGTTCATTTGCATTGAGCTGGTTTTCTCCTGCTAGAAAACCAGGCACCCTCTAGCACCTCTCTTTGCTTTCCCTTTCATATTTTTTCTTAGGCCCGGGTGCTCTGGAAATAAGTTAGACAAACACGATACTCAAAATGTACTGAGTAAGATAGATCAGCCACATAACTGCAGAGTGAAACAGAGACAGAAGCAGTATCTGACTCTGTCAAGAGGAAATAGGATAGAAGAAGTGCAGCAGGTGCTGAGAATACAGACAGGAAAAGGGGACACGTGTAGTCATACATTTGCTTTAGTACAAAAATTTAGGACGAGCAAGCACAAGCCCAATATTGTTGAACTAAAATATCCTGACCATCTTAAATAAGCTATAATCTGTACTTCTTGCATTTGTAAAATTCTTAATTTCATAGAGTAATTGCAATGGCTGTTACTGCTTTTTTCCCCCCCTAATTTTCTTCAAGGAGTTATTTTCTTCCTAACTTAGAAATTGATTTCAGTCTCTGCTTTTTAGTCAGATTCTTAGCTGAGGGAATAAGAGTTAATGGGGCTTACATTAGTGATGTGTGTTGAGCAATGGAAAAAAATCAGCAAAAGATACGGCAGCAGCAGCACACGAATGAGTTTTATGGCAAGCCCATCTCAGGAGGGCACATTAAGGGAAACGTAAAATTTTACTGATATATAATAAAGTGAAATTGCAAACCATTTCGTAATCATAAGGAATGTGATGCTGAGTCATTCAAATCCCTACAAAATGAAAACAATGTCAGGAATATGAAATGCTGTTCTGGTTCTAAGAAAAATTTGAAAAAGCAAATTTTCAATGTAGAATTAAGAGACTTATCAAAAGAGAAATCATATAAATAACACAGACTGGTTGTCTGTTTTGAGTAAAGAGAAAAAGGAACTTAGGAAGAAGTACTACATAAACAGTGTATAACTGTTCACTGGAAATATCAGGAATGTGAGGAATCTGATTAGGGTTGAGTTTGTTACTTCAGTTATGAACAGGCAACAAAGTAGATTTAAGTCTTTTATAGTTTCACGGAGAGGGTTGGTTATGGTTTCTAGAGTAAAAATCAAGCATTTTCATTTAGCACAATGATGCTTGTCGTTTTGCTGGAGCATACTTATTTGTCATATAATGCTCATAATTTTCCCTAGGCATTCTTGTCCTCTTACCTGTTTTAAAACTGAAGTTATCTTTTGTCACAACTAGAGGACACAGTAATGACTGCATACAGTTATTAGGGGCAAATATGGTCTTCTTAAAAAAGAGTATTTTTGGAAGCATTGCAACAAAAATAATATAATAATGCCTTAATTCTTGGAGTGGACAGAGTTTGAGTTGGCAAGTGCACTTGAGAGAGTCAGATCAGGAGAATGAGTACTTCAAATTGTTATAAAAAATCTATACTAGTTTAACTCCAATGAACATTTCTTGCAATAATTCTTCCTAGCCTAGACCTGGACTCCTTATATGCACTCACTTTTCTGTGTGTAAAGCCATGTTTAGAAGGACCTGAGTTAAAGGAAGAAAAATGCTTGTGTCTGGGTGACTGTTAATCCTTCCTGCCCTTTCTACAAATATCTTAATTATGTCTGATGCTTCACACTCAGTTTAGTCTGACAAGTCTGTGCAGACTTAATCCGACTTAAGGAGTTAATGGTTGTTGGCTTCCATTTTAAGACACTGTTTTCTGTTTCTGTCCACATTTGCCTGGCATGCTGTGAGAGATGTCAGTGTTGTCTCTTAGCTGGCTAAATGGTACCTAATGTGAGAAACACCGAAGTCTCTGAAAAGTCTCTCTGCTGTTGTCCTCTCGCAGTGTCTAATCGCTGCCTCTGCATTCCAGTCAGATCTCTACTAGTGAGTGAGGTGTTTGTTACAGTCTCTCTCTCTCTCTCCTTCTTCCATATAACAGTGTTTGACCTGAATCTGACATGAAGCACTGAAATTTGGGTAGAAGTAAACAAGGTTACCTGTGTCCATTCTCAAATACAAGTCCAGAGCAGACAGTGGACATAGGCCTTGGCATCATCTGCTGTCTACTGCCAATGAACAGCAGCAAATTTCATGGTTTTGCTCATGACTTGGTGCTATATTAAATGTTCGTGCCTTATTTGCATTTTACTTAGATGTAAAATAGAGGCCAAAGAGAATCAAGGATCCCTGGAGAAAAGCTGTGTTTCACCTTGGCAACATGAAAAATACTTTGTTTCCCCAGGAGGTTTTGTTAAGTCAGGATGCTTTCTGAGGCTTGGTTACTACAACTGGAACATCTGTTGGTCAAATTATGCGCTTGTCTACCTCTGTCAGGTATGTAAAACTTGGTTAGATAACAATTGTCACATGCAAGAGGTAATTGGTAGCCCTAGAAAGAATTACTGCTTCCATGTAGTAGTCATTAAAATCAGCTGCTGTAGAAATAGATGCAGCAGTGGTTGCATGTAAAATTAATCCCTTTTCTTCATGAGCATTCCATGTGCTGTTCTTCTGAGTGCAGTTTTTTTCCTTTCTAAAAGGAAGTTTTCTCCTACTAAGCTGTGCTCAATTTGACTTCTTCCACCAGGAAGAATTTTTTAGTTGCTTCTGGAATTGGATTTTACATCTTTTGCCAAACTCTTACTCATGAAGATGCAGACAAAGTAACTATTTTAGAGATTAGCATGTAACCCTTTAGTTGAAATCACAGTTGATATTTTGCAACCCTGATAAAATCATTCTCTCCATAAGAAAAGCTGGAGAATTAAGGATATTTACAACTAAAAATGCATAAGTTGTGTTTGCGTAAATTTATATAGAAATAAAAGTGTTTTTCTTCCACAAATGTACCTTGGAACACAATTCTCTCCATCTTGTTTACTGTCTTGAGACTGAAAAGCTGACTGTGTGTGGATTACATAGGGGTCTAATGTCTAACCTTGAATTATAATCAATAAATGTAGTCTGTGGATCCTAGAGTCATTCAGCTCACCCTAAAGAAGTGCCAGTGGCAGATTTCTAGTGTTACTGCTCAAACACTGATATGCTGCAATTGTAATTTTCAGTATAAACAAACGCTTCAAGAATTCACATTTTGAGGGGGTCACACAACACATTTGTCTGCCACATCACATCACATGAGTGTGCAGTGAAATCCCTCAGAATAACTACAGGCAGACTTTTGGTATCACCTCCAGCCACAGCTTCACTGAATGTCAGGAGACTTACTTTATATTTCTATGCTTTCTGGAATAGCAGAACAATGTAGGAATAAATAATGCAGGAATTGTTAATTGCTCATTAGAGAGTCTGTCTTTGTAAACTGCCTGCACAGATTTGCAGAGCCAAGCACTACTTTAACCTTTAGGTGGTTTTAAATTTAGGCTTCCAATTGTACTGGTGTAATTTTGTTACTTTCTGATGCATATCTGTGTCTCCACACCACTTATGGAAATACTGCTATGGATCTTCACAAGTATTTGACCTGTTGTAATAAACTGGGTTTTTTTGTTAGAATCTAGGTGAAATGAAGAGCAAATAAGCAAGGATGGAGCTTAGCATTTGTAAAGAAGGATCATGAACATGTGACAATGCTTGCCTCCTGTATTTTTACAGTGATTTGCCATGCATTCTTTGTCAAATATTGTTACTTCCCTCTGCCTCAGTTTTGTGAACAGCAAGATCATGATTATATGGTAACAACTATTAGGAAGAAAACCTATCAAAGAAGAAAGGATTCCAATGTATGCGTGCAGCTTATCTGCATTAATTGGGCTTTCAAATTTGACATACTTAGTTCAGAAGGTGACTAGATCACAGTCAAAAGGTTTATTCATTCAAGAATAAGAAACTTAATATTGGGATTACATTCCCATAAGGAAACAAAAGTTGAACATTTTGAAAATGACATTTTTTTAAAAGAAGGGTTAAATTCCGAATCAGATTTTCAGAGTAATTCTGATTTGCCTTCAGCTGTGGTTTTCAAGTAAAGAATGTATATTTTGTAAAAGATCCTTTGCTTTTAGTTATGTTAGAGATCTTCCAAGTGTTCAGTTGCATACTAAGGAAAATTGTTCTCCTGTAAGAAAAGAAAATGACTACATAGCATAGAGTACCCATGGTTGGCACAGATGAGAGAAGATGTCCATTGCTACTCTGCTCTAGCCTTAAAAGGTATAAACCCATGAGTTTGCTGAGATTAAAGAAGGAAAATATATTGCAAAATACAATGCATCCCGTAATGCAGTTAATTGATCCTTTGCTTTAAAAACTATCTATAAATTATTTATTTTAAATCCTTTCTCTTTAAGAAGGTTTCAAGTGACAATTTAGTATTTTTATCAAAAAATATACACATGAGGTAGGTAAGATTTCTCAGATTGGCTTAAGCTTGTTATTGCACGTACCTTGCCTTTCCTTCAGTGTAGGAAAGTTTCTGATTAAGACAGGACTTCTTTTCACTATTAGAGCTGATACTTGGATATTTTCTTCTCAAAAGTTGCTGCAATGGTATTTTGTTCATATTGCCATCAGAGGCCTGAGTTTTTTAATTTGCCTTGAGCCACTCAGACAGTTACATTTCAAGTAAGCAGTCTGTGAAAGGACTGATGCTGGGATCCATGCTTCATTGCAGCAGTGTGGACTGTTTTCCCATTGTTCCTGGATTGTTCCTAGGGATCTTTAAAGATGAAGGAGATACTGTTCCTGCTGCCTCCCAGACTTTGGTGACACTGGGAAAGTTGTTTAAATGCCCCTAGTGACTGATTTGAAACTAGTTAGATAGGATTCCAGTCAATATCTGAAATTAATATCGGTATCCTGTCGAGCAGAGATTTATGGCTGTTTAGTTTTCTTTCTGGTTGGAAAAAAAAAACAAACCATTCCTTCATATATGTGACAGTGTTTATCCACTAAGTTTTTCTGGGGCTTTGTGCTGATTAAAAACAGTACAGTTCTAGAGTCTGCCCTCTCTTGTTTCTTCTGTTTTATTCCTCATCTCTTCCTCTGCCACCATCCCTCCCATTACTACTGGCCACCTCCCACTCCTCAGTCAGATTTACCTTGCAGTCTTTTATCTGAAAGCTAAACTAAATCTTATTCCAATATTATTCCAAGCAGAGGATTTAGGAGAGCTGAATACATGTGCAGAATGCCTCCTGTGCGGACTAAGGGGTTTGCAGAGGCAGGGGAAGATAGACTGGTTAAACGTTTTGGTGTTCTCTAGTCATGAAGTAAAAGGCAAGAACATGTTTTCTGCATTTACATGGAATGATCTATGTAAAAAGCAGTAACTACTTGTCTTGCAAAATTACTTTTATTAGATCAGTAATGATAAAATATGTACTAATCTATTGGACATAATATTTGAGCGCAGTATAAACAGCTGACTGGTGTCATCTGTTGTGCAGGCTGTAAATTAATGCTCTGATGGCTACAAATAGCAAAGGAAATCTGGATTTTAGGGTTTTTTTTCTAATTTCAAACAACCAAATAGTATTTTATGTCTTCCTTTGAGAAGGCTATATCCATTCAAGAGATTTCAACTTTTTGTCCAGTTATTTAGGGTAGACACTGCTTGCCCCTTGAATTTAGGTAGCAATTGAAGTGGTCCTTGCTGAGACACATGGTGAGAAGGCAGCCATCTGTTTAAAAAGGGGCCCAACAAATCTCATTTTCAGTGACTGAATTTAAATACTCTTTAGCTCCTTTCATTTTATTAATTTGTTTTATTAATTATTTTTCATATATTTTATTTTTGTATCACATTAAATGGAAGACAGGAGGGTTAGAACCTGGAAATGAAAATTCAAGAAAAGACAGAAGCCATGTAATGGTGGTACAGCTTGAGATGCAGGATTACCAAAAATTTCAAAGGCATGCCAATGAATGCATTTTTTCCCAAAATAATCAGAAATATTGTAAAAATCTGAAATTAATTCTTTGTTTTCTGAAATTAAACTTTAATTCTCAGGAATGGGAGAAACTGAGAATACTTAGCACACAGAAATTATTAGAAGGCCTATTTAGGAAGTAGATATATCTTGTTTACACTTGAATACCGAGGAACAGACAGAGGTAAAACCTCCCAGACCTTATGGACCCTTCCTAGAGATTTCCTTCCCTTCCCACCCTCCTATTAGTCCTGATGTTTCAAATCTCCTGAAAGATTCTGAGGGCCCTTGGTTTCCCATGGTTTCAGTGGGAGTTGCCAGGAGTAGTTTTCAGATTCAGTCACCCAATGTATTCACTCCCATTGCAGACTGCTGCAGCCAGGAACTGCAATATGTCACACTATAAGATATTTTTCTAGGGAGCAGTGACTGTTTTTGTGACAAAGAGCCACACAAATGCTTGCAAAGACACCAAGGAAGGCAAAGACAATCACTTTCTCCCCTTCCATCTCCAGCAGGTGAGTGACACCACTTCTGTTCTGTTCTGCAGCCAGCTGGCAACTTGCCTTGTCCAAAATTCACCTTTTCCTGTGGTGGTGGAAGGTAATGACCTCCCCAATATCCAAGGACAGCCAGAAGAATGAGAAACCCTGATTTCTTCTTCCAAGAGCACAATGTTTACATTCACCCATCTCTGTTTCGAGGCAGAGCACACATTTTTATCCCTGCCTCATCAGGTCGTGTAGGGGGTTGCAGGCAGATGGTTCGCTGTCAGGCTCCAGATTTCTTTAATCCCTCCTTTCCCTTGAGGTCAATAGCTAATATGCCAGATAAAAACACAACTAGAGCACTACTTACTGGGTTTTTTCCCCCCCCAATGACTGCTGATATGGAAGTTCATACATATGCACAGATTATTTTCAGTGAAATCTCTAAATTTCATGGTTATATCCAAGTAAGGATTTGGGTGTTTTAAAACTGAGCTAAGCAGGGTGCAAATTACTGGGTTTTACTCCAGTGACTGTTTGTCTGGATTTTATACTATTCTCTGAAGCAGGAACTGTCCCTCCAGGTGACTGCCCTCAGCATGGTGCTTTAGACCTGTGCCTCTTTTGGTGCCTCATTCTTCTTGCATCTCTTTTGTGGCAAAACATCCATGAGACTTAAAAACGTTTAAGATGAGGCTGCCTGTGCAAAAAATGCTTTAAACATTTTTAGGAGGAGGAAGGTGCCAGACCAAGTCCCTGCTCCCTGCGCATCTGTACTAACTAGGTTCTTATATAGCAATTCCTCCCACAGCATGAAAGCAAGCAATGAACACATTTCAATAATTTAAAACCAGATGAAAACAACCTCCAGGGAAGACTGTGAGCTCAATATCTCACCTAGATGGAATTTCTGAAGCCCTCATATAGGTAACTATATGCTAGAGAGCCTGCATGCAAACATCTTTTCTGCTGGCTCCCTGATTCATATGCTGACTGGTTTGGGCTTTGTTTTAATGTGCTTGTCCCTATGGACTAGGCAGGGAATGCAGGTAGCAGCTGGGGGTTCTGCATTTTGTGGCAAGGGCAGGTACCTAAGAGTTACCACTCAGTCTGAGCCCCTGGGAAGGGCCCCTGCAGGCGAGCAGGGTGGCAGAAGGGTGCGCCAGCGCCGAGAAGCTGCGGCACAGCGCAGTGACCAGGGCTCACCTGCTTTGGCTCTCTGGAGCACTACACGGTGAGTTAATGAGCCTCAATCTGGGGCTTGGGGCAGCTTTTTTGTTTCAGTTCTGTTTGACTGCTCCAGGTCTTGCAGGTAGTTGCTGCAAAAGTAAAAAGCACGCAACTGCCACAAGTTTGGCATTATTAGATTAACAAGCTGCAGAGGTCCCTCCTGTCCTTTTCTGTGTAGCATTGCTGTTCTTACTTGAAATTGGTTTTGTCACCAGTGACAGATTGCAAACTACCTCACCTTTAGAAAGTTGACTGCTTTAGGCTCTGCATCCATTACTGTCACTTAACACATTGAGAGAAATGTAGAAACAGCTGCTTCCATGCAACATGCTACAAACTTCCTATGAAAAAAATCAGATGTTTTGACAGCACATATTGCTTAGCATGCAAGGCAAGTTCTACCTGAGATAGGGAAAACCACTGTCACTGAAGTAGAAAAATTGAAATGTGCCAGCTTCCTGAGCTGACAGGAATAGTACAGAGCAGGAATATTCAGCCCTGCTTTTTCAGGAGGCACAGACACCTTAGAAACTTGTGGCACACACAGAGTCATACACTATACATAGGATACATATTTGCTTTTCTCAGTCATTTTGGAAGCAGCCAGCCACTGGGCAGCTGGTTGGAAACCACAGACAGGACTCTCAGAAGAAATGAAAGGACTGAATGTGTCTCAATTTCTGGTTAATGAGAATTAGCGGGTTTTGTGTGCAGATGCGTTCAGTCATATAAAAGTTACATATAGACTACAATAGGTAAATGGCTGAGCTGAAAGGACAGAAAGAGCTGTGGGGCTAAAACCCCTGTACCCAGCTGTGCAGTGCTTCATCTCACCATTCCTGCTGCATGACTTTTTAAATGAAGTAAATGTTCACAGAGATACTAATCTGGGTCACTGAACTCAAATCATTCTGCAAGCACTTCAGCCCAGTAATACCAAAGAAGAGCTCAAATGATTTTGAACCACTGATACATCTGATGATCTTTTATTCATTATTTTCTGTGCATTATTGATTGTCTCTTTTGCTTGTTTGCTCAGAGGGAGTACAATTGCATTCAGGAGCTGAAAGTTTGTAACATCTGACAGTTGGTCTGGAGGCATCTCCTGACCTCTGGGAGATTAATTTCAGAATGTTAAACATGTGCATATTCACTGCTTTTCAGTGATCTGATAACATCCAAAAGGTAAGATGTGGAGTCTAACTACCCCCACCCCAATGGTTTCTGCAGACAACACATGCAGAGAGCATGTAGGGGTTCACCACAAGTGTAGGTTTACTGGGGGAGGCATTTGGAGCTTGTGCCCTCAGCCATGCTCCCTTTAGTGTCTAGCATTTTTATATTTTGTAATTAATTTCCTGGGAATAAATTCTAGTCTCTCTGACTATCCAAAATGTTTTCTTATAGGAAATCAGTTTGAGGGTCTGAGAATGCTTTTAGCAAATATCTGTATTTGTACTCAGAGTAGTAAATCAAGCACATACATTATTATCTGCTGGTAGTTCTTTTTCCTTCAACAGCCTCATGGACCACTCAGCTCGTTTTTGTGAGGACACATGTCAAACAGTCTCTCTCCAACTTGCTTGAGTGCAATGCAATTTAACACAGGTCAGGCAATCTAAGAAGAGTATACAAGGCCAAGCAGCTGCATTTGCTCTTCTGGGAAATTGAAAGGAATTGAAAGTTTCTCATTATATTTGTGCCTTTGTATTAGAAAGGCAGTTTATTCCAGCCTCAAAAGTTTGCTACCCAAAACTTCTGTGTTAGCACTTCGGTTTTTTTAGTGAAAAACTGGGGGAAAAAAACGAAGGCAGAAATGCAGTTAACCCACTGAATGTATTTCACATGTTGGAAAATAAGATTAATGATAGCCTGCCTTTCTACATTTGAAGGAGAAAAAGATGGATTTATTTATAGGACTGTTTGCTTATGAAAAAAGTATTGAGGGAACTACTACATTAATTTAAAAAAAAAGGATTTTCTTCTATTTGTTTCTGCATATTAACTTCTGGGGCTTTTTTTTTTTTTTTTTTTTTTTTTTTTTTTTTTTTTTTTTTTTTTTTTTGTGTCAAGTGTCCTGTGACTCTATGTCAATGTTCTTTGTCCCACATTCAGAAGCACCCCCATATGCTAAAGAGTTCTGTTGTGGTGCTGTGTTCTTAAGGAAAAGGCAGAATCTCTGCTGAACCACAGCCCAGAAGAGCCCTGTGGGTATGAGCAGTGAGTCCCTAGACTTGGTCTGGGTGGGATGACTGTTCAATGATTCATTAGGCTCTCACTAAGAAATATTTGGAAGTCTTGCTGTTCCATTAACCAATACAAACAACATTACTACATTCTTGTTCTTGCTTCCCTCTCCTTCTTTCCTCTTGCATCTTAATCCTCTTTAAGTCCTGGGTTCTGAGCATCAAAAATACATCCAGGTATATTTGCAGAGTCCCAAAATATCACAAGCACCTTTTCTGCTTTGACTTAGGTCTTGTGTAATATAAAAAATATATAATAACATTAGCTCCTAGCTCCTTCTTTCAAGCATCGGGTAGGTGTGCTCTCTCATCCTCCATGGGCAGTTATCATCAATTTATAATTAGGCTCAACTACTTCACTGTAGGATTCTATATAGTTCTCCTGTTGGCATGTGAACAATACCCTCTTAATGGTCTCAGAAACCACATCGTTCTCTCCCTGAAGCACTTTATTAATGTATTACCCCCATGTTTTCTAAGATAGCCTAATTCTACACTCTTATGCTTACAGAAGCTGTTGGATTCTCCTAAAGCAGAGACTTGAGGATATTGTAACTGTAACATGAAGGTCTAATCCTTAAATGCTGGAGTCAAGTGCAAACCTACGCCCTTGTAGGGAAAGATTTTTCTCCAGAATTACTTGGAAGTCAATAAGGAACTTGTCATTAAGGCTGTTAATTGGAGAGGGAGGCAAGTACTCTTCCCACAGTTTCCAGCAGTCGTGCTTGACTGCACCTAAGAGCTGAGGCAGAAGCAGTGCTGGTAGTGAGGATGAGAAGCATTTCTTCAGCTCTTTGAATTAAATATGCGAAAATACTCAAATATAGTGACAGTAGAGCAATATACACTGTAGGTATATGGTAATAAGCTTTGGGCAAAAGGGAAAGACACCATGCACTATTATGTGAGAATCCCAGGCACACTTTCAGGATCGGGTGGACCCTGCTCTCCTTCTTTTCTCCCTGTGTGTCTGCTTGGAGTGATTGTTTCAGTCATGATACTGAAAACCTTTTTCTATTTCCAATACACAGTCATTTGCATTCACATGGGGTAATGCTCTGCAGTTGTTACTAACTAGATGCTGAATAGCCTCTTCCAAATAGAGGTATTGCTCAACAGGAGCAGAGGAATTTGAATGAAAACCCATAGTTAGCCAGTGGGAGTGAGGAATCATTTCTAATCTTCTCTCTGCAATTTCTATGTCATGGAAGCACACAGGGTCTTAAATGAATTTTCCATTATCTGTGGATGAAAAATCCTTGCTACTTTACAATAATTGTACTATTCTGCAAGGAGAGCTGTGAAACCATGGATATATTTTTAGGCTCTTTAGCCAAATATTTTTTTCTGACTTGACCTGGGTCTGCTTTGAGTTTAATTTGGAAACCTTTCCAACTCAAAACACATGGGAGTGCATGTCTCTGGCATGAGGCAATTCAGTAGAGAAACACCACATGAGAGCTTTTGGGTATGCTCTTCTGCCTTCCAGACAACTCTCTATCGGTGCCGATAGTTTCATGGTGCCTGCATGTTACAAAAATTGTGCATATTAAAACTGGGATGGCCGTTAAAAGATGTCCCTGTTAGGGAAAGGACAAGGTAAGGTCTGCTAGAAGTTTGTGCTGACTAAACATCCTTGCTTTAAATCTTCACTCACAGTAAGAGGGTGTGAAAGGGCCATTCCAGAAATACTGCCTCTGATCTCTGCCTACAGACAGGGAAATAGAGGTTAAACCCTAACTCGTCAAGTCCTTTTTTAGGATCATTCATATACTAATCCCATTGAGCCAGTCTGCTATGGTTGGAGACACAGAATGATCCACGGACATGAGAAAAAGCCCTGATAACTGCCCAGGGCTGCACTCAAAAGTTCATGTACAACAGCACAGCTCAGTTTAATCCTCAATTACTGTGAATGCCCTGAAAATCTGGCATTTCCAGCTATCAGACATGCAAGTTAGGGGCTCTGCACAGCCTTTTGCAGACTGCTGTTTTGCAAATCAGGCTCTACAAGGCTAGAAGTAAGTCAGGAAAACAAGTGAGGCAAGGGGCAGCCTGGATGACTGCTTGTGAAACCCTTCTGTTGGAAACAGGCTCCATGCCAGCTTCTTCTTTTCTATGATGTTTCCCTTTCAGGTTTGAATCCACTGTCTACCTCTGCCTCTTTTGAAGGTTTTTTTTTTCCTTTGAACATTGCATTCTTGCTTCACGGGGAAGCAAAGCCATGGGAGCACCAGCAAAAACAAACAAAAAAAGAAGCATTTGTAGCTCCAGAATCCAGAGTTCAGGCCTCTTACTTCATTTGCTTTTGGATCTTCACACATATTCAAACCCCTTACAACCCCAGTCCCTGCTGGCAGCAGTGGGTTTGCCAGTTCCCAATTTGAGTGTTAGAGGTATTGTTAGGGCATCATCTATATCTGCAAGAGAAGGCAATTACTTTGAAACCTATGTAGCAATTGGGACCTAATTTCCTTAAAAAGACGGAATGACATTTTTTCTTTTTTCCTTAAAAAATAGGATCCCAGCTTGATAATGCCTAAGAAAGCTCTGAAACACTTGCTGAGCTGGTTGAAATAGAATAAGCCTAAAATAGATGCTCTACAGGCAGTTACAGAAACTTGAATCTGGAATATTGATCAGGTAAACTGTTGGAAAAACATGGTGATGTACAGCCATGTTACTCAGTCTAACCTTGCCCATTCACACTTCAAGTCACAGCCCAAAACAGCCAAGTGCCCATATTAGTGTTAGAAGGAGGCATTTTTTGTTTGTTTGTTTAAAGTAACTTCGTCATACCTCAGGCTGTACATCCACACCAGGAAAAGAAAAGGAAATCAAAACCTTTCTTAAGCCAAATTCCCCTCTGGAGAGCACCACACTGTGCCACTGGCCAGCCCAGACAGATCCACCCGCCTCTGCCACCTGTCACCAGCAGCTCCCTGGGTCAAGTCATCCTCCTTGTAGCACCAAAGGTTGGGAACATTTCCAGTTCCTGTCAGGGGCTTTTCCACACCGAGCACAGAAGGCCTTGTCCAGGGCTGTACCAAAGCCAAGTCTAGCTTTGAGTTTTCCTTTGTTTTCTCCAGGAGAAGAGTCTGACACTTCCCAGCTAGCACAGTGAAAGATTCACCATCTGAATCTGGTTGTCTGCAGCCACAGCTGTGTGCTAAGCTGCTTGTGTTTTCAGACATCTAATGTTAAAAAAAGACTATACATCTCTTTAGTAGACTACACACCAAAAGAAGAATACATACTAATTCCAAAGTCTTTCCTTGGAATTAGTATGTATTTTGTAGCACATTTTCAGGAGTTGAAAACTGCATGGAAAGTGGAAGGTATGCAACTGCCATGAGTGGTAGGTGCAAAACCAAGATTTCCCAACAGAGCAATCACAGGAAGTCATGTCTGGGGGAGAGCTTTATGAAGATGAGGAGGAGAGCATAGTCCTTCATGGCCAAGCCGAGAACCACTGCCTCAGCAGCTTCTTCAGTTCAAAGCTGAATCTCAGGACAAACTGCACACACAAGGCATGAGGCAACCTGACCAAGGCACAGTGACTGAGGCTGTCACAAACTTCTCTGTATCATCAAGGTCTCTGGAAACTGGCAGAAAAAAACACATAGACAGTCAAATAAAATAAACACATCATAACTACAGAGACTCAGAGATAGCTCAGATTTAGGTGTGTTAAATCGTGTCTTCTCAGACTGCAACAAGGGAGAAGCTGATCTAATCTCTGTTCCATGGTATAAACTTTAGAAGACAGGACAGTGATGGCTGTTTTAAAACATCTGTGTGTCTGCAAAAGTGGTTTCAAATAATTTTCCCTTTGGGTGAACAATTACAAGACAGATCTAATAATCTACTATGACATCTTTAACAATCTACTCCTTTGTGTTCTTCCCTTTCAGGTGGTCCAGTTTCTATGTCAAATGAGGTATTTTAACCCTGGTCATAGACAGGGACACACAAACAACAGATCATGGTTTTCATGTCTACAGCATCATTTCACTACCATTTGAATTACCATTAGAATAAAACAAAGGACCATAATCTCTCTATTTCTCTGCTGACACAAATATTACCTTATGCTGTACAGGCCATTTGAGAAATCTTAAAATCAAAGAAAAAAATCTAATCCTCCATGTAAACCACTCTCATTTAAATAACTAAATTGCACAAACTGTAATGCTGATGGAAACCCAGAGCAGAATTCAAACCAGTTTTAAATACGTGCAACTCATTCCTTCTGTTCTGCCAAGTCATTATCAAAAGAGGAACACAGAGACACACAAAATGAATCATGCAGGAAATCCAGAATACTGCAGAATTCATCTCTCTGCAGTGAAAAAGCTCATCCTAATTTCATGTATTTTATTTCCAACGCAAATTCCTCTCAAAACACTGCTTCCATGTTTTATCCAGGTTACTTGGTATGTAGCATGAGTGACATACCTTGACACAAGCAAGATTTAGCAAATACAGCACAGTGTTTCATGAATTTTGTGTTTTCACATTACAGTCCTTCAGGCTGGAGATGTCTGTGCTGCAGACACGATTTACACAGGAGCCAAGTTTACATCAAAGAGAAGAAGAAGAAGAAGAGGAGGAGGAAGGAAAGAAAATATATAATATTTCAGCTTGGTACTTCTTGGTACCTCACCATTTTTTTTTTGCCTACCCTCCCTAATCATTTGCATTGCTACTGCAGTCACTCTCCTCCACTGGTGGCCTGGAAGTCCTCATCACATTTTTACAGGTTTTGGGCAGAATCCTGCAAAAAGGGAAGGAGATCAGAGTGATTTGTCATCAACAACTAGGATGCTTGGTGTTGCTGGGGGTACAGCAAGTCAGGGCTGCCCCCTACTTACAAAAGCTCATGTCTGGTTACAAGGCACAGAAAAAACCCACAGGTAAGGAAGAAGATGTAACTGCACCTTAAAACTGATATTTGCCAGCATCTGTGTCTCATTTTGAAATTCAATGCACTGTTATGGAGAAATCAGTAAGTTGCAAGGCAGTGTTCCTGGGGATACTGTTGTGTGTGCTGGGTTAAAAGCCAAGGGATAGGGGAACCACTCACTTGCATGGGTATAGCAAAGCATGGTACCAGCTCCCTGCTGCTGGCCATCTCTCTCACACTGGCAAAAAATGGAGCTGACACAAGGGTAGGCAAGAACGAGTCATGTTAAAGGACAAAGCAACATAAACTTCCATTGCCTTAACAAAAGTTTGAAAATATTCTGCTCATGTCTCAATGTGGCAGGTTTTTGCAATTAAAATTTCCTTTTTTTGCTAGAGTAACTTTACACTCTGTGTTAGGGATCAAGAGCATAAAAACATAAGATGGATGCACCTGAATAAGACAGAAATTAAGCAAATGTTAACAGAAAACAGAATGGATTTAAAGTAGCATTTTAATCCACTTCTCCATGACTACATCTTATGAAGGGTTGGTTTGACAGCAATGAATAAAAAAGGCACAATATTTTTTTGAAACAGTACAAAGGCTTTCAAAAGGTTCTCAGAACCTTTTAATCCTACTTTGGTGTTCTGACAATCTTCCTCAATTAAATACTTCCTCAGCATCAAAGATGTCACTGGTGTTCTCAGGAGAGTTCAGTGGCGCTTCTCCTTCCAACAACCACCACAGTGTTGCCCACATCTTTTGGCAGATTGTCTTCCAAATCCTGTACGTTTGCTCAGCAGGGGAGAGAGGTATGAGCAACAGGATTGGCTTTTGTTTGTCTTAGCTTTTTGGGTCATTAAAGCTCCCCATGGATAATTTTTCCAGTAGGTTTTGGTCTCCCCGCTCCTTCTTCCCTTTGGTATCTGCCTGGACAATGCTCACTGCTACCTGTACCTGCACTATTGACAGTAAATTTGATTTTAAAACTTCCTAATACTGCCAATATGGAAGTGCATAACAGGGTTTTTTTCTGAAGTGCTTTTATTTCCCCTTTCGGTCTCACAGCAAGTTTTGTTGACTGCAGTCCATGTTAACAGTAGGGCAAAAAAGATGGTAGGAAAGGTCAGAAACTCCAAGAGATGGAAGGACACAACAGTGACTCTACTAAAAGGGTTCTTTCTGCTTCAGGCAGCACACTGTGACTGAACAAATGGGAAGCTAAAGATAAATTAGAGGACAAAAGGAAGGAGATTACAAAAATAAAGGTTGTTTCTCCTTGGGGATGATGTCATATCTGAACAACTGAACTCTCACTTCCTTGTCCATTGTCTTCTGGTTGTTACCAATGTTGGTACACAGAAGCCAGGATGGAAACAGAACAAAACAATTTTAGAGAGATAATGTTATTTGCAGATATCTGGGAACGCTAGTAGGAATCACCATTTTCCTTATTCGTTAAGAGGTTTTCAAAAATATCTCCTTAGCCCAACCTAAAAATGAAGGAAATATCTGAGGAAGGTTGTTTTCTTGTGGTTGCTTAAAAGTAGCAATGGGTACTCATTGCAGAGCGGTCATTTAACTAGGACTGACTCCGCACAAAGGAGATGCATTTCAGGCTCTGCCAAAACAAGGACTGAAGCCACTGACTTAGGACAGTTTGCTCAGAACTCAGTTCCTGCAGCTTGCTTTGGCTACAGTGGTACTTGCATGGCTGCACCCAAGCTGGTTACCCAAGCCCCTCTGTGGGTGTGAGCAGAGACAGAAGTGGGCTGTGCAAGGGGAGGGCTGAACTCCAGCATATGTGCACAACCCAAATGCATCAGCTGCTGGTACAACAGTGGAGGAAGATCTCCTCCACACAGGCTGTGTAGCCAGGAGCTCTGCTCCCAGAGGTAGCAGTCAGTGCATGCCAGCCTTGCTGCTCCTGCTGCTGCAAGGCTATCTGCTTGCCCCAGAAATAATGAAGTGGTCCCCTTGAAAATGAAACCAGCAAATATATGGTGTTTCTGCATATACTTGCAGGGGATTTATAGGTAGTTTTAGCCCTCAGAGTTCAGAAGATTGAAAAAAACATTAAAATATTCTGGGAGTTAGTTTCTAGATAGCTCATACACAGGCTCATCAGGTTCTTTGTTCTTATTGTCTAGGGAAACTAAAATAACTCCAGATTGAAAACTAAAGAATCCAGCCATGCCAAGCAGGTTAGGACATGACCATAAACAGAGAGCAGTGCCTTGTCAGAGAGGTTTTCTTTGCTTTTCTGCGGACCCATGCCATTCCACAGCAGCCCAAGTCCCTCCTGCCCAGACCACTGTGATGCAAATGGCAAACATGGGCTTGCAGCTCCTCTAATTTTCAGGCAGTGGTATTAGCTGAGCTGGGAGATTGAAATGGCAAGCCATGAGTGAAATTAGTATGTTGTGGTAGAGGAAAAGGAAAAGCATTCAGGCTGACTTCAAGTGCCATGCATAAGTAAGACACCATTCTCTTTCTTCTGCTTAGCAATTCTTTTCCTTATACTCCATTTACGCTGTATTAAGTGTTTATAAGAGATCACTTTAAATCCCTTTTGCAGTCAGCATGTGTACATCAAGACTCATGCCTATTTGCTGAGGTTGTATAGCCAGGGAAACACACTGTGGGTAATTGCTGCTGTGAGGGTTTGAGGGTTTTGACTGAACAGGTAAAAAGTATGTAAGTGCCTTTAAAAAAAAAAGCCATCTTTGCATCTGCCCTCTTTTATGTATGCCCAACTCAAATTCATTAAGCTAAGAATGCTAGCATGTGCTTGAGAAATAGGTGTTAATCTGGGGAGAACCAAGTGAATTCCACGTTTTGTAACTGGAAAACTACTTTCTGCCCATATAACAAATCAATGTCTGTGCAGTGTCTACAAGGCGCAGCGTGTAGTGTGGTACTGCACCCTGTTGGTCAGTGAAGTTATGAAAGCCCAATTGCAATCTCAGTACAATGTGAGGCAATTTCTTTCATATTAAACCTTTATTTCAGGCAAGCTGGTTCAAAATGCAATGTAGGGACAGGTGGGATAAAAAAAGAAACTCATCCTGGCAGAGAGTGTGACCTACGAAAGTGAGAAGAAAAAGTTGTGTTAGAAAAGCAGCTGTGATTGAAGTGTTTTCACTCACTAGTCAGTGCGTGGAAACAACAAAAAAATAATCATCAAGTGAAGAAAAGGAAAGTAGGTTTTCATGTTACTTATAGGGAAGCAAGAAGGATGTTTTAAATCATTAGAAGAGTGACTGAAAAGTGTGGCTCATGTGGTTCAGTTGTCTACAAAAGAGTGAGTTCAGGAGAACAACATTTTGGGAACTTGGTGCCAAAACTCAAATTACAGAAAAGGTAATGAAGAATGTACCTGATTCAGACTTATTTCCTGAGTACATGGCTACTGAACTCATTTTGACTCAGAAAGATGACATCAAGGAGGCCTCCCAGCAGAGGAGGAAGAGCAGGCATCCTGGAAGGGGACTAAGGCAAAGAACTCAAGTGCCAAGGGTTTGGCAATCTGTAGGAGGCAGTGTGTATATGCAGAGGCCATAATGAAGTAGACAGCAGGATTAGGGGCATCACATCTTAAAAATCAAGCCAGGCAGAGAGGTTCAGAGGCAGATTCTTGGTTAGGATACTCCTCCGCAGAGAAGCCTTGCCCATGCACCCTGCTGATCATTTGGTCATATGCTCCTATTGTTTCACAGCTGAGCCAGGACACAGTGCACACTCATAGAGTAGTCTGCAAAATTAACTCATCCTGTTGAACCACTGACTAAGTGGTCACACAAAACTGGAAATTCACATTTGTCATTGGTTGTAACACCTCTTTCTCCATCCATTCCTACCTGTGTTGTGCCACTGCCTTCTTGGAGGGGACATCCCAGGGAACGCAGAGATCAGCCAGGGGTTGTCATGTCCTCGCTTGCTCCCATGCTATTGCCCACCCCCCCCCCCCCCCCCCCCCCCCCCCCCCCCACAGAGCTCCTGGTCCTGCCTGGTGCTGCCTGGCCTTTTCTTTAATCAGTCTTGGCCTGAATGACTTACCCCAAAGGCTAAATAGGATAGAAATAAGCACTAAAGACAAGCAGCTGGTTACAGTAGCTTCTGGACTAGCACCTTAAGGGAATGGGTTTTAGGATCTTCACTAGGTGAAACCAAAGGCTTTTAATGGTTTTTGACAGCAGTGTTTTATATCTGATACTGCATTGCAACAGTATCAGAAATTATGTGGAGATAGGATTGGGTTTTTTCCACTTTAAGACACACGTTTCAGTGACTCTTTCTCTCATTACTTCTTTGGAATTCAAACTAGGGTGCAGTACAAACTGTACATGCCTGAGCATCCCAGTACCTACTTGTCACTTAAGTACGTGACTTGAGATGATCTGCTGTGACTTTCCTTGGGTGTTGCATTCCAGGCAGGGTTCCTGCTGGTACAGCTCTTCTGTAACAGACACAGCTGTTCCTCTCCTCACCTTTGAATGCAAAGCAACCCTTGAGCTGGGCAGTTTTACACAGTACTTAAACCAGCCAGGAAGAGTGGTTGTGTCAGCAGCTGTGATCTGCTGCTCTCCAAAGGCTGACAGATCAACACATGCATACGGGCAGCAGCCATGCCTCAAAGGCTGCATGTTTAATTGCTAATTTCTATGAGAAACCTCAGCATTTTCTTGCTCTCATTTTCTCTTGCACTTGTGTGTAGCCCCCAGCAGGAGACAGCTTCATCCCAGCAGCCATTTGTCACATGGTGAAAGAGAGAGCTGCCACCGCCCCAGGCAAGAGGCAAGGAGGGAGGTAAGAGCCCAACACCCACCCCAGCCTTGGCTTCGTGCGCCCGCTGAGAGCAACTGGCTCAGGAACACTGCCAGCAATACATGAAGAAAGCCAGCGTAGGGAGAAGGCCACAGCGATAGAGCAGCCGTCAGAGCCACCCCACCTTAACCTGCAGAGGGGGAAAGCAAGCTCAGCGTGAGGTAGAGCAAGCTGCGCTGAGGTTCACATGTGCACCACGGCCACTCAGGGAAGCAGGTCAGGCTGCAGCCACAGAAAAAAAAAGCCTCTCAGGAGCCCACCTGCCCAAAGAGAGCTGGCTGAAAGCTGCTGGACGCTACAGGGCTGGCCGTGTGCTGCCAGTGGAGACTGACAGGCACAGAGGGGGAGAGGCGGGGTGGCCACAGCGCACCAGTGCCTCCGGGCAGCGCCCGGGGCTGCTGAGCTCCCACACCAGCCTGGTTCAAACCTACACTTCTTCACCTCTCCAAGGGCAAGGTCCCTTGGATCATTAGACTGGCAAAGTAACAGAAACACGGAGTCTTCCTCCCAGTCAAAATACCCCAGGAGCCACAGCAGGAACCTTCTCCTCCTGCCTGCACCCAGCAGGCACCAGCTGGCCTCGCAGCTGGAGGCAGAAAGCAAAACCAAATCTCATTGCCAGGCCCAGCCCAGAGCAGCCAGCAGAATTTTCCTGTGCTCTGTCTTGTGCCTTCACAGCCCTCAGCCCACTGTGCCAAGAATCTCTGCTGCCAGGCCGTGCCCACCAGGGCACTGCCTGCCGTGGCACCCACCTGCCAGCCAGTGCTGGGAAGGGTCAGCACACCTGGAAAGTCCCTTGAGAAGTCCCCCTTGTCCACACTGAACAAAGAGCACATCAGCTCCTCCCACCCTCTGTAATAGTCAGACAGGACTTTACATCTTCCCACACTACAAGCTAGCTGGAGGCAGAGCGTTGGCACTCTGCTGGGCTCACATGCAGGAGGTGGGACTTTAGGGCTTTGCTCGGGGGCTTCCAGCTACCCCTGGGGCAGTTTTGGTATTCAGAGAGTCTTGACGGACAACTTCACAAGGGCCAACGCCGATAATACCGTGCAGTTAGATGGCTGAGCCCTTGGCCTTTCTTGTGAGATATGTGTGGTATCTGTTTCTGTCTGCTCACCAAACATCACATGTATTGGGTTCAAACTAAGGGTAACAGCAGGTATCCAAAGTGCATAAAAACAGAAACAAAGCTTCTGGGAAACTCCCCAGCTCCAGTTCACTTCTCCCTTAGCAGGTGCAAACAGCAATATTCTCTGTCGCCTCGGGGCTGGATTACAGGCAGAACATAATGAGTTCTGTGGATTTGAGGAATGGTTTAACATGCAAAGAGCAGGCAAGACCTTCAACACAGGAACAGAAGACTGGAAATGGTGATCCAGCATCATAGCTCTAGCCCACTACTTTTGAAAAAGAGAAATTTTAGTTTTCATTAGACAAACCACCTGAGAAAGACAAATTTGCTGAAGAGCAGTCATAAATATTGCCACATTTCAAACCACTGAGAACAGGCTTACTCTTACCTGTTTTCTGTGTTATTAATACATTCATCTTGATGAGATATTTAAGACTCTTTTCTTCCTGTGTGAGCTAATCCCCGTCTTTCTGTCCCCCTCATAACATGTTAGAATATCAATTGCTTATTCTACTGTTCAAAATGAAAAGGAAAAAAAAATTAACTCTATTAAGCTCATTATTGTATGGTGTCACTCATCCCCAGTCCCTTGGCAATATTCCCTTGAGAATATCAAGGCAAAGTTTCAGCCACTTCATCTTCTTCAGACCACCCTAGAGATATTATTGTTATGAACACAGCACTTCTTGCTTTATTATTTCACTGTAACAATGCTGCAGCAGTGCAGCCAGCCAGAGGGTGACCTCCTGTGATTAGCTTGCAGATTTGCAGGGAAATCTGGAAAAACCCTGGGTTTTTAAGAATTCAGGGTTTGTTTCCTTGCATTACACACACTCACCAAGCGCTTCCCTGGTGCCAGCAGGCTTCATGTGGCAGGCAGACATTTCTGGGAACCATGTTCCAGGTTTGCTCAGGACTTGTCACTGGGATGGCTGAGAGACACACTGTCCCCCAGGAATGCTGGCCCAAATCTCCATGACAACAGATTTGGAATGGAGACCTGGCATGCTGAGTGACATAAGGTCACTGCAGCAAAAAAACCCCAACCAAAACCAAACCAAAACAAAAATGTATAAGGAGAGGAAAAGAGCAGCTGGGGAAGAGATCAAGGGGCATCTTGCAGCATCCTCAATCATATTGCAGTTCTGAGGTCATTGGCACCATGTGCTGGGGCTTTTAAAACAATGTTGTAAGAAGCAATTGCCAAATAGAAAAAACCCCAGCTAAGTCCTGTATATTTCTATCTGTTACTGCATTCATTTTTACTGTTATAGAGAACACAGAGAGCAAAAATATATTTCTCGCCTTGTGGATCTTGTGATTCAAAGTCAGGATGAGAGACGAGAAGCCTGCTAGGCAGACAAAAGGAGAGGGTACTGAGTCCAGTTCCTTATGATCCATTTTTCAGAGTAATTAATTTTTAACTCTATTTTCTAAGGAATTGGAGTAGTATAATTGCTGTGACTGCCTCTCCTCCTGTCTGCCCTCCCACTGTGCAAAGATTCCTGAAGCCATCCTGCTATTTTTACCAAATCTGCCAAAGAAGTAGAAGTCTTAAAGATATTTAGCTCCTATGAGGATCAAAAACTGCAGGTGACTGGTAGAGAGGGCTGAGGAAGTGCCCCGGAGGAGTAGAGGAAAGGGTAGCTCAGTCCCCCTCCACTGCAGGAGGCATGGCTCTGCTGCGTGAACAGCATGTGCTCGCTGGCACAATGGGCAGCACAAAGCTCTGAACCCCACAGAGCATATGCTGCCTCTTGGGCTGCCAAAAATATAGAGGCATGAGAAGAAGATAAAGCACCACAGTGAGGAGTCAGTGAAAACATGATGTACAGAAATGAGGGAAAGACTAAGAGATACAACAGAAATCTGGCCAGTGTTACATGAGAGGGAGTGCAGAGATGGTGAGCAGGCGACCAGGATGTGTGGGAGGATCATTTGAAATGATCTGTAGAAACTAAACTTTGTCCATAGAACAACCGCTTGGAATTAACTCGTGTGTGTTGATGTAACCGTGTGCCTGGGAAAACTGCTGGGTTGGAAAACATGGTAACTCTGGTCCCTTCTTTAGATGGGGAGAGGTATAACAGAGTCAAGAGCAACACAACATTTGCCCCATTAGTAAGGAATACCTTCAGGAAGGGTGAGGCTGTTGTACACTGAGCCTATCTCCCGTTTCTCTCCTGGGGTCAATGCTAAAATTACTGAGCAGTGTAAATGCAGTGGAAACATTTTGGAATGTGCTCTTACCCTCACTTAGAGAGCCACTACACTTGAATATGTCTGCTTCCAGTATTCCTCCTGTTCCACATACACACACACAGATCACTAAAATGCTTTGTTCAGGCCGTGATCCACCTGCAAATGCTCCCAGGCATCTGCCTCTGACAAAGACAGGGGGAGTTTTCCCACAGGTACGTCTGCCATTTATAGTGGTTATGAAAAGAAAAATAAACCATAAATATTTTATATTTTCTGTGCACCTTCATTCTCCCTCATTCTTTGAGAAAGCAATAAATCTGTTATTCACTGCTGTAAGCAGCCTTGAATCACACCAGACACCCGCCCACCACAGTGGCTGTCACAGTGCACTCCCTGTGCAGTCCCTGCTCATCCTGTTCCTCCCCATGAATTCTTCATTAGGTCACAGTTTTCTCTAATGAGTGCTAATTCTTTTTCTTGCCCACACCTTCTTAATGTGACATATGAACTAGGAGGGGCATAAGTAGAGCAAAGAGAAGTGCATCCTTGGTTATCTTATTCTGAATAGCAGTGATATCATATACAAAGTAAGTCCAAATTCTGATCATGGTTATTCTTGAGCAGATTCATGAGAGTTGTATTTCACATGGCAATTGATAGTGGGAATAAAAAATAGAGATTTACAGGTAAAAATTAGTTCATTGCATGGAGTAGGGGCTCCTACAGAACATTTTATCAAGGAATATTACTTTACTCCACAATGCAAAGAAAATAGCTCAGCTAAATGTTAAGTTTTACATTTCTGAGGTTTACATTCATTTATAGATGAAAATATTTGTTGAGCATAAATGACTGTGCTCCAGAGAGTGCTGTGCACTGCCAAAACTTTTTTGATCCCAAAACAATTTTTGTCTGATCATATGGAAACCATTCTTAACTCCAGAAACCTGGATGCCATATTGGCAGGCTGCCAGCCAGGGTAAACCAAAGATATTCTGTCCTTGGAGTGGGAAAGGTACATGGTTCACAGAAGCTCTTACGAAAAAGAAAAAAAAAAAATTAGCATCAGGAAGTATCTTGGCCAAGAGGAACTTGGCAGAGCCGTGTCTTAGCTTTGCTGAGGGACTGTGTATGCCCATTGAAACAGTAACATCTGTGGAGGAAGGGCAGAGCACGGGGATACAATGCAGTTTTATGGCAGCACTGCTTACTCAGGGAAAGGGACTCCAAAGGGAGCTGATGCAGCCAGCTGGCTGGCTCCTGAATGGAGTAACGACTGTGGAAGAGATCAAAATGCTATCAAGAGCTCTATCTCTCCCATAATGAATTTCTGAGGATTAGTGAAGCTTGCAGAGTATATAGGTGTGATGTCAGGAAATACTGAGTGGTTTTTTTCATCCTTAAATCATTAAAAATTAATTTGAACTCACAAGCAAACCAAAGCAATGGCAAAACTCTAAAGAAGCTGAAATTCAGTGTGAATGAAGGGAATACAGACAGAATACTGTGCTTTTGTTCACAAAATAAGGGCAGAAATTCAATGTATTTTCTATCGGTATGATGGATTCCCACTGAATTCAGCTGTGCACCTTCATGGAGTAGGTCTTTTTGCAAAGCACAGCAAAGCCTATTTTTTTTTTGCAGTGTTGAAATGTTGAAATGTGTTGAGTATGCAGCAAAAACAGCACCTAAAGATATTTATTTGTTTGTTTGTTTGTTTTTTGTTCAGGTTACTGAATTTCTTATTTTGCCTTTACTGAACTTCAGGAGACTTATTAATTTTTCTTTCATTTACCACAGTTACCAACCATGAGCAATTACAGGGACACTGTCAGGTGATCAGTTCTAGAAGTGTTAATTAGAAAAAATTTCTAACCTTGCATCTCTCCTTGAACTATGATGGATAATTTCCACTGTTAAAGCATTAAGCATTTACCTGTTTAAACCCCCAAATGTTCTCTTTTTTCCCACTCTGAAAGAGCCTTTCAAGCAGCAGAGACATTATTTCAGAAAAGCTATAAAATTGATTGCAGAATCATTATGTCAAATGCTCACCAAAACACAGAGAAATATAATTTTTTTTCTTACGTTTTCTAATATCATCATGGATGTTACATTAGTACTACAACAGTGAGCAAGGCAGTTCCAGGGAGCATTGAAATTTCCATCTGGCAATGGTCCTTCTGGTGTGTATTATCTTTTAAGATGCTTTCCTGGCATCTGCCAGCTGCCTTCAGGAAAATTTATATGCTATTTTAGTTCGTTTAATTTCTCTTCCCTGCTAATGTGCCTTTGTTACTGCCGTGTGGAGTTCATTAACTGCGCCAGGAGATGGCAGCAATGGAAACCACTGCGTGCCCTCCATTCAGAAATGATCTCTCCTGCTGAGCGATGACAACATGATTATCAGCACACGTTTAAAAATTGTTTTGAAAAACTAAGCAAAGCAGTTGTAGACACTGAAAAACATGGGGGGGGGGGGGGGGGGGGGGAAGCTATGAAATGAGAAAGGAACTATGGGATCCCTTCCCAGGATCTGAAGGTCAATTTTTCACCACGTCAGTTGCAAAGGCCACAGATTGACGTCAATAGATAAAACTGTTGGAAGGCATGACTTTCCCGGGCTACCATGACCAAAAAGGTCCGAAGTAGCTTTAATTCATCTGATCTTCATGGCACAGAAGAGAAAGCATTTGAGTGTAGAGCAGAAGAGGACTGGGGAGAGTCTGCAAAAATATCATAAAGATAGAGATGGGGTTTGGGGCTGCTCGACTTTGACCCATAACTCTGATTTGGTGAGAAGAGTCACAGGGAGCAAGCTGCTTTTTTAACTGTTTTTATAAAACAGGTGAAAGGACATGCAGGGCCAGACAGAACATCTGCTTAAGAGAAATGAGTGTTAACACAGGCAAATTACCATACATATTTCCCACAGGACACAAGCATTATTAGACCTGTAACAAACTTTGTCAGCAACCACTGAGGAAAAAAAAGAATCTTATTTACCCTTTTAAATACAGACCAGTTTTCAGGGCAATACAGCTGCTTAATTTACTGGCATGGATGCCTGTGTCACAGCCAGGATTTATCATGCATGATAAATGCAAAACTGTCTCAGCCTCAGTTACAAGCTTTTGTTCCAAGCATATTATTTATTTATTGCCCAAAATTAAGAGCATATGGGGGAAATGAGCTTCCCCACCAGGGGGTAATGTTTGTGTGCCACTGAGCAGAAGGAGCTGTGGAGCTGGGGGCTGTGCAAAGTCCCCAGTTCTGCCCTGGTCCATGCCTTTCAGCACAGCTAGGACAAACCTGGGCACGTGACCCCACAAAGGTTAGGAGGCAAAGGTTGCTAGTTATGTGCTCTCCTGAATAGGAATTGGAGTGGTGAGAAAAGACACAGCTCCTTGCCATGTTTCTTGTCAAATTTGGGGCTGTAAGTTGTCTTGTTGCCTTTGTGAATGAACAGGAGCTCCCATCCTGGAGAAATATGTGCTTTCATCAATGTATCCTCACAAAAAAGTCTGTAACACTTAAAGCTTTGGCTAATTGCTTGTTTTAATGAGAGAGATAACACAGTAAATCATGTTTATGGAAATCAATCTGTCCTGCATTGCACTCTTTCCATTAGTGAGAAATTAGTTGTGACTGCTGGAAACAAATGATATTCTAAGGTTTTATGGGGCTTGCTTGAGTTAAAAAAGGCTAATATTGCCTTGAGGAATACATGTTTTTTGTAACTACAAGCCACTTCAATCATGGTAGAGACTTCCAAGCAATTCTGCCTTCTGTAAATTAAAGATCCACAGCCCTCAGGGTGAAGGGAGCTTTATTGCAAGAAAATCTCACTTATACTGCTCAGACATGTCCCCTGTGCAACCTAGGCCAGTGATTATTTTGATATAAGGCAAAACAGTCTAAAAGAAATGCAGATCAAAAGAAGCCTTCTTTAGGTATATAAAAACCTGTAATTATGAGGTTAGTTGTTTTTCAGAACAAAAGATCACAACCTCTGGGTTTGTTCCTAGTTGAATATATTTTGTGACTAAGAGCACATGAGGAACATGGACTTTTGCACCTCTAATTGTTCCTGTGGTTAGTTTGTATGAGAAGCACCCTCTCTTAAACACCTCAATTGCAATTATGTCCTGTTACTACCCGTGTTAAAAATTTTTCTACAAGCTACAGTGAGTATTCATCCTACATGGGTCTACAGTACCCTAATATGTAAATGTCTTTCTCTTCCTTATTTCTAGCTTCTCAATTGCATCAAAAGGCAACATGATTTATATTTTCAGCATGTTATCCTACTGGTTTTAGATGCTTTTACATAAAAAATGGAAGGGAAGGTACATGCAGCATTACTGGTATGTTGTTGATCTATGGAGCATGTCTCATTCCTCCAGCCCTAATTGTATAACATATAAATAGACTAGAGAGATTTAAATATATTTTAATAAATCTAGGTACTAGAAAAATTCCATGATGCAGGAAGAGGAAAACAGTGTCTAACTGCCCTCTGAGCAGATTTTCTTAATGCTGACCAAAAAGGCCTGGAGAGGTGTGGTATCACAGAGAAGAATGGAGGTCCTGGACAGCAGCATCCATGAGGGGCCTGCTCTGGCTTTTTTGCTCAATCAGCTTTGCCCTGCAGGAGGAGGAAAGGAGTATTGTGAGCTCCACTCCTCTCTCTGCTTCAATGTGAGTGCCGGCTGCTTTTATTGGTAGCAACACAGAGCATTTCTGTGAGCCTCCTTTAAAAATTGCATGCCCTCTGAAATGCCTGAATTTAGAAGATTTATTATACAGGCTGGAATAGTGATTGACTCTCATCAGTGTCACGAGGCAAAAGGGAGCTTTCTCTAGATTCAGTAGTGAAATCTAAAAACAACAACAAAAACAACCACCACCAACCAAAAAAACCACACCAAAAACCCAACAAAAATGACACAAATGATAACATGACCTTGTCCTGCCTTGTCACTTGATCAACTTTCATAACCACAGCAGTAATCTCTTACACAATACAATACAGCATTGTACTATGTTTTATCTTGCAATATCTTATCTTTTCCATTATAGCCTTGTTCACACTGTTTTCAGTCCTGAGCCCACTGTCTCTGTCCTAGAAATGGCAAGGAGACTAATGGAGTGGAGCTGCTAAATGTATGGACTCCCCTTACCAGGCCTGATCCTGATCCCACCACACATGCAGGCTGACGTCCCAACCTGGCTTTAGGCTGTCCCCATGCCCATGGAGATGCCTGATGGCTGGCAGTAGGGCTGCCAAAAAGGCAGTCAAGGTCTGAGCAGGGCTTTAGTGCTGATCTTTTGGAGATGAGGATTTGGGTTTTAAAGACATTTACTGGCAGGTGTGGTGAGGTGTTAGCATCAGTCTGACTGGTTTAGGGTGCTGACCTCAAGGCAGAGGAATGCTGCCAGCACTACATATTGTGATTACCACCTCAATGAGGCAGCTCACGAGGCACCACATCCCTGGATATTTCCACTCTGGATATTTCCACACTATTCACTACACTCTCATCACAGGGCATTTTGAACCCCCTCAGGGATGGGGGTGCAAACCCTCCATGCTGCTGCCTGCAGGGACAGCCATCAGATGTGATGGCATGGAGGCCACAGAGGAATCTCTGGGTCTGCAGGCATATAATTTGTTTGAGAGATTCCACATCCATGTTCCTCAGTGCATGATGAGGGTCCAGCAGCATTATGTTCAGTATTTTTATCTCTTATATGAGGAAGGAAGCTGCTGGAGGTAGAAAATCTCACCCATGTGGAGTCACACATGTGCAAATACTCAATATGAAACTGATGCAGGGACATATATTTTCTTCTCTCTCTTTTTTTTTTTTTTTCTCCTTTTTTAACAGTGTTTCCTCTTTCTGTTTCTGTCTTAAGGTTCTTGGTTCTTTTTCTGGGAATAATCAGGAAGACAGCATGTTTTTTACCCACAGACCTCAAATGAAATTTGGTATTTTGACAGCAAATGTGTGTATTTTCCAAATGTTTCTCTTGGAAATGGATATTTACACAACACTTCTCATGATAAAATTCTGCTTTTCTTAAGCAACCTGAAAAAATTGCTGACATGCAGTAGAAAAACCTTGAAAGGATGGGGACAGGTGCCTAACAAGAGTAAGAGTTTGTACTTCCATGTTCCTGGGTCTGAAACATGCTTGAGAGCAGGTGAGATTTGTGTGGCACAGGCACATCAGTGCAGTGGGCATGTCAAGCATGGACCCAGACCAAGGTGACAAAGCTGGAACATGTGGCATAGGCGAGTGACGTGGCAAAAGTATTGTGGCTTGTCACGTGTCACTGAGTAGCTGGTTGTGAAAGACACTGTTTAAACAAACTGTTGTGTACATTTCCGTGTCAGTACCTGTCTGTCCAGATTCTTAATTTTAAAATACAGCTCTTAAGCATATTTGAATGAGTCATTATTTTTGGCCAGCATTGACAGTAACTGGAAAATCTAAACATTATTGCACTGTACATCCCCTGTGCTCCATAGATTGCACAGCAGTTTTTTATATGGGTTGCATTCTATTTCTGTTCTGTCTACACCTTCTTTTCTCTGTTTGCATCTGAGAGCATTCTTGTTTTGTAGGAAAGAGCTCTCCAACTCCTGCTGGGTACATGCTTTCCTCCCCTCGGTGCAAAAGCCCTTCTGTATAGTTTCCCTTTGAGTAAATGGTGGCTACATAGCATTGGCAATTTGGTTCTGTTAATTTTGTACATCAGTGCTTGAAATGGCAATGCAGCTTTTGAGTCCTCGCCTTTGGGAGGTGAAGCCAGGGCCCACAAAACCCCTTCACACCCATGTCTGCTATTTATATTTGCCTGTAAGAGGTTAACTGTACAACATGGCATTCAATCATTTACAGAGTATTGAAAGAATATTACAGACATCCTTGGGCAGGGACTGCCTGATTCTGAGACCAGTCAACCAGAGAGCAGTAGTTGGAACCTCTAGTTAGCATGTCTCACACTTCCAACAGCAGTTGGAACAGCCCACCTCTGAGAAAATAAGTTGATGAAATCATTGAAAATATCTCAGTCTTCTCAGTTTAAGTCCAAAGTGTTCAAATAAGTCCGTGAAAGAGAAGGGGAACAGGATGAAAGAGTGGAGTCTTGTGGTGGCCATTCTGAGGGAAAAGGAGACAAGGAACACTGAATCACTTGAGAAAGGAAAAGTGTACCCAGATGCAGGTGGGATACAAGTTCTGGAGTAAGGGAGGGCTTGGAGACATTGAATAGAGAGATGAGAAGGGAGTCACACAGTCATCCTGTGGGGAAGAGAAAGGCAGGAATGCAGAAGTATCTGGAATGCGCCAGGATTTTGATCTTGAGGTAACCATAAGGCATACAGCCTGTAACTTCCATGCTTGGACTTTGGTAGAAAAAAAAACATGTAGCTGTCATCTCTTTTGATACTACAGAAAAAGACCCATTCCCCCTTCCTTGGAAATGACCCTTGGCAGCTCTCTCCCTGTCTTGCTTCATCAGCTTTCTGTAAGCCAGCAGCTGAAACAATCTTTTCCCTCCAACAATAAACCACCCTTCATATTTTCAATTTTTAGTGTAAAGAGGAGCATGAAGTCTGCATATCACTGAGAGTAGAGCATGAGCTTTAGCAGGTCCCAGCAGCTTTAGTGTGACTTGCAGTGAGAAATCAGCTTTCATATAAGGAGCAAGTCAATAATAATCTTTCAAATAAGCAGCAGCTGCCAATGATGGAATGGAAAAAGGACTGCAATCACATGGTAGACACTAACAGCTGTATTGTTAAATTTCCCTCTATTTCAAGAAAAAAAAAAAAGATTTAAGAAACTACACCTTTCAATACTCATTATTTGGGCAGCCTGGCAGATGTATAAGCAACAAGTGGGTGACTATGCAACACAAAAATGTGGACTTCTGACAGGAATTTCTTGCTCTTGAGAGGAAGCAGCCTAATGCTGCCACTAATTACCAGGACACCAGAAACAAGCTGTTGTTAATGGAACTTAAAATTGCCATGTAAATTGGAAGGCGATGCCTTTATAAAGGAGATTTATGTATTGTCTAGGAAGAATTGACTATGAAGTCCAGGATGACAGAAAAAAGTAGGAATTAATAACCCATGGCAAAAGACCATGGATTTCAGGATTCAAAATATTTCAGGTGTCAGCTAGGGTGCTAATGAACTCTACATCATGGGGAGGGAGGAAGAAAATACAATACAAATTTCAGGCCTGTTTAAAATAAACATAATGGCAAACTATTTCAGACAGGGTGCTTCTGATTGACAGAGAGATGGGAAAGCTATCAATGATACTTAGTGGACAGTTATTCATTTGGAATACTGGTCATCTATGTTCAAGAAAGAAGAATTGCCATGGGAACTAGTGCAGAGAAAGACTTCAAGACTGGTCAGGTGACAAAAAAAAACCAGCACTGAAGCCCAGATTCATGCTGCCCAACTTCAGGTACTTCACAAAGACACATAAAGTAGGAGCACAGTCACCAGGGTCTCCTGTAGTCAATGGAAAGAAAAGGGCACCTCCAGTCAGACAGCCTACCTAAGTTCTGACTTGGCTTCTAAATTAGATAATTTATTTAAATACTCTAACTACAAAGACAGCATATTGTTCTTGGGAATGTGCATGGCACCCTGAGAAACAGAGGGTCAGAAAGAAACCAGCTGCTCCTAAAAGTGTAAACATCACAGAAGAGGTGAAGGTGAGGTTTAGCAGCAAGACAAACTGATATGTGCTAGGCACAAATAAAGTTTTCTGATAAATGGAAGGCTGATCTTTGGAAACAGTGTTCCATATGTAGATGGAGGAAATAAGATACTTGTCTAGAATTAAAATGCAGCTGAATGTGTTCATTTAAGAGGTTATATGATGAACATACCTGAAAGAGCAAACATTTGGACTGGCAGATGCAAAAAGTTCCTTTCTCATCTGTTTTGCTATGCTGTTTTATTTGGACTTTTTGTCACTGAATACAAATAAGACTAACCCTCTATACTGGCATAAAAAGGACTTCTTGTAAAATTACATGTGTTTTGAAAAGGAATTATTGGAAGGTGCTGCTGCCTTGTGATTCTCCATCTGCATCAAGGGGAAGGACTGAAAAATCTGTTTCCTGGGACCAGAATTGCTCAAGACCAAAACAAAGAAACAGCTATAGCTGAGCAACTGACCTACACTCAGCAAACTGAGCAAAATACTTGCTGCCCAAGGCAAGGGAGGCCAGCTCTCCTAAGTGATGAGCAAATGCATGGCAAGGGGCTGTTGGGAAGGAAAAGAAATGCAAACAGCATGCTCCCAGTTGTCACTGGTACAGGCAGTGTGTGTGGTAGGGTGTACAACTGATGGCAAGGTAGGTAAGTTAGTGTCTCTCCACTTTATGGTTGTTGCAGCAATGGAAACTCATTGTCCACGGACCAGCCCCAGGTACAAGCCTGAAGTGCTTGAACCATGCAGTTAAAAGTGTCCCAGCAAATACAAACATGGACTATCGATCGCAGCTGTGTTTTGCCAAAAGGGTGAGAGAGCACAGCCAAGGGCCTGGCAAACAGACAGAAGAGGACATGGGAATGTAATCATAGAAGGATTTTGGCAGGAGCAGCGGCAGAAATGAGACTGGAGAAATAGTCTCCTGCTATTTAATCCTTCCTAATTTTCAATGGAATGACCCTCTATGCACATTGACAAAAAATAATGTGGCAGAAACAAAAATATCTCCTACACTGATATTGGACAACCAGCTGGGTCAACAGCATTCTAATGCAATAGTAATGTGTGCTAAAAGAAACAAGATGTATATTCCTGATTATTGTATTATGCTGCAGAATGGCTGTGTCACTGTCCCCCAATTCTATGCAACCCTGGTGTTTTGAAAATCATTTGGAAGGATGAAAATAATTTTGAATTTTATGTTTAAACCTGAGCCTGTGTCTAAAATTATATATATATTTCATTTCAGAATAGCACAAAGTAGCTTGTTTTCTTGGGTAATTCTTAGCATGAACTTAGTGGTTGACATTAGGAAACACAAAATTTTGCAAAAGACAGAGAACCAAATGAAGCAAGACACAAACTGACAACACACAAGGCCTTATGAGGCATGAAATACATGATTTTACAACAGAGTTTTACAATAGCAATTACATTCATCATTCAAAGTCACTTGTTTGCTATGGCTTGCCCCACAAGAAACAATAAACTACAGACAAATATGGAGTCACATATGTTTTTTGTTTAAAAAAATGTGTTAATCCTTATTCCAACAAAATCTTACTAGCTATTGCAAAATGTTTGCAAGGGCTTTATGTTTGTCAGAGTCTTATCTTTCTTTTTCCGTGGGGTCACAGTTGCTCTGTAATGCTGTTACTGTTAAGGATAATGTTTGTGGTCAGTTGCTATTGACAGTGACAGTCAAAGTTCAGGCAACCAAATTTAGACACGAAATTAATAATGGTATATGTACCAGAGAGCCTCAGTATGCATTGTTTCTTCATGACTTACCAGGAAGAATTCTTACTGAGGTCCAAGAAAGCTTGGCATGAATAAATCATATAGATGGAGTGAAGGATCTGCCTCAGAAAATGGAGGTAAGTCTCAGTATAACCTGGACAAAATGAGACAAAATATCTGGACTCTGAATGCAGCTGAAACCCCATGCTGTGGAAAGCCAGAGTAGTGTGCCACTGAGGAGGTGCTCAGCTGTATAAATACACAGTGTTTCATCAAGTCCACATACGGTCTACCACAGAAATTGTTAATTTTAAAAGGATTGTAAATTTGAGTGCAATATCTATGCCTCCAGCACCATACATATAGTGTGAACTGCACCAAGGCTGTGAAGAGGATTTATCTGTGACTACTAAGCACTTACCTGATTTGCAGTCATGCCTCTGTCTCAGCAGGCAGGCTTGCTAAATCCATCTGCTCACCATAAATAATTGAACTTCTTTCCTGACTGCTTTCTTTTCCCTTCAAAATGTTCTCTGTGTGTCCATACACACAGGGCTGCTGAAATTAGGGAGAAAAGTATGAGCTGGTAATGTGCCACCTTACAGCTTTGGACTTCAGCCACCTACAGACATCATGTGCTTCCCTCAGTGTCTGAAGTTAATCCATCAGCTAAGACCAAAACTCCCTCAGGAACTAATAATAGTGACTCTTGTAGTGAGCCTGCCATCACATTTATTTTATTCTGGACTTGGGGTTCTTGGACCACAACTGGTCAGGCTTCCAAAATTAAAGCAAGAAGACAAGAGGTAAATAATGTAAGAAATCTGAAAGGACCTCCAACATGGATGGTGTGTAATTTTTGCTACAGTGTAATACTCCTGAAATATTTTATCAGGAACTGCTTAGCCCTCCAATATATGTTCCAGCATTCAAAGGGAAAAAAAATGCTGCAGCTCTTGGCTACTGCTGCCCATTAAAAATTCATGTCACTTGCAATCCCTATCTCAGAAATAAGAGGAGTTCTGTGAGAACTGATCAGATAAGTCTTGCAATGTACACCTGGAAGTACACGCATTCGTCTGAGCACCATCCCATTGAAGACCTTTCCCTTCAAAGTCTTATTTTTCTCCCAGTACGCAAGACTGGGTGCCCTACCCATGCAAAGGAAATGAATGAGTTTTCTCTGCCTGCAATCAAGTCAGCCCCCAAGCAAGCATTCCACTGTAGCAACTGTAGCCAGAATTGAGGGGGCCGTGGCTGTAATTTATCATAGGCAATTTATTTTCAGCAGTGTGACTACATGTCAGTGCTGACAGCATTTGTAGCATTAAGTGTTCCAGAGAGAGGACCATGGATGGCACTGCTTGGAGGCACACACTCTGAAGGCCTGTCAGTGCTGGTAGGTCACTAAAAACACAGGCATTTTGCAATGTTTCTTCATAAGGAACAATAAGAGAATGCTTTAGCATGGCTCATTTTCTAGGTTTGGATGAGCTTGGGATCCTCTTCTGGGTTCAAAGACAGTAATGTCTTAAGGACGAGTAGAAAGGAAAAAGAAAATCCGAAGAATTTTTTATGCCAAGATAACAGGATCATTGTGTCAAAAGAGGAGGAAAATACACCCATATGAACCAAGGATCCACACAATTCCCTCAATTCTTACTTCTTTACAACATTTAATAGTGTACAGAGAGTATGCCTGGCCATGCCGGCAGTTGGTCATAAATTGTGATGGTTTACATGTATTTAAAATAAACTCTGGCACACAAACACTAAGCCACATAAACTGAGTCAGTCATAAATGTATGTCCCTCAGCTGGGGTGAAGTTCTTAATTAGACCTTTTCTTGGGGCCTTAGTCAGCATTAAGCTGCCTGTGCTCAAAGTCAGCTCTACTGTGGTGCAGCTGAGTGACCTTGGAGTAGAATGGTAAAGAGCTATAACAACTGCGGGCCACCTACTTTGCTCAAGAGCTGTGCCCGCATTGAAGCACTCTCCCTTAGTCTTTGCCTCAGCTAAGTTATGGTTATGATTGTGCCTGGCAACTCACACTGCTCCAGACCCTGACCCAACTGAGATGATCTTGGATCCTTCCCATCACTGTGGGCTTGTCTAATGATGACCAGGCTGGTGGCTGCTTGGTCCTGGTTATTGTCACTGAACCTGATTCTGACCCTGACTAACCGGCTTGGCTTTTCTGGCTTGGCCTCAGATCTCCTTGTCACGGTGTTCACTGGGATGGCCACTGGTGATCTGTACTCTTGGCTGAACTTCTAGCCACCACCAGAAATTGCTTTGCTATTCTTGTTTGGGTGCTGTGGTACTTGCTAGTGAAGCCATTGTCATGCACGCCTTTCCCTCCCCTATCAGCTTGCCTTGCTACTCCATAAAACACTTTTCTCCAAAGGATGTCACCTCTCACCTACCACTGGTATCATTGGTGCCACTGAGACTGTGACACTCCTGACACCAGTAGTTCCAGCACAAGCCAGACAATAGGAACATGGATTGCTGACACCATGTGACTCTGTTTTTTAGCCAAAGATTTTTGTTAGAAAGCTGTCTTGAGCCAGCCTACTGGCGCCATGTATTCCTGCCAGTAGGATAAATCAGGAGAGTGGGCAAGAAGTCAGCAATCAAGACAAAGAGCCTGTTCTGTCACAGACAGCAAAACTAAGCAGTGATACACAACTCCTCTTGTAAGACCTCACTTAACTGTTGGCCAAATAACCAGAGAATCTCAGTAACCTGGACACATCATATTCCAAAAGCCCAAGAAAAATGCACAGTGGTCACAAACCCAAAATAGTCGCAAGTTCTTTGTTTTTGTACCTTTTGTAATTATTCTAGTTGTCTAAGTCTGGCAACAGCATTTCATATTTTAGCTACTGATTTTCCCACCTCACCTGCAGCATTCTCTCCCTCTCCAGGGCATTAGCTCCACCTCTCCTGGCAGGACCATCTGCAAGTATACAAGGGCTATGACACTTAATCCTTCCAACTCCACCATGAGGTACCACATGGACATGCACAGTTTGGCACATTATTCAGACTGTCACACCTATAAGGATTTCAGCATTAAAACCAAATCCTTGCTGGCAGCCTCAGACAGCAGTTGTGAGACACAGCTATAAGCTGGAAGGCAGAAATTTCAATTCTGTTGAGGCCAGTCAGCCTGCACCCCAAAATCAATCTGCATTTGAGGGTGAACATACAGGAAACTGTCAAGACACGACTGCTCTCACTCAAGTGGTGTTGGCATCTCACAGCTCAAATACTCCCACCATACAAGTTTGCTTGGCCCTATTGAGTGTTGTAGTGTGTCCAGTGCTGCTCCCGTGTTCTAATAATGTCTTGTGTATCCAAGAGTAGTTTTGCCTTCTGCATTTAATTGCCACTCCTTTGCCAACTTACCTGGAAGGCTGTCCTTTGCTCTAACATTTCATCCTGAAGGAGAAAAACTAGCGCCCTTGAGACATTTATGTGTTGTCCTGTATAGATGCAGTGCATACTGACTTCTGTCTCTTCTCTGCTCTTAAACGGGATGCCAAAAGATCTGACTGAGCCTTTTCAGAAATTTGAACCTCCCATGCCCAGGGAATTGTTCACCAGGAGTCTCACGCTGCGCAGCAATGGAAAACATTGGGCTCAGGTACAGTCAGCTCCCATTTTCTAGAAACAGACACTTCTAGCATTTCCCAACCCAGCATACACAAACGGGTCACTGACTCCTTTGTTTTTCATGTGGCATATATAGAGAATTGTTATGAAAGTTTACCTTTCTGGAAGTCAGTGTAAATTCATTTTGTACACAACAGAATTCAAACAGTGTAATCACGATTGTGCCTTATGTAACCTTTCAGCACGTACTGCAAAACTGCCTTCCCTTTCTCAAACACTGCAGTTCTGATACAGCCTATCAGTGAACATTCACAAACATTCAGAGCTCAGAAACATAAACCAATCTCTGTTTGATGGACAGTAAAGCTATTGTACTTCTATTAATGTATTTATTTATTTGATGTTTAGCAGAGAACATTAAAAATATTTTGGATTAAAAAACAAAATACAAGTCTCAAAATTGGAAGATATAATTGACAAAACTAATTTCTGCATTGGAAGAAAATCTGCTATGAAGGAGTAAGGCATCTATCCTTTGTTATCTGTTTTTAAGTGTGGTTCTGGGCTCCTCAGTAAATGAAAGACAAGGAGCTACTGGAGAGGGTCCACTGGAGGCCCACAAAGATCATTTGGGGTCTGGAGCTTCTCTTTTTATCAGGGGAGACTGGAAGCTGGGCCTGTTTAGTCTAGAGAACCCTGTGAGGGGATCACATTAAGCATCTCTAAGGTGGGTGCAAAGAGGACGGTGCCAGACTCTTTCCAGTGGTGCCCAGTGACATGATGAGCAGTGGCCATATACTAACACACAACAATTCCCCCGCAACACGTGGAAGAACTTTACAGGGACAGAGAATTGAACGGGCTGCCCAAGGAGACTGGAGTGTCCCCTCTGGGGACATTCAAACTGCACCTGGACACGTTCCTGTGCCACCTGCTGCCTTGGCAGGGGAGTTGGGCTGGATGATCATCAGAGGTCCCTTCCAAACCAAATCATTGTGATTTAGTGAACCTTTCCGGCATTCCCCGCCTACACGGCGAGCACTGCCGGCAACGGCCCCGCACACCCACAGAGCTGCACAAGGCCCAGCCGAGCTTGCCCTTCCCACTTGCCAGCCGCGCACATGGCGCGGGCCGGGAGCCGAGCCGGGGTGGCACGGAGGGGCACGGAGAGGCACGGTGGAGCACGCAGGGACCCGCCGGGCCCCCGGGGGCCGCTCTGTCCCCCGCTCCGCGCGGCCTCAGACGCCCCCGGCGCCACCCCTGGGCTGGCGCCGGGGCCCGCCGCTCCCGGCATGCACCACGGCGCGACGCGCGAGGCGCCGCTGACGTCCCAGACCCGCCACTGGGCAGCGGCGCTCGCGTCACGAGCTCGCGCTGCTGAGTCAGCGGCCCACCGTCGCAACGCCCGGCCATTGGCTGCAGCGGCGCCGGGCCCCGCCCCCGCAGTACGGTGGGTATATAAAAGCGGCTCCGGCGCCCCCTCCGCGCCTTTAGCCCCGGGTGTCTGAGAGGAGAAAGATGCATCGACTCCGCTCACGGGCCTCCACGGGGATTTCTGCCTTTGCCGCCAGTTCGCCCTCCGCCTGCTCTCGCCAATCACCCCCGCTGCCCCGGCCCGAGAAGTCAGCCTCGCAGAGGCGTTGGAGTAAAAAGCGCTCCTGCTCTTCCATCGGCTGATTGTCGCTGATTCCCGGGCGGGGGGGAGCAGAGAGACCGAGACCCGGAGAGGGGCCGCGGGAGCCGAGCCGAGCGCCGCTGCGACCATGCCCAAGCCTAAGAAGCGGGGGAGCAACCACCAGCGCGGAGCCGGTGAGTGCGGCCGCGCCGGCGAGTGGGGGCGCGGGGTCCAGGCGGCGTTTCCTGTGGCCGCGGGAGGGCCGCCCTGTCCGGCGGTGCCTCGCCTCGCCGCAGGCGGTGGGTGAGCAGCAGGGCGGTCGGACGTGGCCATGGCCGTGGGGCTCTCGCTGGCCGGGCCGGGGCCGGGCGGGTGACAGGAGCCGTCCCTGAAACCGCCACCTCACGCCGCTGCGCGCATGCGCTGGGGGGCGGCGGGCGCGGCCGCGCTGGCGCCGCCGGCGGCGACGGGAGCGCCCCGGGGCAGCGGCGGCTCGGGCGGCCCGGCCGCGCATCCGGCCGCTGCACCACCGCCGGCTGCTGTGGCTGCGTGTCACCGTGTCGTACCCCGAAAGGCTGCTGCGTCTTAAAAAAGAACCACCTTATTCTTAGCCTAAAATAGGGTACTATAAAATAAGTCGTCTTCATTAAGATGCAGAACGTGCGTGTCTGAGGTGCCGGTGCTTGAGGCAGAACGGAGGTTTTGTGGAGTGGTGAAAAATTGCACTTCAGGCTAGCACAGCTGTGTGCAGCATCGGTTTCTAATACCGATTTTTCGGGAAGTGAGCAATTTATAGGGTGTTTCTGCAACTGCTCTTAGTTTGTTAAGAGCTTGCTGTCGTTCTTGCTACTTTTGCTGAATCCTTGTTTGATAGCAGCAGCAAGAAGGTGACCATGTGAGAGTTGTGTGCTTCCAAGTTTGTTTGCTCACACGTTGCCTGGTAGGGGTTTTTTAGGCTATGGTTAATGATACAAGTGGGTGCAGCTTGAAGCAGCAAAACTTCCGGAGTGTGACTAACTTCATTGGAAAGCAGTTGGACTCTGATCCAACTGATAAAAACTAGATAAAAATAGTTTTTTGGGGTTTTGGTAGTTAGGGAACCTGCCTGAAGCTGGTTAGCCATGTGTGTAAGCTTCTAAATAATTTAGGGGAAAAAAATAGCTGAAAGAACAGAATTAGAGTTCTGTAAATGATGTTTTGAGAACTGTTGGGGAAATAACAGATATGAAAAGGGAGGTGAACATTGGTAAAAACATTACTTTCTTCAAAAAGTCTGAAGCTGCTGCACCAAGGCCTTCTTAGTCCTGAGAGGGAAAACTTCAGCTTCCCCTATTGGAGCATTTGATGTTCTGGCTTGTACTTGTTAGTAAAAGAGTTGGGCATTGCTGATGCTGTACATACTGCACTTAATCCCATAAATCCTGCATTGAACTGGGTAATGTATGTTTGCCTAAAGTTTTAACTTACACTCTCTTGAAGTTCCTCAAAATAAAAAAAAAAAGACTGTATGGCATTTTTTAAGGTAGCTAATTCTAGCAGCTAAATTAACATAGACCTATTTTTAAAGCATAGTCACAGAAAACTGCATTAACATGAAGTTGATTGTAGAAAGATCCTGAAATTATAGCAGGAATTCAGCCAATATCTAGAATAGGAATTGGACCAGTACTAGGTGGGCTCCTCCTTGCTATTTACAAATGATCTTCCAGAACAGAGCCAGCTAAGTCTTCAGGATAGGTGGGAGTAAAGCAACCAGCAGAGGATGGAAATGTTCTTTCTGTGGTTGGGTCAGGGAGAGCTAATCTGCTCTGGGAGAGTTCAGTTCTACTTTTGTTGCTCAGATCTTCCTTTTCCGTATAAAAAATGACCAAACTATTGTGTTCATCTTTCCTTAAGGTGGTCAGCCCAGAAATGTGCAGCCTTTTAGTGATGAAGATGCTTCAATTGAAACTATGAGCCACTGCAGTGGTTTCAGTGATCCTGCTAGCTTCACTGAGGATGGTAAATTCTTTTATTTATATTTATTCATCTTAACTAAATCAGCTCCAGTTTTATGTTTTTAAGTTTTAAGTAGTAGACTGTGAGTAGCAGTAATGAAATAATGGCATTACATTAACACTGTGTGATGATTAATCACAGTGGCTATTGTTTTTGTTTGGTAAGAATATGCTCCAGGTTTCATGAGCCTTGTGAAACAATCATGCTCTTTTTTGTTAGAATAGAATATAGATATAGAGACAATAAGATATAGAGTGCTGATATAGAGACAATAGAAATTTTAAGGTGAATTGTGACATGGATTTTCATAACAGGTAGTTGAAGCAGTAGGAACTGCAGAAGAGTTTAAGATAGGGAGAGTCACGTTTGCCTGTTTTGAGCTAGCTTTATCTCCTTTACTATTTCTTCAACATGGGCTGCTCTAATGTAATTTTGTTGAGAGGAGGAGACCTGAAAGCCTGCTGCTGCAGGGGGATAAGCAGGGAGCCATCTCTGGATATGTGCTACTCTTCACTGAGCTCGTGTTGCAGAGGTGTCTGATAGATGTCAGATAGGACAGGCTGCTTTGACTCACTTCATCGGCTGTGAGCACTGCACTGTGCTCCAGGCATAGATGTAGTGGACTGGATGAAAATGTGTTGTTGACAGGATTGGCTGGTGGTCATCAGATGGAGAAAATTATGGAAGACCCGATTTGCTCCCTCATTCATTCTTGGCACGTGTAAAAAGCAGATCTAGAAACAGCAGAAATGTATCAATAGGCCAGTTTTTATGAAAGTATTTTAGGGCACAGTCAGATGTAGTAGGTTTAACACCATTAGGCTGTTGTGATACTGAAAAATTCTGTAGCTGTTGTCTGTGTTAAGCTGCTTTCTTATTAGTGTTAAAAACATTGTGTTGGAACTACTGTGTCTGCTAATGAAATGTGTATCAGTAGGACTAAATTATTTCTTCTGGATTAGGGCCTGAAGTTGATGAAGAAGCCACTCAAGAAGACTTGGAATACAAGTTGAAGGGATTTATTGATCTTACGTTGGACAAGAGGTATAGTCTGCTTTTTCTGATTTAATAAGGAAAATACACATCAAATCTTTTTCTTTGCTTACTGAGATTTTCACTCTGGGGAGAACTTCTAGATCTAAATAAACCTCGTTCCTTCTACTGATTTTTTTTTAAGATGGGTTAGACTTTCATTTCTTAATATATTGAAGTAGGGTGACTTTCTTTCCAGCCTGCAATATTACTGTGAGCGCTTATCTCCAAACAAAATTTTGCAGTCTCTGAGTAAGGAGGCAATTCAGAGCATTTCATTTCTTCATGGTACTTCTGTGGATTACTCTACTATTGGGTGCAGACAAATATAAAGCAAAGGCAGAGATTAAGCTGATATGTGCTGATTTCAGGAGGTCTTCATTCTCTCTTCTAACAGTGCGAAAACAAGACAAGCAGCCCTTGAAAGTCTGAAAAGCGCATTTTCTTCTAAAATACTATATGAATTTATCATGGAAAGGAGAATGACACTAACTGATAGCATTGAGCGCTGCATAAAGAAAGGTAATAAACATGCATGCTATTAGAAAGCAATAATCCCTATAAAATAGCACATTGTTTAAAGGAAATTAAGATTGTGAATGTTCTCTAGTACTTTACAGAGTGCTTAATAATTTAGGTAATGTTACTTGTTAAATTGAGGTGTCACATTTTAACTGTCCTAGAAAATTACCTGAAATTATCTTCTGTCTGTTGGTTTCTGAATTTCCACTTAGATGCTTTCAGACTGTTATCTCTAAAAGATTAGAGGAGGAAAGCAGTGCAAAAGGTGATTGCTCATCACTGTTAATCCCTAGGTAAGAGTGACGAACAGTGTGCAGCTGCTGGGCTGGCGTGTCTTCTGTGTGTGCAGATGGGGTCAGGAATTGAAAGCGAGGAGATTTTTAAGACCCTTGGTCCAGTTCTGAAGAAGATTGTCTGTGATGGAACAGCCAGTATCCAAGCCAGACAGGCTGTAAGTATGGAGCATTTATTTGCCAGGCAGGGACAGAGGGCTGCTTTTGACCAGGTCACTGTTGTGTAATCCAGAACTGAAGGTTACCACATTAGTGTGTACTCATAATGTTGACACAGGCCTTGTATGGTGCGTAGCAGTTTTCACTGGCTTAAAAAGGTCCACCTGAAGGGTGAACATGATTCTCTTCTTCAGCTGTTACATATACTGCTTTGTGAAGTGTCTGAGCTCACTGTATTGCACCTTCGTCACTGCAATTTTGGGGTCTTAGAAAACATTTTCCCACTTTCCCACTGAGTGATATATCCTTCTTGTATTAATTTTATTATTGAAATTTAATTTTATTCTTAAACAACACAGGAATGTTACTTAAGCGTTTACATTTATTTATGGTAAAATCACATACATATATCTGGAAACTACGTAAACAATACAGCCATACTACCAAAGGTGTTTTTAAGTTACTTTTGCCCAGTCATCTCAATCTATACATCAGTGATATGCTTAAAATAATGGGGGAAGATTGTCCAAAGCTCTTGCCTAAAGTTTTACAATTTCTTAAGATTCAGAGATTTAACTAATATTCTCCAGTTTCCGTTTACCATTATGTGGCTGGCTGCTCCTATTCTGGTCAAGCTATGGCACAATAGATACTGTCAGCTGCAAAAAGGAAGTAGTATTAGTTCAACAGCAGTTATTTCTACAAACAAAAGCTATTTAAGTTTATCTGTTCAAATGTAGTTTTGAGTCCTATGTGGTTGGTGCAAACATCACTTTCAAATGTTTTTTCCCTTACTCTTCCTAAGAGAAATTGGACTAGAATATGGGGCATAGGGAACAGATCTGCAGGAGAAGTTGGAAAGTTCCTGGGAAGGCTATTCAGGGGCAGAGTTTTCATGTTATTTAATTGTAACAGGGGTCAGAAGGGAAAATATTTCCCACAGCTGTAAATAAATATATAGTTATCAGCATAATTTCTGCTTGTAAATCCTAGTGAGTTTTAAAGTCAGTGGGTGAAAAGGATGTCATGTGTAGCTTTTTCAAGGACTTTGTAAGCTATTTTAAAATAATAGTACATGAAAAATGAAGATTTGTGAGTAGCAAATGCTATAAAATCATCCTGAGAGTAGATGGGAATTGGGAGCTAAGTATTACAAAGAAGCTGAATTAAACAGGATTGGAGACTTGTAGACTCTTAAGGTTTTTATCTCAAGTTTCTGTTACTCCAGATGTTAAACTTGAAAGGTCTCAAGTTAGAAAGTTTTGTCAACTGTAACATTATTGTCAAATACTGACACTTTTTTTCTTTCGTGTCTAGTGCGCAACCTGCTTAGGGATTTGCTGTTTCATTGTGACTGATGACATTACGGTGAGGATGATTGATACCTTTCAAATGTAGTAAACTGACAAGATGAAAATGTGTGACTCCTAAACCACTCCCATAATATTTTTCCCTCGTACAGGAACTGTACTCTACTATGGAATGCCTGGAAAACATCTTCATAAAGGCCTATCAGCGAGATAGAGACACTAATGGTGTATCAAGTACCCATAATACTGTGCTTCATGTCAGTGCTCTCTTAGCCTGGACACTGTTGTTGACCATTTGTCCAATGAATGAAGTGAAGAAGAAAATTGAAATGTGAGTATCTTTCTTGGAAAGCGGAGTTAGTAATGACTCTTTATATGCAACGAAGCAGTGTCAGTAAAATTCAGATCTTAATGGAATATGACTTCACTCCTCAGGCATTTGCATAAACTTCCAAGTCTGCTGTCTTGTGATGATCTCAACATGAGGATAGCTGCTGGAGAAACGCTAGCGCTTCTGTTTGAGTTGGCACGTGAAACAGACGCTGTAAGTAGATGTCCGCAGCTAAACTGTCTTTCATCGGGACAATGACGAGACGAATTACTTCACCTGTGTTGCATAGCACCCTGGATACTTGCATAGCACAAGTAGCAAATAATTCCATGGTTTATGTTCTTTCTAGTGAGTCTGCCCCAGTCTAAGTGGGTATAGGAATAATTGACAGCTATTGGTTTTTACATTTAATTTCTATATTGCAAAACCAGATCAGTATAACTAAATGCATCAACTACTACTTACTAGCAACTAGAAATATGGAATGCAAGATTTAAGTCTAAATCCAACACCTGCTTTTAAAACAGAATAAAAAAAGATACCTCTAGAGAGATTCCAGGATGAAACAGTGTTGTTTACTGTAGTGGGAACATTCATCAGATGCTTGTGCAGACAAGTTTGAGTAATTCACAACCTGCACAATTGTGCTCGCACAGTCAAAAATCTGTCATCAGGTAGAAAACTTGTTGACTTTAAGTATTGTTTTTTCAGTATTCTTACTTAGAGAACTTGAGAAGAATAACTCGTATTGCATTATGGTTTCACAGCATTTGACTATTTCAGTCAGTTAAGACCTAGGCAGTCATTTTAAGGGGGAGATTTTTAAAGAGTTGGCATGAATTTCACACAGATATCAGTAATACTACATTTAATGAAGTTTCTTGGAGTTTTCTTTTGAATTTGATTAGGTACAAGCTGCTCAGTGTTAGCTTGGACACACCTAAAGTTGTCTAAGGTTCTTCAATATGCCTTATTGATTTTCAGACTTCTTTTCTTGTCAGCACTGAAGGAAACAGCCTCCCTCTGCTTGCACGTGGCACAGTTCGGGACCATGGCCTGAAGGGCTCCCAGCTCAATCAAGGCTGCTGTGCTTTGCCAGAATGCTGTTTAAAGTGAAACGATAACTCCATTTAAGTCAGGAATCATGACACACTAGCAAGCTTAGTCTGAAACAACGTTAAGGCTTCTGTGTAAATGCCAGCAGTGTGGATTTGAGTCTCTTGGCCATGGAAGTCAACTTTGAAAGGAAAAAAATTAATGGAAACCACAACTTGATTCTTTATTTGGTCAAGCTGACTGCAAGTAATTAAAATCTTAAAATGTGTTAACAAATAAGACTGTATTCATTACAGTCTCTTCTGTTCCATTGAGGAAATGCCTCTTTAATCATTACAGATTATTCTCATTGAATCCTTAACAATCAGTGCAGATTAAAAATAGTTGTTGTATTTGTCTTTGACCAGTTCCTTTCAGAAAACATGCAGTAAGCTCAGTCTATTCATTTGACATGACAAAACATTCACATTAAGAAACCCCACAAACCACAAAAACTTGTTTTTACATAAGTTTGCATATATTCTTAGTAGACCAGGTGAACTACTGCCAAATTATTAAATGCAGTGAAGAAAATATATATATGTAAAGCACATAATAATTAATATAATGAATAGCATTAAGCTATTTATTACAGTTTACTTGAAGTGTTTTGTTAAACATTAAAAAAAAATACAACATGCTTCCTTATTTCCCATTCCATACAAGACTTACAGCTAAATATTCCATACTGTCAGTTTAATGGTGTCTCATGGTTTGCCTCTAGCAGCATGAACTCTGTGCTAACAACTTTAAAGTGCCCTCAGCTTCTTGGCAGGAGTAGTTCAGCAGATCTGTTAAACAGTTTGAGTCCCTCAGAATTATGGAGTAGAACAGATTGGAAGGTGTATAATGCACAGTGGCAGAGCTGTATGGTTCACATGGCTGACCAAAATAGATTTTGTTAGTGCCCTACTTGGTAAACTGGGTGCTGTGACTTTGTTCTTGCTGGTTTCAATGCTGCAAATGGAACTGCAGAAGTGTTCTCTGTCTTCTTAAATAAAATGAGAGGTTGTAGAGATCTACATGCCCAAAATGTAAGGATATCTATTTTCTTATTTGTAAGGAAAGAAGTTAAGGCCATAAAATAAACTAAAATCTAAAAAAGCCTAAAAAAAATTTTTTTTTGTAACCTAGGATTTCTTCTATGAAGATATGGACCTTCTAACAGAGAAACTAAGAGCTCTGGCTACTGATGGAAACAAGCACCGAGCCAAGGTGGATAAAAGAAAGCAGCGATCTGTCTTCAGAGACGTTCTACGGGCTGTTGAGGTGATTCTTTTTTCTTAGTTACAATCTAGATCTTCAAAATACATAGTGCACAATTTAGTGAAAACAATTTTATTATTAAACAGAATTACTGTACAGTGAAAGACACAGGAAAAAACTATTTTACGTGAGACTTCATAGTCTGATCACATGTGGAATAGAATTGCTTCTTTTAGGAATGTTAAAGGTACTGGGAATAGTTAAACATTGTGGAAGCTAAGGAGAAGGCTTGGCATAATTTGAAGTCACCTTTAGGATTCTGCCTGTAGAACGATCTGAGTCACCCTATTAGTACTTGTTACATTCCATTGTCCTAAATGTAGCTACTCGTACCTGTAAGGTACGAGGCTTACAGGCTGACCTAAAGATTACTTCCGCACTCAGAGCTAGTTTTTTCTGGAGATAAGTCCAATTCTTAAAGTAATATTAAAGATGAAAGTTGAGCATTTGTTTTTTTAAAAAACTTTCTAATCATGAAGAATACCAAGTTCAAGGTCTTCCTGAGATTTTGGTGTGCATCTGCTTTATGAACATATAGAAAGCAAACGTGTACTATGTAACTTGGAAGGTTTCGGTATGCCAATTTTATCAGTGAAATTAAAGTTCACATAGATGTATAAAATTCCTGGTACAAAAGACTTTTAAAGTGATAGATGGTGTTTCCTTTGGTTTTTGTATAGGAGCGTGACTTTCCCACAGAGATGGTGAAGTTTGGACCTGAGCGCATGTACATTGACTGCTGGGTGAAAAAGCAAACTTACGAGACGTTCAAGGAAATCCTGGGGTCAGGGATGCAATATCATTTGCAGGTGAACTGCTTTTTGACACTTTCTCCCTGTCGGGCTTCTTTGATGTAATTTAGTTTGAATTACAAAATACTGAGTAAAACTTAGTGAAGCGATGAGCTTTGCATTTGAGGTGTTAAAAGACAGCATTTCAAGTATTAACTACAGAGTGGTATAATTGTCTGGCTGCTATAAAGCTGCATGCCTCCACCCTTCCTGTTCAAGCCTGTAAAAGAAAGTCAGAGTTTTAGGCAAAAATAATCAACACAACTTTGCAGCCCAATAACAGCATTCCAGAAGAGAAGGCATAGATCTTTATCTCCATTCTGGAAACTGCTTGTTTGCCAGTCATCTGTTTACATGTGTGAACAGAAGCAGGAGCTGTAGCTTAGGAATATATGCTCCCAAATTGCTGTGATAGTTGTGGGGTGAAAATCTTCAGTCCTGTGTTAATTGAATTTCTGTGTGACTGAGGGAGTAGCAGGTTTTCAGTTTTTTCAAGTACTACTTTCACAGACAGATATTTTAAAACTGGTGTGTTGTGAAACCATACAGGTCTGTTCTGCTGCCTGATTTTGTGTAGAACAGAACAGTGTCTCATTTGCTGGGACAAAAATATCAAAGGCAGGAGGAGCTGTCTGTCTTCTCAAGGTAGCAGTTTTTGCTTTTAGCCTTATTCTGGTTAAAGGAGGAAGTATTCTTGACTTAATTGCAAAGTATAGCAGCAATATGACACAAATCTTAGTATTTCTCACTGGAATACTTGACATTTTACAGTAGTCTACTTTAGAGACTTGATAATTAGAGGGGAAACTGATCATTTGGTGTGTTTCTTGTTTAGTCAAATGATTTTCTTCGGAATGTGTTTGAGCTTGGTCCGCCAGTAATGCTGGATGCTGCCACTCTTAAAACAATGAAGATATCCCGTTTTGAAAGGGTAGGTTATTGCACCTTACTGAATTTTCTTCCTACTCTAGTGACTCCTGCACTTCAGAAGCTGTCATTGTTACACTTGTCAATGTAGTTCTAAGAGTGCCTCATAGTGTCCTGAATAGAACCCAGCCTTACTTATATGCATCTGTGAGCTATTAGATTTTCCACTGGGCATGTCTGCTGTTTTTTCCAAGGGGTTTGGAGGTTGATGTGATTGCTGATGGGTACTAGATTCATGCTCCACACATGTGTAACTTGGTCTCTTCTGAGATACACATGTTTTTGGGGAGGGACCTACAGGTAACTGTGGAAACAGAGTCTTCATAAAGCCAGTATCCCAAACTCTGCAGTGTGAAATGGGCACTAGAAGGTTGGCATTATTCTGTTGATTGTGTATGCATTAATCCTGCATATAATTTGGGGAATGATGCTATCGAGTTTAATCTTGGGGGTTCATAGTATCTGCTTGATATTCAAGACTGACTGGCTTCCAGAACTGCTCACAGGTCAGCCTTTCTTATAAAGGAAAGGCTAATATCTTTTATCTGTCTGTAGATACATATAAATATATAATAAAATTAGTCTTTGGTGCCAAGATAGCATACTATAAATTTCAGAAGGCCTACCAGTTTACTTCAGAGATGAATAAAAGGATATTTTCATTTGTTTTGTAGCATGAAAAATCTCTGAAGGGCATAAGCCTTATGACAATATGTAATTATTTTTTTTCTTTTTTTTTTAATTTGTAGCACTTATACAACTCTGCAGCATTCAAGGCTCGGACAAAGGCTAGAAGTAAATGTCGTGATAAAAGAGCGGATGTGGGAGAATTTTTTTAGATTCCCTTTTCAATGGGGTTCAGTTTTCATAATTCAAATAAAATTGTAACATTTGAATGCATTTTTTAACTTCTGTAGTCAGTTTGCAGTTGTGCACGGGTTTGTTACATAAAATGCAATGTAAATATAATGCATGTTGTTGTTTAGTTGCATATACATTGTATATAGGTGACATAACATTTGGTACAGGGATATATTATAATACTATACATTAGCCCCCCCCACTAGCTCCAAAGGTTGATTATGTTGTAACTGATATATTAAATGAGGTGGATAATTGTAGTCAAATGCTGTGTGTCAGATTGGATTCTTTTATATAAAGTAATTAATTGACCAAGTGTTCTGGTAAGAATGTGCTAATATGAGAAGATAACCATGTTTGTGTGAAATTCTTTTAGTAACTTTCTAAAACTCCGGTGGTAGATGGACACGAAATTTCTATGTAAGTATAACTTTGTCCTGACAGGGGCTATGAAGTTCAGTAACTTCCACTGACAGTCAAGTACTGAATGAGAAATACTTGCCTCCATGTAAAATAAAAGCAAGATTCTTGTGTTCTGAAATTAAATATTTAATTTTTGAATAAAAATGTTATGTGACAGCAATAATGTGTTATGTAATAAAGACACTAAAACCTAGATAGCTGGAGCTTCTGAACCTGAAGAGCTGTAGAAGTGCTTGTTTGAATAAACATTCCTATAATGTTTATCAGCAGATGAAGTAAACATTAACTTGAAAACAACACTGCCCCCTGAAAACCCTTGCCTGCTCTGATAAGGGAAAGTTGGAGTTGGGGTGGAGTGTGGGTTGTTTTTTTTTCTCCCCCTCCTGGTTTCTGATTACAGCTGACCCTATTCTAAGGTTAATGTGCACTGAGTTGTGCTTTCTACTTTACCCTCTTTTTTCCCCTGAGTAACCCACTCTGTAAGAACTTGTTTGGCTTGCAAAACTGATCACTTGGACTACACCAAACTGTGATGATGAACACATGTTGTCAGTGTCATACAAGTGGAGAAAAAACTGATCTTTGAATGAGGAGAAGCTGTGTACTTGTACTTGCCTGCCCCAAGACCATTCCCTTCGAGCTAAACTGTTTGCCTGAGCTCCATGGCATTTCCTGCGCCTTCTGCCTCGTCACCCCTGGTGTCCTTTGCCAAACGCTTTGGATAGCTTCCTGCCCAGTTTCTACAGCACCTCCTGGCAGGGGGTCAAGCCTATGGTTGCCCTTTTCCCTGTTACACTGTAGCTGCTATCTGCAGTGGCTTCCAGGGCTGTTGCAGAGGTGGCTCTTCTGCAGCCCTGCAGATATCCCTTGGGTTTGCAGACCTTTTCAAGCTTAGAACTGGAGAGGCTGGATCCTTCTCTTACAATTATGTTGGTGTCAGGAGTTTTTGTGGTATGGAAGTCACAGGGATTTTTTTTTTTCTGGCTTGCACATCCTTATTTGGAGGAAGAACTTACAGGAGACTTCTGCAGAAAGGGAGCAATTCTGAGCAGCAGAACATGACAGGGTAGGAAATATGAGTCAGGTGATTTATTCTCTGTTGTTTCCTGAAAGGGAAATACGTTTGGGGGCAGTTTAAAGGGATTCAGCATTTGAGACATGGGATGGCTTCAGAAAGGATTTGTTGTTTTGAGCTGCAGTCCCTCTGCTTGTCAGCTGCTTGTCAATACAGTGTGCTGTAACACTGCCTTCTGCAATGTCAGTAAGGAAAAAAATTGATCAAAAGAACTGTCAGTAAAGGAGCAATTACACTACTCACCACCAGTTTAGCAGAATTGATTTTTGAACAACTAAGGATGCTAGACAAATTAGTCCACCACGTAATACTGTCCCACTTGAATTCATAAAGTATGCAGGAGAACAGGGAGAAGACCCTGGTTTTTCTAGTCTGTGACTTTAAATACTCATCACTGCAATACTGTAGATATGACTCTTCTGCATAGCAAACTGGTTACTCATAGCTACAGTGTTGTAGATACGACTCTTCAGCATAGTAAATGCATTTTATACAAGCACTAAACCTAAGAGGTTTGGCACTAACCAAAAGGTTAGTGAAACACTGATCATTAGTAACAACCCTCATTCTCCACGATGGGATATTATCATGATTGCAATATAATAAAAAAAGAGCTGTGTATGTGCTGATTTCTGTTTTAGTAGATTCATATAGTGAAGTGAGTATACTTAGCCAAGCTGAACTCTAAATATAGACTGAAAGGGGTGGTCTGTTTCATCGCTATCTTTATGGGTACTGCAGGACTCGACAGGTTCCTATGGGACTAAAAGTAGAGAGAGGAACTGCAGAACAAGTTTTCTTCACGTGATTTTCACTGGCTGATTTTTTCCATACTGGCACATTACCTGAATGTAATTATGTTGTAAGTAATGTTTCCTTCTCCTCCTGTTTTTTAACATTTTAGATTTTGTTTCCTTTTTTTTTTCTGTGAAGAATTTTCAGTGTGTTCTCATTCTAAGGCTTGTTGGGTATTTTTTGGGTGTTTTTACCACAACAACTTAAGAAGAAATTTAAAGTTGTATTGGGGAAAAAAATCTTTAGGCAAGGTTAAAGTAAAAAACAAAGTGAATGCAAAGGTCCCATTGTTTAGATTGGTTTCTTGGGAAAACAATCAATACCTTTGTCCAGTGACACTCATGCTTGTGTCCTTTCTCCTTTGGCATGTCAATGGAATCAAACAAATGTAATATAAACTTTTTTGAATTAACAATGGTAATCTTTACTGTGTTTACATGTGCAAATACTTAAATAGTTAGTAGTAAGTGCAGAAACAGACAATCCATAATACTAATGAATCAAAGGTACTCACATTTATTACAGATCTGGTTGTTAAGAAGAGTCTTCCCTGAAGCTGTGGGGAGTTATTAATCAAAATAGAGAAACAACTGCTCTTCAGAATCTAAAAATAACCAAAAGCCTTTGTGCATGAAGTGGTAACTTTTAGCATACCATTCAAACCCAGGCTCCATAATGATTGTGTTGGCTGAGGATGTGCACGTGGGGAGACAGCAGAGCAGAGCCAGCTCTGGTGGGGACGTGGCTCACAGACTGTGCTGCCTGGTGCCATATCATGTTCTAGAGGAAGGACAGTGGCCACAGCCATCTGTCCTGAAGTTACTGCTGCACACCTAAAAATCATATACTAGGTAAGGTTAACCCCTATTATGCCAGCTTTTCTACATTTTCTTTGTACTTTGAAGCAACACTTCTGAACAGAGAAAAAAAAATAAGTTGTAATCTTTTCTTATGGGCTGTTAAAAAGAAATATGAAAGTATCCATATAGTCCTGTCAGTCTCCACTGGCAGGAGAACAAGCCCCCTTGTCAGGATAGGTTTCAGTGCTTGGTCTTCAGACTTACTGGGGCTCATTGAACATCTACTTTGCAGTGTGCTCAGATTTGGGGGAATTACAACAATCTTCTTTTGGTTCGTTTGGTTTGATGAGGGAAGGAGTGAGTATTTTTTGCAAACAATCAGGGCTCAAATTTTAGGTTTATAATTTAAATGTCATATTAGGAATCTGGTCACACTGAGTTCTATGTTCCTTGGAGAGGAAGAGAAGGCTCAGAAGCAAATCAAGAGGACAGTTCAACCCATCTAGGATTCAGAAATCCCCCTTAGGTGCTTAACACATGTCATCAAGGAAGGTTTGCATCCCACCAAGTGCTGATTTATGTTGGCAGATAAAGTTGAACTTGAGATCTTTATAAAATACTAAATGGGTAAGATGCATTCTACTCCAAATTTAAACTAACCTGTGGGGGCTCCCTCCTTACATTCACTAGCAAGAAAAATGTACATTTAGGCTGTGTTTCTAAGATGAGAAAGTTGTATCTAAGAATAAGAGGGATATTACCTGGAGGAATGTATTTTTCTTCAATAATTACATAGGGAGTCTTCAGTGACATTTGTAGACAAACATGCTTACTTAGAGTATCTGCATCTCCTTATGGCTAGAAGTGTAGTTTGTTTCTAGAAGACATTTTTGCAGTCAGAGTAGTGTAAAGAAAAGTAAAAGACTTTTTGCTTTTATGATTCCTTATGATAAGGAATAATCTGCAATACATAGAAGCTGCTTCCCTAGGTATTGCTTATTTTCTATATATAATCTTCCAAAACTGTATTTGTATTAAGAATCATTCACAGAGTTCATGCACCCATACTCTACAGAGAAACTGTTTTTACTAATTGAACCTCATCCAGTGCCTTTTTTGAAGCAAGGCATATTAGTCTGAACAAAAATATTTTTAAATTTGTCCAAAACTGTGTGAAGTAGAACTGCATTACGAGACGACATTTTTTGTTCCATTTTTCACAAATAATAACTTCCCACTGATATTCTAAGGCGTATAAACAGACACGTACTCTTGTTGCTTATCTCCTACATTCATACCTGCTTTCCCTGTCTTATCTCTCAATTACTTGATGCTGAAAGAAGAGGACTTGAATTACATCCTTTCTGGAAGTGTTTGGCTTTCACTGTGGTCAGGATCTCACACCACCTCTTACTAAGTACTCACCAAATCAAAGGATAATATGCTAAATAGGTACTGTTCAAATCAAAAGTACCATTCAAAAGTCAAAATGACATTTCTCTTTCTGTCTTTCCCCATACACATACATGTGTGTCCAAACATAATGTAAAAATAAAATATTTTAATCATTGGAGATTTCCAGGAATAAACAAGTGCTATGTATTGAGTTATCCCTGCCTTCAAGATCTAGGAACTGTGCTGGTTCTACAAATCTCTGTTTTTTAAGGATTTTAAGGATCGCTTAGGCTGCTCAGTATTTCCTTAGAACAGGAAACCAACTGTTACAAGTTATTTCCCATAGCCATGTGTTAATTTACCTTTTAAATTATTATTTCTATTAGAGACAATGGAGAAGCCTACCTTGGAATTTAACCTGCCTGATACTCATGAAGAAGGAAAACTTTATGTAGTTGATTCCCTAAACAACCTAAACAAGCTAAATGTTTGTCCAGCTGAATCCCAGCATTCAGTAGGTATGTATGATAGGTGATCCGTGGATTTCTATATATACAATCCATACTGTGCATCACTGATGTCAACAACCTAACAGGCCAATAGGTATGCCAAGATCTCTACTGAAAACTGTAAGAAAAAGACTGAAAATAGCATAATTTAGTCAGATCAGACAATGATTTAGCTGCCCCTGCTGGGTATTTTCACTTTAGGTTCCTGAAAAGCCTTGCATTTAGTTAGGGATTTACTGTCAAACCTGAACTTATCTTCCATTTCAGTTGGGATTTATGAGGTGATCACTTGCACCTACTAAATACCTACTAAATAAATAGCATCGTAACTCTTACCAAGCACTTAAATTCATATGTGGCGATAGAAACACCTGAGAATTTCTGTTCATTCCTTTATGACACATCTCCTAAGAACTCAAACCGGTTACCTGAAATATCCTGTGAAACCTTTAAGCATTTTACTTTCCAGACTTTCTTTACTTACAGTTTCGTTTATGGCTCCCACATTTCTACTGGTGTGATAAGGCTTTTGTCTTTGATTTCTCACAGCAACAAGAATATTTTCACTCAGTGATAGCTACAATTGGAGGTCTTTGTGACCTGGCAATATGTTAAAATAGGGAGCTCTTCAGCAGCATTCACATAACAGTATTTGAGTCTGCTTTTATTTCCCTTATTGTAATGGCAAATTTGAATGAAGAATTTTTTAGATCAACAGCTATGTTGAAATGCGTTTTGAGTGGCCATAACTTAATCATGCTTCTAGTTATGGGTCTTATATGTTTTCACATTACTTCTGTTTCCAAGTCCCCTAACTTTTTCTAGTCCAACTAACTAGAGTGATGCTGGTTCCTGCATTTAACACAAATATTTTAGACATAAAGTAAAAAATTCTTATATGCAGATTATCTTGATATTGTCACTTCTACACATAGAAAATGATACAATGGCATACATCAATTTTAATGTTAAAGAAACTCGTTTCAGTGTAACTGTTTTGCTTTCTCTTGCAATTTTATTGGACAGTGTTATTTACTTTTTGGGTGAATATACAAGGTTCTGTGGAAACATATGTGATTCTCTGGAATAATCACATTCATGCCTGTCTCTACATTTCAGCATAAAAAATGGTAGCTTAATAGGTATTTTATTCATAAATTTGTAAAATCCTTTGGTTCTTTCTAGGATTATTCTTTTAATGTAGCTTTTAAGCTTGGAGAGTTTGCTCATCCTGTCAGCTACCTCATTCAGCAGCACAAAATTCTGGTTCTCTTGCCAGAAAATCAGAGACTTGTCAAAAGCTGTGTAAAATATAGATACTGTTTGGTTGCTTCAGTAGGAGCCATACAGTAATTTCATGTTTTAGATGATAGAATGTTTGCAGGGTTTTCAATTTGACAAGAATGTGTGCTCACCAATTCCTCACAACACTGCAGCCTGGCATGTTCAGCCTGATGAAATAGTAAGAAGCATTCATTAGGCAGAGCAAGCTCAGACCACTTTTGAGACCACTGTTGATAACTTAGGATGCTTGGCAGGCAGCGGTAGCAGGCCCTGCCCATCCCTAGAATTCTGAGTAGAAAGCAATATTGGTGCAGACACTTAGTATATGGTGCATTTGTTTTGAATGCTAAGGGAACAATAGAACCTCAAAGTACAAATATGAAAGTATTTCAGGTTACTCATGGGCAGGAGTGTGTTAAACACAAAATAAAGAAAAACAGAGATGTTCCCAGAGATCTATCAGCTCAGCGAATTGCTCAACCCTAAATAGGGTCATTATTAAAGTGCTGTAATGGCATATGCAGCCTTTCCTCAGCATTCTCACTACAGGCTCAGTCAGGCTCAGTTGCAAAGACCTCAGAGATTTCCACCAGCTAAAACAAGAACATGATCTAGAAATACATTTTTCACAGATGCACACAGTACTCTCTCTTTCAGAATGGCAAGACAGCAATTACAGAAGGATAAATTACAGTAATTTGCATGTAATTTTAGCATGTATGAGACTGACACCAAAGTGAAATTACATTAGCTTTCTCCTCCCTCCAAAGCAAAAAATAACCCAATCTTTGTAAGTTATTATAGTAGTATACAAACTTAAGATTAAACAAATCTGGCTCAAGTGTAAATTTTTTACATTCACATGAATTTCCTCATGGTGTTTACTTGACTTGTTATCTTTGGGGCTTACTGCCACCTCACATTGATCATAACTGTTTCTATGAGTGAAACTACTGGCTTTCCCTATATATGCACCACATTCTTCAAAAAGCCATGAACTGGCTGGTTGAGCTGATTCAAGGTCACCATTGCAAGTGCCTTTCCTTTTTCCCCTCATTCTTCCTGTGTTTAAAGGACAACATATGTAATCTATATGAGAGTCTGTTCCATTCTTGACAATTGGTAGGATAGGTACCTCATTTTTTACTGGAATGAAACAAAAAAATCCTAAAGATGAAGAAGAATATTGAAAACACTTGCTTTAAGATAAAACAGTCAAGACCTACATTCATTCTATCCAACCTTAAGAACTTAACTGAGGTGTTTACTTTGGGAAATTAATCATTCCAGGGATACTTCTCATTAAACAGAAAAAGAAGCATATCTAGAGGATGAATGTGAATGATGAAATCTGTACCTTGGTTTTCAATATGAATTTCACTTTCTTCCCTTTTGAAAAGGTTAAATGCAATCAAGCCCTTACAAATCTGCCTGATGAAAACTTCATTGCAACCTTTGTACATGTAAAACAGCTGTAAAACTCTGAACCATAAAGCAGGTCAACATCAACAAACACTGTATTTCAACAACAGAAACATTTTTTAAATGTGTTCTAACAGCTCTAAAAGATGTATAATTTCCAAATTCAAGCTGAGTTCATAAAGTTGATTTCTTCCCTTTTCATGAAATGTCACAGGAAATAAAATCTGTTGGCCAAATATACGATGTATTCTGCATAATTTCATGAAGCCAGAAGAATTTTGTCATGCTTATCCTAACCAACCTTAAAAACCGTATCACCAAATGATTTGTCATCTCTTAACAGATGAGGAAGAGAACACTGGTGGTACTGGAGAAAGTATGGCAGGGAGCAACACAAGAAACCAATGTTTGTTCTTCATCACCTTTATTCTTACTTTGATCATCAGTTTGGCACTTGTTTCATTTGTAATATTCTTAATATGTAAGTAAACCAAAGAGTAGTTCTTAAAAACATAGGGCCAATTGGAAAAAGAACTTTGCTAAAACGTGTCATGCTACCTTATAACATGCTACTCCTATATTTGCATGGTCAGAGGCTTTGGCTGTTTCTGGGCACTGGGTTGTGGTCCTGGGGGCAGAAGCACAGGTAAACAACACTCTCTCAGGGCTAAAAGGCACAATTTTATTCTTAGTGCTAAGAATTTGTGATCCTCAACAACTGTGAAGAATTTATCTCCGCAGCATTATACTGTGTTGCTAAAAATGCTGACTGGAAATGAAATTAAAATTTAAAGGTAATTGTATGGCAGTGAGATACTTTGGCAATGTGCCTTCCAGTCCTTTCCAGATAAAACTCAGTATTGGGGTCATTCCACTAAAACTGGAATTCCACCCAGGCTACTAGCACTTAAATCAGGCTACCTGAAGGAAGACCTGACCCTTTGTCATCAAGTACTGACTGGAAATTTATTTGGAACTAAGAAAGTCTAAAGCATAAGAAAAAGAATTAGACATTTATCAAGATTTGCATGTAGTATTGAGTCTGTAGACACAATTAATGTTCCAATTTTTAGGACTGATCAGATGGGCTTAGCTAAAGACTTGGCTGCTTTAGTGGAACCCTTGTCATCTTGGGCTTTTCTGAGCTAATAATATTGAACAGAATCTGAGGTGTATTATTTCAATTTACTGGTCTATTTTGAAAGAATTGGAACTCATATGAAAGCAAAATTTCTTATATCCTTTAGTAGGGAATTTGCTGAAGCATAGCGAAAATAGTGAAGAAAATAAATTTTCTTTTAGGCCAGGAAATTCTAACCCTTGACTAAATTTTCTTACAGGCACTCAAAGAAATATCAAGCAAGTAAAGAACATAAAGTAGATTTTAAGTAACATGATTGTAAAATCCTAATTGAAATACCTCATACTTGAATTTCAGATTTGTTTAACATGGAGCTGCTAAAAGTAGAGCCTTGGTATAGAAAAATTAGTAATGGGTTGCTCTAGTGGAAAAATTATAAACTAAAGTGAAAACATTTCTTACAAGAATTAAAGCAGTTTGCTTGGGCTCAGGTTGGTGGAGGCCTGTGGTTTTTGAAACTGATTTCCAGTGGTGTTTCAGTTTATGTTACAATGTTTTATGAGATAGATATAGTATGTTATATAATCTGAGATATTTGCAAACCACATGCATTTAACATTGCCACTATTACACTTAAGCTTCAAAACCCATGGGTAAATTTTTTTTAACTTCAGAAGGCCAAAATAAAAATAGCTCCAAAAGTGCATATTGGCATGCTAGTGGAGGCTGGCCTCAAAATGCCAGTATTTGCAAGAATTTTTCTTTAATTTAAAATAAAATACATGCACATACCACAAATTGATAAGACATTTCCCTGTGAACACTGATGGATATGCTCCTGAAAACTGAAAAATTATCTGAGTCATATATGATTTTATTATCTTGCACTAAACTAAAAAAAAGAATCCAACAAATAAGCAAAAAAGAATGTAGTGAGCAGGTAAATCCACCAGATGTATAATTTCTTATTAGGTTCTGCCATTGTTTTCCTGTTTAATATTTTTAGTCATTATAATTCCTTACAAAGTCTCACAGGAATACAAGTGAGGATAGTGATGCTTTTGACTTAAATGTTGCAAATTTAATGTGGTACATTTTCCTTTTCAAGTTCAAACTAGAAATGAGGTGGACCAAATATCAAGCAGACTACTATCTGAAAAGAAGAACATAGAAGAGCTGAAGAAACTTAACAATATTATATTAAAGCATCTGAATCAATCCATAATTAAGGAAAAGCCTTCTGATCTTCATGATTACCTCTTTACCCACACTGGACTCAAAGTCCCTGGAGAATAAATCTTCTTTGGAAAGAAATTAAGCATATTCATAATTCGGATTTTTCACATATGGCACACAGGTTGCTGAAACATGGTTGCTGAAACATTGCTGGAAATGCCAGCTGAATGAAAAATATTAGCAAATAGTATTTTATCCTATTTTATGTGGACATAGATTTGTAATACTAAGCCCAAATGATTCACAATAAACAATGGATTGTCAGTTTGGGGCAAGACTTCCAGATTCCCTGTGCACTGTAAATCGCAGGGGTAAGGGCCTAGTTTTACTTCAAAGTAAGTGAATGATCACAGGAAATCACGAGTTCTATTCACGTGATTCCAGCACGTTCACTTAAGCATTCTTCAAGCTTTCTGTATGTTTCTATTATTGTTTATATTTAAGGATAACTTCAGAGTTCATAACTTATAAATAAATCCATTTCTGGTCTAGAGTTTTGTGATTTTCCCTTCTGTGCACCTAAATATACTGATATACTACTATTTTTGTGGGAAAAAACCACAAACAACAAAAAAACAACAAAAACAAACCTTGAATAACAAACAAGATGCCATAGTAACAAACAAAATGCCTTAAATAACAAATAAGATGCCATAATCAGCCCGTATTTGTATTGACAGAGTGAGTGTCCTTTCATGGAAAATGTGTTTAGAGGACTCAGTCTGGTAATGTCATGGCATCATCACAGTCACTGTATCTCACAGCAATGCCAATACACTGTACTCACAATTTGCAGGTGAAGCCCAACTGTTTTTATAAAGTGATATGGGGAAAATACTACATGTTCTTGCACTCTCCCCTATAGTTGCTGCTGGTCACCGTCAGAGAAGGGCCAGATGAAATATGGTTGGAACCTTCATGTTTTTAATGTCAAGTGATACTGCAGAGGCTAAAAGGAGCCTCCCTCTCTGAATTTACACAGTTGTGGAGACAAACACATGAAAGTGTGATCACATAAGGGACTGCTGGGTAGCTTTGTCATTTTTAGTATTCAGAACCTTCTACTGAAATATACATTAAGAAGGCACCTCCATAATCAAGCAATAAATTGGTTACTCCCATCATGATGGTGGAATGGCAGCTGACACTATGGAATATGTCCAACATCTTCTCTTTTACCTAAAGTTCTCATTCTCATCCAATTCTTTCTTATCTCTTCTGGACAGTTTTACAAAAAAAGTCACCAAAGTCAACAGTTTGTATTGCAGTCTTCTTTTCCAGAATTCATGTTAGTCCTTTCTGTGATGACTACTTCACTCTCTGCAACAAAGTGAAGAACTACGTCCAGGAGAATTTCTTGGTATCACTCTACCTGGATTTGCCCACCAATTGTATTCCTGCTATTACAAGTGCTTTGCTTTACACCTGTTTTACATCACCTCCTTTCTATTTCCTGATTTTTATTTTCCTGATGTATTACTGTCAACTTATTCACATGAAAATGGTGAAGACTGGTTTCAAGAATTTATTACTCCTGCTGTTACTTCCCAACTGCAATTTTAGTTATCTCCTCTGGACATCACAAGTAGTTTTCACAAAGGTAACTCTAATACGGCTATCAGAGAATGATAAAAAGAAGTGTAGAAAACTTGTAAGGAAAGGAACCCCGAAAGTCTAACCCAAACATCTTTCTGTAAATGCTGTTAAATGATAAAGGAAAAGGTATCTTAAGACTAAAATGATGATAACAACAGTGTTGCTTCTCTGTTCCTCTCTGAGCTGTCACTTGCTTTTTAGTGACAGTATTAATTTCTCATCTGTCCCACTCCCATTGTAGCTACCGTAACTGCTCTCAAGCTCCTGCCTTGCATTGACACACATCCATGTCAGGAGAGAGGAGCTAGGGAGAAATGCTAGTATTTGGCACTCAGTGTTTCTCAAACGTGTATTTGTCACATGCCTCATTGCAACTGCAGTTATCAGAGCAGTCTTTGGTCCACTAGCAACTGATACCAAGAGCCAGTAGACTTTTTTTTTCCTGGCAGGAAACTGTAAATAAAATGTGTGTTATAGCAACAGTCCCCAAAGAAATGGAAGTTTCCTCATCTCTCTGATGTTGTCCTCAATTATTCTTAATCTGGTTGTTCAATCAGCACTCATAAATCCACTTTTTCTCTCTCTGCTATTGATTAGAAGTGTTGTTGTTTCATTCCGTGGTTTCATCCTGCAAGACGGTGAGTGACCTCAACTACCCCAGACTTATGACCAGCTGAGTCATAACAATGTACAGGCATGCTCAGTATCATACAGGATTGAGGCCTCAAATCATCCTTTTTCCTTTTTAATTGCTTCTTCTCTTGCAGTGATCAGCAATTAAAATCAGTGACTGAAAAAGTGCAAAGGTCCAATGCTGATCCTGCTAGTGCTGCTGAAGCACACCTATTGTTGGGAAATACTTGCAGACGCAGAGGATGTGTGTGCTTATGGCTGCCTTTGTCTTCTCAGCTCAAGTTAACAATAGTTAACAACATCAATTTACTGACAGAACTGCTTCTATATGACTTCAGAGCAAGGGTTGAGAGCAGAGTGCCACAGTCCCTCCATCAACACTTTTTGGAGGACCCCCTACAAGCTCCTTTAGGGCAACTTTTCTGTCTAATCTACTGATCTTTCTGTCTAAACTACTAATCTACAGTGAAGTAGTTCCAAACAAACCTATACTTGACTCTTAAAACCTCCTACAAACCTGACCCTGAAGTAAATTTCAGCTCAGTTCATAGGCCCATAATCCTTATCTCAAATAGACAACTAAGCAAACTCCAAGCTCCAACTGCATGTGACGTAACCACTGTGCTGTATATGGATGTTTCAATGTCTCCTGCAGACATGGGTAAGACCTCTGCTCCTGTATAGCTGCACATCTCAAGAGCCTTTGCAATGTTTGGTATTAGAACTGGAGGAAGGTGATCTGACAGCTTCATCTTACAGTAGTCACAGCTGTTCTTGGTAGTACTGCTTCTTCCATTTTTCTCTTACTTGCAGGCTGTAGAGGTATCTACCCAAAGTAATTCATTCACCTTTCAGTAATTCCACTGTAAATGAAAAGAGTGCACAGAGAGCTCAGATTTCACACAATGCCACTGACGCTCATCTGCTGCAAGTACTATCATTGCTGACCAACATGGTTTCAGGAAATTTTCTGTCGAATAAATCTGGACGATATTAGAAAAATGCTGGTAAGCAAAGAAGAAAACATGGAATACTCGACCAATAATACACCTCCACCCTCCATCAAAGGCATCATCATGGCAATCCCCGAAGGGCTGGCTGAATCTTCAGGTAGTTAGGTTATATCAGTAGACAAAATACTTTCTTGCCTTGGTTAACTTGCTGAGAAATTTACTCCTTTGTTCCAGATATCCACATCAGTCCTTGTTCTTGTCAACTTTAAACCACCAGACAGTATCCCACTAGAGAATAGTATCTGACATTATCTGTGGGGAGAATATACATTAGTAAATTGTATAAATGGGGCAGACATTTGCTTGCCTTGCTTGGGGTCATGTTACCTTGAGAATATCAGCTTGTACTTGGCCTTGTGCTGCTCTAGAATGAAACAGCTCAAGTTCAGTATCTGCAAACAGCCTGTAAGAAGTGAGGGCAAAACATCCTCTGTAGACACCTGTCCACATCAAAGGTTATAGAAATCTGAAGGGTGGGCACCTTCAACTGAAAATGAGGCACAGACAACAAAGAAGGACAATCAAATCCATCCCTCTGCCTGACAGCAGCATTCAATTTACTCTAACAATTCCTGACAGAGGCTTGTCTATTCACATTGTAAAATATTCAAAAAACGGACTGTCCACAGGCCTCCTCTTCTAATGTTCAACTAAATGAACATGGTTAAATCTGTTTTTCCTGAAGTCTAACTAAAATTTTCCCTGATGAAATTTAAGCCCATTATCAACTGACCAATTCCTTGTGAACATGAAAAATAGTTTGTAGCCTCCATTTTTCATTTATTTGATATTATACTAACTGCAAAGCAATTTTAACCTTGAGAAAGCTTTTTGACCCTCTGAGATGCTTGGAATTTTAATCTAACATGTATTCTTAAAGTCTAGTATGAGTTCAGTTCATGTGCTTTGTTCACTGGTAACAGTAAAAAACTGAACACGAGTTATAAAAAACAATAATGATGATGTGTGAACTCTTTCTCTGTGGAAAAAGAGAAGAGAAAATATCAGAAGTGACAAAAGGATTGTCACAAGTTTGTTAGACCACACGCTCTCAAAGGTGATGTGTTGTGCATGGCTGTTGGGGGTTGGGTTTGTTCCTTCTTTCTTTGGGGAATTTTTTCCCCACGGGTTGCCAAGGGGACCGGGTGTTGGATACTTGAGAGTGCTTGGCTGAAACAAAGAGATGGACAAAAGGTGGAAGGGGGAGATAACGCAGGTAAAAGACACAGCTTGAGGCAGCTGCGTGCTTTTCTGCTTCCGGCGTTCGGGAGACGCGTGTCGGCCGCTCCTCGAGGATCTCAGCCGCCGCAAAGCCCGCCGAGCAGAAGCTGGGCGCTTTCTGCCTCGCCTTCGACCTTCTTCGGCGCTGCTCCTCTTGCTGCAGCGTGACCCTGCACCCCCCTGCGCTGCCGGGACATCCTGCCCCTGCCTGCCGGGACACCCTGCCATCCCAGCTACCAGCCCGGGACTTTTCCACTGTTCCAGCTTGGTGCTCTGAGGATCCTGCAGGGACACCGAAACCAAACTGCCCTGGGTTTTGTGAAACAAAGCCCTCAAGGTTCTTGGTACTGTTGTCGTTTGTCATTAATGCTGTAGTTGTTTGGTGGGGGGGGAGTTTTTTTTTTTTGTGTTTGTTTGCTTTGTATTACATACTAGTAAAGAACTGCTATTCCTATTTCCCAAATCTTTGCCAAAGAGCCTCTGATTGTAATTTTACCTAGCAGATACCTGTCTTCCTAAACCAAGACAGATTTTGGCGCCCAAGTGTGGGGCTTGAGGGCACTGAGAAAAGAAAAGGGAAGAGAAATAGCAGTTCTTAACTAACCTAGTACTTTCTTTTGTGTGCGTTGGATATAAAAACCTCATTAGGCTGCATCATGTGGTCTAACTTAGCCTGGTTTGGGTGGCATGTGGTTGTGGCTGTATTCCTTCCATTTGCAGGCCCTTATCTAAACATGGGCCCTATAACTAAGGCTACTGTGACTGTTATCCAGTTTATTTTATGGCTTAATAAGGTGAAGAACTCATGGATTTTTAATTTCCTCTGGAAGGCAGGCACATGGATTCAGGGCTATCGTACACTAACTGTGTGTTTTTGGAGTTACTTTAACAATGGTACCTACTGTGAGGAAATGACACCGGGGGAAGTTTCTTTTTCCCAACCCTTTACCCATCTCTTTGGGTCTGCCCCACCAGTTTTTGAAGGGTTTAAATCCTCTCTGAATGCTAATGATATCATACAATGGCTGGTGCTGCTAATAGGCATATTCTATTTAGCATTCAGAGATAAGGGAAGATTGACCTGGATAACCACCCTGATACCTAGCCCACAGAATAGGGATGATACCCCAGAGCCTGACTCTGCCCCACAGCCTGCCTCAGAAAGGACCCACCCGGATTGGGTTGAGGTTCTGGTAAAAGAGATAGGCCAAATGCTGAAAGAGTACATTTCCCCAGCTCATGAAAAACCCTCCCCCTGCCCCGAGAAGGCAGAGACTGATGGTGCAGCAGTGGAACCCACAGATGTTACAACTGTCCAGGTTCCAGCTGAACCACAAGGGCAGCCACAGCCAGCAGCAGTCGCCCCTGTGGAAACAAGGAAGTGTAAAGTGAAATCGTCAGATCCTGATATTAAGGGTAAGAAAGGAGGGTCCTCACAGTCCACAGAAGAGCCACAGGTTGAGATCATCACTGAGTCCCTGACATATGAAAGTCTACGTAATCTGCAAAAAGATATTGCACGACGAGGACGTGAGGCTTATACAGCCTGGCTACTTCGAGTCTGGGACCTTATGGGTACAGGTGTGCAACTGGATAGTGCTGAAGCAAGGAATTTGGGACCCTTGACCCAGGACTCAGGTATAAATCAGGTATTTGTAAGAGAGCAAAGGCCCCTTCCCCTTTGGGAACGACTTCTAATGAGTGTGAGAGAGAGATTTGTCCACAGAGACAGAATGCAAGAGCACAACAATAGAATGCGATGGAAGACCCTTGAGGAAGGAATCCAACAGTTGAGAGAAGTGGCAGTATTGGAAGTACTTTTTGGGAGGACCGGACAGCATGATAATGACCCCGACAAGGTTAAATGCACAGGGCACATGTTGTGGAATCTGGCAACTCATGGACCATCCCAATACGCCACATTCATCGCAACAATTAATGCCGAGGATAACCGAGAGACAGTGGGTTCTGTTGCCAACAAGCTCAGAAATTATGAAAGTATGATCAGTGGCCCAATGCAGGCTCATGTCTCTGCGGTGGTGAAGGAACTCAAAGAGGAGATGAGGGAAATGAGAGAGGAGATGAGAAGGAACAGTTCCCATGTAGCACCGGTGCGAGTCACAGGCCCCAGAATCAGAGCCCAACATTCCCCAGCGAGAGAGAGAGGGTACACCCCTCGAGCTGACCTGTGGTTTTATCTGCGGGACCATGGGGAGGACATGGGAGCGTGGCATGGGAAACCTACTTCTGTCCTGGCAGCACGGGTACGTGAGCTCAAGGAGAGAAACGCTAACAGAGGGAGTTCCACTAGAATGAAGGTAGCCTCAGCCTCCCATGAGCAAGCTGCCAGGTATTACGGAGGTGGGAATGCTGTGTCAGATTCCCTCGAAGGAACCTCTACCATGTACGTCCAAGAAGGGAATAATAACCAGTGCTAGAGGGGCCCTGCCTCTAGCCAGGAAGAGGCACGGGAAAATCGGGTTTTTTGGACTGTGTGGATTCGATGGCCTGGCACATCAGAGCCACAAAAATATGAAGCTTTAGTAGATACTGGGTCGCAGTGTACTCTAATGCCATCAGGACATGTGGGGGCAGAACCGATTTCCATTGCCGGGGTGACGGGGGGATCACAGGAACTGACTCTGGTTGAAGCCGAGGTGAACCTGACCGGGAAGGAGTGGCAGAAACTTCCGATTGTGACCGGCCCAGAGGCTCCATGTATTCTGGGCATAGACTTCCTCAGGAATGGATATTATAAAGACCCTAAAGGACTCAGATGGGCTTTTGGAATAGCTGCTGTGGAGACAGAGAACATTAAGCAGTTGAACACCTTGCCGGGACTATCAGAGAACCCATCTGCAGTGGGACTCCTGAAGGTAGAAGAACAACAAGTACCTGTTGCCACCTCGACAGTGCACCGTCGGCAGTATCGGACAAATCGGGACGCCGTGATCCCCATCCACAAGATGATCCGTGAGCTGGAGAGCCAAGGGGTGGTCAGCAAAACCCACTCACCCTTCAACAGCCCCATCTGGCCTGTGCGCAAGTCTGATGGAGAATGGAGACTGACTGTGGACTATCGTGCATTGAATGAAGTGACTCCACCGCTGAGCGCTGCTGTGCCGGACATGCTGGAACTTCAGTACGAGCTGGAGTCCAAGGCAGCGAGGTGGTATGCCACTATTGACATTGCCAATGCATTTTTCTCCATTCCTCTGGCCGCAGAATGCAGGCCTCAGTTTGCTTTCACCTGGAGGGGCGTGCAGTACACCTGGAACCGGCTGCCCCAGGGGTGGAAACACAGCCCCACCATCTGCCATGGGCTGATCCAGGCTGCACTGGAGAAAGGTGAGGCTCCGGAACATCTACAGTACATTGATGACATCATTGTGTGGGGAAAGACTGCAGCTGAAGTGTTCGAGAAAGGAGAGAGGATCATCCAGATTTTGCTGAAAGCCGGGTTTGCCATCAAGAAGAGCAAAGTCAAGGGACCTGCCAGAGAGATCCAGTTCCTGGGAGTAAAGTGGCAAGATGGACGGCGGCAGATCCCCACTGAGGTCATTGATAAGATCACAGCAATGTCTCCACCGACCAGCAAAAAGGAAACACAAGCTTTCCTAGGAGCCATAGGTTTTTGGAGGATGCACATTCCTGAGTACAGTCAGATCGTGAGCCCTCTCTACCTGGTTACCCGCAAGAAAAACAATTTCCACTGGGGCCCTGAACAGCAACAAGCCTTTGCCCAGATCAAGCAGGAGATTGCTCATGCAGTAGCCCTTGGCCCAGTCAGGACGGGACCAGATGTGAAGAATGTGCTTTATTCTGCAGCCGGGAACAACGGTTTGTCCTGGAGCCTTTGGCAGAAGGTGCCAGGGGAGACCCGAGGCCGACCACTGGGATTCTGGAGTCGAAGTTACAGAGGATCTGAAGCCAACTACACTCCCACAGAGAAGGAGATCTTGGCCGCCTATGAAGGAGTTCAAGCCGCCTCAGAAGTGATTGGCACAGAAGCACAACTCCTCTTGGCACCCCGACTACCAGTGCTGGGGTGGATGTTTAAAGGAAAGGCTCCCTCCACGCACCATGCCACCGATGCCACATGGAGCAAATGGACTGCCCTCATCACACAGCGTGCCCGTATTGGAAACCCAAATCGCCCTGGGATTTTGGAGATAATTACAAACTGGCCGGAAGGAGAAAACTTCGGTTTCACGGACGAAGAGGAGCAGGTACAAGTGACACGAGCTGAAGAAGCTCCTCCATACAACCAACTGCCAGCAGAAGAAACACACTACGCTCTCTTCACTGACGGTTCCTGTCGCATCGTGGGAATGAACCGTAAGTGGAAAGCAGCCGTATGGAGCCCCACACGACAGGTTGCAGAAGCCACTGAAGGAGAAGGGGGATCAAGTCAGCTTGCTGAACTCAAAGCTGTTCAATTAGCCCTTGACATTGCTGAAAGAGAGAAGTGGCCAAAGCTCTACCTCTACACTGATTCGTGGATGGTAGCCAATGCTCTGTGGGGCTGGCTGGAAAGGTGGAAAAAGGCCAACTGGCAGCGTAGAGGAAAACCAATCTGGGCTGCTGATGAATGGAAGAACGTTGCCACTCGTGTAGAGAAGCTGCCTGTGAAAGTCCGCCATGTAGATGCCCATGTTCCCAAGAGTCGGGCTAATGAGGAACACCAAAACAACAAGCAGGTAGATCAGGCTGCCAAGATAGAAGTGTCAAAGATAGATTTAGATTGGCAACACAAGGGAGAGTTGTTCCTAGCCCGATGGGCCCATGATGCCTCGGGTCATCAGGGCAGAGATGCCACCTATAAGTGGGCCCGAGACCGAGGGGTGGATTTAACCCTGGACAGTATTTCTCAGGTTATCCATGACTGTGAGACATGTGCTGCAATCAAGCAAGCCAAGCGGGTGAAGCCCTTATGGTATGGTGGGCGGTGGTCCAAATATAAATATGGGGAAGCCTGGCAGATTGACTACATCACCCTTCCCCAAACCCGCCAGGGCAAGCGTTATGTGCTAACCATAGTGGAAGCCACCACTGGATGGTTGGAGACCTACCCTGTGCCTCATGCTACTGCCCGGAACACCATCCTGGGCCTGGAAAAACAAGTCCTGTGGAGACATGGCACCCCTGAGAGAATCGAGTCGGACAATGGGACTCATTTCAAGAATAGTCTTATAAGCACCTGGGCTAGAGAACATGGCATTGAGTGGGTGTACCATATTCCTTATCATGCACCAGCGGCCGGGAAAGTTGAACGGTGCAATGGCCTGCTTAAAACTACCTTGAAAGCACTGGGTGGGGGAACCTTTAAGAATTGGGATACTAATTTAGCAAAGGCCACCTGGTTGGTGAACACTCGAGGTTCCACCAACCGAGCAGGTCCTGCCCAATCTGAGCCCTTGCAAAAGACAGACGGAGATAAGGTTCCAGTGGTACACATGAGAGGTATGCTGGGAAAAACTGTTTGGATTAATCCTGCCTCCAGCAAAGACAATCCCATCCGTGGGGTTGTCTTCGCTCAGGGACCAGGTTGCACCTGGTGGGTGATGCAAAAGGATGGAGAGACCCGATGCATACCTCAAGGGGACCTTGTTTTGGGGTGAACTATCCATGACAATGTGGCTGCATCCATATTTGCATATATATATATATGTATTTTTAATAGTTAAAACTCAATGTAATATGTTTGTATGGGAAAAAAATTCGGGGTGGATAATGTTGGGGGTTGGGTTTGTTCCTTCTTTCTTTGGGGAATTTTTTCCCCACGGGTTGCCAAGGGGACCGGGTGTTGGATACTTGAGAGTGCTTGGCTGAAACAAAGAGATGGACAAAAGGTGGAAGGGGGAGATAACGCAGGTAAAAGACACAGCTTGAGGCAGCTGCGTGCTTTTCTGCTTCCGGCGTTCGGGAGACGCGTGTCGGCCGCTCCTCGAGGATCTCAGCCGCCGCAAAGCACGCCGAGCAGAAGCTGGGCGCTTTCTGCCTCGCCTTCGACCTTCTTCGGCGCTGCTCCTCTTGCTGCAGCGTGACCCTGCACCCCCCTGCGCTGCCGGGACATCCTGCCCCTGCCTGCCGGGACACCCTGCCATCCCAGCTACCAGCCCGGGACTTTTCCACTGTTCCAGCTTGGTGCTCTGAGGATCCTGCAGGGACACCGAAACCAAACTGCCCTGGGTTTTGTGAAACAAAGCCCTCAAGGTTCTTGGTACTGTTGTCGTTTGTCATTAATGCTGTAGTTGTTTGGTGGGGGGGGGAGGTTTTTTTTTTTTGTGTTTGTTTGCTTTGTATTACATACTAGTAAAGAACTGCTATTCCTATTTCCCAAATCTTTGCCAAAGAGCCTCTGATTGTAATTTTACCTAGCAGATACCTGTCTTCCTAAACCAAGACAATGGCACAAAATCCAATCTGTTCAGGAACCCTAAATATGGTCAAGGTATTTAAAAAATGAGCAGAGTGGAATAATGTTGAACAAAGACAAGAACTATTGTCAGAACACAACGTATATGAAGAACAAAGTCCTGCTTCATGGGCTTTTGAAGTCTTCAAAGATCAAATATTTACTTTTGTTTTATCAAAGCATAGTCTTGTAAAATTACACAGGACTGCCGGCCAATATGAATTTTCTGGTCCAAAATTCCAAGTTTTCTTATTAATTTCACTCTGTCTGACTGGAGTTTCTGTTCTTGAGATACAGAACCTACCTGATTAGAAATGGTAGCAAAGCAATGTGCTCCATGAAAGTTTTACTGTTTTAAAAATATCTATTTTGACAGACGAAATTTCAAGTAGTTCTAATTAGAACTCTGATTAAACAAAACCTAGATAAAACAAATGCCAAGTAGCAAGTAAAAAATAAATTTATGTTTTGACTAGAAAATGAAAATCATTTGTCCGAGAAGATGCTTAACTTGATCTTCTTATAAGCTGCTAGTATAATTATCTTGCAGATGTTGGTGAATAATGAAAGTTGGATCAAAACCTTCGATCTCAGGCCAGTGCTACTGGGATTAAGAGGATTGTTCCTTTAAATTAAGAAAAAAAAGCACATTCAGTCCATTACATGTTACTGTTCTTATTTTCCTGACAGATTAACAAGTATACTAAGATTTAAAGAGAGGGATGGAGGGGGTGAGTGTACTGTCACTTCCTCTGGGATACATAAGAAATAATAACACCGAGGCCAAAGAACTTAGTCCTATTCAAGAACCCAATCAATCTTAGAATTTAAGAAAAGGCTTTTATAGACCGTGTTTCCTATCCTTTCTCTGGTTTCTGGGCCACACTTCAGTGATCGAAATGCTGCCCACGATTCACTGATGAGCCAGCAAAACCCCTGAATGGTAATGAGAACCTTCCAGTAGAAACAGTCACAGCACAGTGCTGCTGCTAATTTGTCACTGTGAGGCAAACCGCGGTACACACAAGGGTGAAAGTACAATTTAAAAATCGATTGCCTGCCAATTTAAATATCTATTAATAATTATGGGTTTGCTTTTGAGTTCTGCACTGCTCATTTAATCTTAATATCTTCTTCATCACATAACTAACTTTGGAAAACGGTGTCTGTCTACAAGGTGACACGAAATGTTGAAACTCCCAGACACCCTTTACTCCTCAGCAAAAGCTCATGGATAATTCATTAACTTCCCATTTTTTGGTTTTTTTGGATTTTTTTAAGCTTTAGTTTTTTCTTAAAGCAACACTGAAACGTTTTCTTCAGAATAAGTCTCCCTGAGTACTCAAAATTATATGGGTGGATATTCATCATGAATTAAGGGGATAGGAAAATGAGTAATGGTTTCAAACTGAAAGGAGAAAATTTAGGTAAGATGCACAGAAGAAATCCTTTACTGTGAGGGTGAGGCACAGGAACAGGTTGCCCAGGGAAGTTTTGGATGCTCCATCCCTGGCAGAGTTCAAGGCCAGGTTGGATGGGGTATTGAGCCTCTATCCAAGGCAGGGAGTTGGAACTCTATGATCTGTAAAATCCCTTCCAACCCAAAGCATGCAATGATTCTATGATTCTGTATGTAGGTAGTAACAAAAATATTAGTAGTGATTTTTTTTAACAGAAGGTATGACATGGATTCTATGTCTTTTCATGCATTCAGACTGGTGTGCTTGAGCTGCTGTTTTTATCTGAAATAGCTTTTAGGTTGCACTTCTTGCATGGATATGATGAATCAATGCTCCAGCTCCCTGAGGTCCTAGCGTTTAGGACCTGGCTAGAAACTACATTCAGCTTCATACAAAAATCTGCAGCAGGAGGATTCCCAGCTATGGGCACCGAGTCAGCTCGCTGAAGTGCGCGGGGAGTGAATGAAATCCAGGGCACTGATTCAGCACCTATAAATAAATACTGATGGATTCACTTAAGGCCTTCCCATCGAGGAAGGGTGGTACTGACAACACGTCGAGATAAACCGATAAAAGAGGAAAGCCTCCGGAATTTGAAAGCTCTTCCCTAACGCTGTTCACGCGTTTCGTGCTCTCCGCACGAAGCAGCCTCCAGCCCGCGCGGGTGCTTCGGCGCCTTTACTCCCCTGCGCACAGGGGTGGCAGGGGCCGGCCAGAGCGGCGTTCCCGGCGGCGCAAACACGCCGCTCCCCACCGGTCCCTGGGTGGGGCGGGGGGAGCCCGGGGACACCCCGGGGACACCCCGGCGACACCTCGGCACCACCTCGGCGGAAGAGGCGGGGAAGGGTCGGCGGGCTGCGGTCGGGGAGCGGGGGCGAGCGAAAGCGAGTCGGGGCTGTGGGTCCCGGCCGGGGGATCAGCCTGCGGGCTGAGGAGCCAGGTTTCTTCAGCGGCTCTCGCCTTATTTCTTTTCCAGCTGCCCGCCAGCAGCGCTAATGCCTTTTTAATGAATTTTGAGATGCTTCTTGCTATTCTGATGGAAGTTGTTGAGTCGTGTGCTCAGCAGGCTTGCAGATGGAGAAAGAGCAAGGAGGCTCGGCAAAAGTGCAGGTGGTCAAAAACATTACCTTGAAGAGAGAGAAATATGATCTAGTACACGTTTAAATATGTACCATAAACATGCATGAGTGTCAGTATGACTTTTAGTATTTGCAATCCAATCACTGCTGACTCTGTTACCCGAGGCTGGTGGAGCTGCTCTGCTGTGGACTACAGCTTGGGCACCCAGGGGGGTCATGATCAAATCAAGTTTAAAAAGGAATTAAACAATGTAAGTGACCTCTGAAATGTGCCCCATTTCAGCATTCCCCTTCGCAGGAAGGAGGGAAGGAAGGAGAGGAGGGAGGAACAAGCAAGCAAGGAAGCAAGCAGGCAGGTGAGGCCTGCACTGGAAGATGAAGATAGACAGAGGATCATGTCTGACACTCCTGGAGAACATGAACCTCTCAAATATCTGCTTTGGTCGTGTATGGGGCACAGCTGGGGTAGGTACTGTTGTAGGAGGAATTTCATCCCACCTTGGAGGTGGGGAATGGGCATTTTTAGGGCAGTGAAGCCTGTTGTGTGCATGGGGAAGGTCTATGGTGGCCCCGTGGGTATGTGAACTGCAGTCCTGTCTGGCTGCAGACAAGGCAGGAGCCCTGTGGTCACCATGTGGCATTGGCCAGGCCTGGGAGCTGAGTTTCTGACAGCATCATTTTTTCTTTCTTTAGATTTGTGATAAAGTGAGATTTTGCCAGTGTCTGGAATGGCCATTCACATGCTGATGGAGAATGTACTGCTAAGCCTGTTAGACAATCATTGACATGGAGGCTTTGGCACATGCCTTTAGGCATATGCATTGATTTGGAGGAGATGTAGGCCCACTGGAAAATTATCAGAATACAAGGGACAATTTTATATCTATGATCTATTCACTCATTTTGAGATGAAGAATTTCTTATGCCACTTTAAGAACCCTTCCCAGTACACAATAGGGCTAGTACTGATGAATCCAAATCCTTCAATAAATGTCCTCCATTATGCGTTATGGACCTTTGCTACATTTCCCTTTCTATAAGAATCTGGGATTTGTAGTTTGAATTTCTGTCATCCTAGTGAAATATCTACCCTGCATGTCTCAATATGATAATATTACACAATACTTGCCATCCCAAAGTAGCCAACAAAATTTCCTTTTGCTCTTGAAAGGGGTAGTTACACACTACAGAGTGAACTGGGTCTGTTCAAAACGGGCCAGTCCTCTCATTTCTGAGAGGCTGCAGTCTCCTCTGTATTCAGATTTTCTCCTTAGGGGATCTCTGGTCTGGGTTCAATCCTCACTGGATCGCTGCCATCTGACTGATTTATTTGTTCTGAGCAATTGAAACCGGTTGCAGCTTAAAATATTTTAAGACAAACTCTTGCTTGTCCCCTTAAACCTGTAATCCTAGTATATAAGGAGTTGTAACTAGTATTTATAGTCAATTTAGCTATCCATCTTGGCAGGAAGTGAAGCATCTTATTTGTAAGAGATATCATGATAATTCTGTGCATCTCAGTGGAGAATTGTTTTTCCATTTAAAGGACAGCAGACTTCACATTTTTGCAACCACAAAAGTATTACAGTATAATTGGAAGGAACTCTTACCCTTCCCAAACTGTTGATGCAGTCTTCTGTCCTTTACTTAGGAATAGCAAATACTAATACCATTACTTGGCGTGCAATAATTATTTGGAAAACTTTCCATCTAGGTTTTCCTTGCCACCTCCAGGTGTCCTTGACAAGTAAAAAGTCTTCATGGGAGTTTCCAACAATTTATGTTGCATAGCTTAGATCTAGTTCTTTGTTAGATATATAAAAAAGCTACGGGGTTTCTCATTTCTAATTAAGTTGCCTCTTCCTGGGGGATCCTTGTATGACTACCACCGACTGTACTCCTCACCTGCTGTTAATTTCTAACCAGCTACTCACACACTGTATTTTCTTGTTTCTACTGCAGAAACATCAACTTTGTATGAGAGTCACAGAATCACAGAATGGGTCAGATTGCAAAAGGCTGCAGAGAGTTATCTGATCCAAGCTCCCTGCTCAAGCAGGGTCATCCCAGACCATATTGCACAGGATTGGGTCCAGGTGGTTCTTGAATATCTCCAGTCAGGGTGGATCCACAGCCTCTCTGGACAATCTGTTCCGGTGTTCAGTCACCCACACAGTAAAGAAATTCTTCCTCATATTCAGTTGGAACTTTCTGTCCATCAGGTTCTGTCCATTGCCTCTTGTCGCATTGCCTGGCACCACCAAGCAGAGCCTGGTCCTTCCTCTAGACACCCTTCCATCAGAGACTTATAAACATTGGTGAGGTCCCCTCTCAGTCATATCTTCTCAACACCGAGCAGGCCCAGCTCCCCCAGCTCTCCTTGTGAGAGTGATGGTTCAGTCTCTTACTCATCTTTGTAGCCCTCCACTGGACTCCAGGAGCTCCCTCTCTTGTACTGAGTGCAGAACTGGGCACAGCATTCCAGATGAGGCCTCACTAGGGCTAAGTAGAGGAGTAGGATTACCTTCCTTGACCTGCTGGCAGCGCTTTTCCTAATGCACCCCAGGACACCATTGACCTCTTGTCCCCCAGGGCATACTGCTGGCTCAGGGACAGCTTGTTGTCCACAGGACCCCCACAACCTTCTCCACAGAGCTGCTTTCCAGCAGGTCAGCCTCCAGCCTGTGCTGGTGCAGGGGATTATTCTTCCCCACATGCTGTCCTAACTGCTGACATTTCTACTTTAAACATTTTCTTTCTCCAGTGTATTTTTTTCATGTAAATGGTACAAGGTTAACAGTAGTCACCGAGAGCTACATTTAAATGCCCTGTAATTTGAGACCTAGCAAATAGGAAGCAGTAGCTGAAATCTCCTTATGCCTACCATAGGATAGCTGAGCAGCCTCTTGTTGAGCTAGTGGACAAAGTGAGAGAGGAGACGACACAATCACTGCCTTTCTTGTCCTGTGTAAACCATGATTTATCAGAAGTGCTCTAAACACTTGAGCAGACTGGGTACTCTAGGACAGACTGATGTGCAAACAACTAATTTCTGAATTGTGAACTAGATACTAACTGACCACTATTGCCAGGAGAGGCTATCTAGATGCTCAGGAAAATTTTCTGCTGCAAAGCTGTGTTTGCATACTTCCAAAGTTACATGGCAAATTAGCTGGAGTTTTGAAGATCCCAATTTTGAACATAGATGAATTAAGTGACAGCTGGAAATAAGATGCTAGCAAAAAGCTGCATGATGGTAACATTCAAAGAATCGTTATCAGAATAAGCTAAATAGTGTGAGGCATCTAGTGATAAGAATCAGAAAACGGCATGATTTGGTTTGGTTTGGTGGTGGTATTTTGTTGTTGTTGGGTTTGTTTGTTTGTTTTTGTTTGAGGTTTTTTTGGGGGGGTTGGGTTTGTTATTTTCGGTTTCCCCTCTTCCCCACTTCCACCCTCCCAGAGAAAACAGTAGGAAAAATCCTACTAGGATCAATGGGCACAGGATTTTTCTGATTCATTGTTCTAGCTGTATGATGTAAAAGGAAGAGAGCTTCTTAACCCTATTGCTCTTACTACTGATCAAAGCTGAATCTGAAAACTAATTTTTTCTCTTAGGACAAAGGAAGGCCAAAGAGGCTTCTGAGGCCAAAGGAAGCATCTTGCTCACTTTGGAAGAGATGGGAAGGAAGAGGATACGCCATAGGTGTTCAAGACTTTCCTGCCAGCAAATATGGAGAGGTGATAATAGCAATTGCATTTGCTTTTCATTAACCTTCTCCTTTCCGGAAGTTTCCCCTACCTTGATTTGGCATTTCAGTCTTGGTGCCTAAAACACGGAGCATCCTGACACTGACAATTGCCTGAACGAATACAGTGAGTTTTGGCATAATTTGCACTTGAGGATACACCTGAGTGGGGATGAGGGCTCCCTGTGAAGCAGAGGAAGGAATGCAGTGGAATTCATTGGCAGATCTTCCTAATTTTTTTTAAGCTTTTCAGTTTTCCTTTTGCATTACAAATCACTGAGTTGAAAACACAGACATGGAGTTCCTCTATATTGAGACATATTTTTTGTGGAGTATATAATGTCTGACACCTTCAAGGAGAGTTTTATACAGCTTGGCACATTAACCAGTTCATGAAAAAAAAAAAAAGAAATACTTTGGTAGTAAGTGCTGGTGAAAGAGGCATACAACGGAAAGGTTTAAAACAGACATTAGGGGGAAATCTGAGCAAAGCTTTTTAGGCGACAGTACATACTTTTCCCACTAGGTGGTGGAAATCTGCCACCATCCAGAGCTTTAAAAAACAGGAAAATACCCACATAATTATGAAGGGCAGGCTGAATTAAGATAGAAAATAGCTGTAATAACAGCTTATGATGTATCGATTAAAACAAGTTCTCTGCCCGTCGAAGAGACAATCATAGAAAATTATTCTTAATGTTATCCCTGACACAAAGGCAAAAACATCAGGGAGGTTTTCTGATGTTTTAGAAAAGGAAATGAAAGGATAATTTAATCTAAATGAATTCTCTCACCCTTTACAGAAGGACTTTCATCTGTAATTTCAGACCATAGAAACTCAGGAAACAAATCTCTCATGCATTTATTTATCTTCAGCTGCCAAAATATATTTTTTAAATTAACAGTTTTAATTAACATGCATCATAGATCTCTCACAGCTCAGGACCTGCTGCCATGTAAGCATTGTTTCTAAAGGTGTCCTCATGGTGGCAGTAAAACAATCAATTATTTTACAACAGATTTAAAAATCACACCATTTTGTGTTGTTTTTGTCATGATTCATGGCTGGAACAGCAGAGACAAAGCAGATGCTCTGGTGCTGACATCACAGAAGGAACAAGGCTTTGGTAGCTCTTCTAGTACAGCACCAACAGACAACTGTTGCTGACTTTATTCCATGCATTTCTCTTCAAAGCTACACCCAAACCATACCTGACATATGATTCATGTTTTAAGATGAAAGCAACTATCACAGTTTTATCACAGTTTTCAAAGACATTGAGGATGTACTGTTTTCACTGAAATTCATGGCTCTTATCTCAGCAACACATCCCAGAGGTGCAGTCATCAACACACCATTTTGGAAAAAAAAAAAAAAAAAGAGGATGAGTTACCTTCAGCTACTGAGATGCAGCTAATAGTGCTCTTTTGGTCCTGCCAGTGAGGGTCGTACCAACTCTGGTTCTCCATGGCATTGCCAGGGAACATGATTTTGCCATTTGATCTTTGTCCTTGGTCTGTCTGATCTCTGAGCAGCCTCCACATTGCATGGGTACCCACTGATCTGTGCAGTGGCTGTGCTTCTTGCTCTTACTGCTGAACAGGTCTTGCATTCCTAAGTATGATCAACACCATTTTCCATCTCCTGCCGTCTTCTGAAACACCTGCCTCTGCACTGCTCTTGCGTGCTCCTCTCCTTTACTCCCAGAGTCAGACCCTGATTTCTGGCTGTGGCTTATGCAGTGATGTTGCAAACAGGAAGGCTTGCAGTGCAGAACTAGACTAGCTTCACACCCAGTAACCTTGTAGTCAGAGAGTGCCAGTCCTTCTGTCCACACATTGGTATGCATATACTAGGATACCTGACTGATTTCCTACCTGATTGCCAGGCATTAGTGGAGCATACAGTGGTTATTCTGAAAGCTGTGTAATGTACTCCTCAATGAATTAGCCACTCATGGACTTGTGTGGTTACTGAAGCTGATTTTTCTGAGAGGTTTTTGGGTTGGTTGTGGGGATTTTTGGGGGTGTTTGTTTGTTTTTGTTTGTTTTTTGGTTTTTGTTTTTTGGTTTTTTGTTTGGGGTTTTTTGGGGGGGATTTTGGGGGTTTTTTTTGGTTGTTTTATTTTTTTTTTTTTTGAGATAAATGTTGTGCTGCTGCTCAGCTGAAGTCTAACCCAAATGTTCTGGCTACACATACACTAAAATGTCATGCCCAGGTGAGACCTGAAATGCAGTGCTATAGTGATGAATGACAGCAAATCTTCAGTTAGCTAGCAAAACTAAGATAGGTGTAATTGTAACTAGATTACTTTTCTCCTATTAATTAAAGTTGGTAAGTTGGGGGGGGGGGTTTGTTGTTTTGTTGTTTTTTTTTTTCCCCCCCAGAGTGTTTTTTATGGGTCACTGATAACCACAGCAAATAATACTATGTTGAAAATTCTAATAAAGGAGATAGATATCCCCTTTTTATTTGATTTCTGGACTGTCATTCAAAAAGTTAAGTTTTTTTAAGGACTCAAGATGGCCTCATTTTCTGTTCTGCCTAAATATAAGGAGTGGAATTTCTGCATTCCACAGATCTCTCTAATAGTTTCCAGAAATCTAGTATTCATTAAATGTTGCATCTAATTTTAGGTCTCTCACTTTGAAAAGTTATCCTTCACCCTCAAAAATGTAGTATCACTTACATAAAGGTTATTTTAGAAGCTTCTATTACACAGGATCATATTAGCAATCCAAACCATTTCTTCTCTCTGTGGTGACTTCCAGCCAGGACAATATTATTAAAGTGCAAGAATTACAGTGCTTTTCTTCAACGTTATTTGGAGGAGAGATGGCTTCTTTGGGGGCACCTTAAAGAATCTTGCCAATATATGTGAGGAATGTGTCAAGGAGAGTAAGCCAGACTATACAAGGCAGTGCTTGGCAGGATGATGAGAGACAAGGAGCATCAAGTGCAGTGAGAGAAGTTCTGACCTGATATAAGGCGCAATTTTTTCATGAGGACAGTCAGGTACTGGTATGGGCTTCTTAGAAAGGTTGCACTATCTCACTCTGGAGTTTTTCAAGAACTGTCTAGATAAATCCTTAAGGAACTTGCTCTGAGCTCACAGGTTACCGTGCTTTGAGAAGAAGGTTGGACTAGAGACCTCCTGAGAACTCTTCCAATCCTAGTTATCCTGTGATTTTGTTTGTTCAAAATTGTTGACATTATTAATTCCTACATGTACCACACGACAGGTGTTCAGTGCAGTAGTCTTCAGTTTGATCCACCACTGAGGCAACACCAGTGCCAGTAACTCTGGTGGCCCAAGGTCAGTTGGCCAGGAATATTTTTTGGGAATATTTGCCATGAAATATTGTGGATTACTGGATTCAACATGGCATCAGATGATTTGTGGGAAAGTATTCTTAGGGATTTCTTTAGCACCAGCATTGTAACTCTGAAGAGAGATAAGCACAACAACAACCTGAAGAAATTGGGGCTTTTAATCCGTTCTTGAATGTCTGGTGTGATTATGTAGCTCCCAACATCAAATAGTTGCTCAAACTATTGACAGGTGGTGCGTATGTTTCCTTTCCCTGTGTTGATTTTTAGTATAAGCTCTTTGTGGTATGTGCTGGGGTTTTTATCTTGTGTTTTGACTAGAATGAAGCAAATTCAAATTCAGATGGTCTTAGGAATCATAATAAACCACATGAATGATATTCAAGTCAGAAACATGTACAATACATCCACGCATCAGTGGTAATTGGAAGATGTTGTAATTCCCTTAGTGCAAGAAGGAGAAAGAGAGCAAGGTAAGCAAGATGCCTGGAGGACGGAGCATATATTAGAGTACTATGAAGCCAATCACTCTGGCTGGCTGCTTCAGAGCTGTGATTTTGTAATTCATACCGCTATGGCAAAAAATGAATTTCAGAGCTGTGAACTGGGGAGACAACCAAAGGACAAGTAGAAAGTGAGAAGGAAACTTGATGGAGGAATAATTGTACTCTCCTAATTCCTATATTCTAAATGGCTGTCCATGTGTGAAAAGGAAAATGGTAATACCTGCTTAAATAAGAGTATGAATATGAATTGAATTGAATGAATGGAATGAGTATGATATGAATTGAAGACAGAAGTATGAACTGAGTCAACAACAACAACAATAATAATAACAATAATGATAATACTACAGTCATATAATTTGTGTGCATGCTTGTGTTTTCTGGGAAGCTGACGAGACTGTTTTATGCATGAGTGGAACTAGTAGAAATCTGTGTGTGTCTGTGAAGAGCATTGGGAGAAAAATAACATTTAAAAAGTAAAAAAGTATTATTAGTACTCTTACATGTGGATAAGGGAGCTAATGCTGATGCACCAACAGCTTCCCTTCTAGCATTTTCTGATTTCTGAATGTCTGAAATAGGAATTTGAATTTTCTTTTCCATAAGTTTTTTTATATTACACACAGACATATGTGCATGTGTAAGGACATTCCCAAATGCACGCATGTAGACTCTATTAAATTCACATACAACTAAGGACATAAAATAGAAAATTTTAAAAAATGTTATTTCTCCTTTAAAATGCCTTAGTTCTTACAAAAACAGATTAAAAAATCCAGAAATATAGGCTCATACAGATGTAACGTTATATCTTAACATGTACTTTTTTAGGAAAAGTGATCACATTTAATCTTGATTTTAAAAATGCTTTTAGCCAATGAGGCAATTTTACACTAGTCTAGAAGATTACTTGGTAAGCATGAGACAAATTCCAGGTGTTAAGCATTATGTCTGACACCGAAATGATGGGAAATTGAAGACTGAACTTGTTATAGGAGCAATTTTGCTATATTTCGAGGTCCAGAATCACATAAATCTCTTTTCAGGCTCCCTAAATTTATGATTAAAAGAAATGGTTTCACCTACTCTTGTACTAAAAATATCTCCTCCTCCAATTTCTACTTTTTTTTTTCTACCATGAAGCTGATTTGAAGAATTTTTTTTTCATTTTAATAGCCATCCTGATCTTAATTTTACCATAGAAATGAAGAGAAAAACCTGTACCCACAGGCAGAAAGAGTACTTTAACCTGTTCACAGGTAAGCCAGTGGGGTTTCTGTATTGTCCTATGAACTCTCAACAAATACTAACAATAATTTCAAACTTTTTTTGTACATATTGCTCTCCTGTGTAAGATCACAGCCACCAACCATCATGCAAAGCTAGCACAGACATGGCTACTGATACCAGTTGCTTGAATAGTGAGTGCAAGATTGCATCAAGCCTTCTGTCAATTTCTGTGGTGGTGAGAACTACCTTTTTTTGCTTTGTTACACCCGAGTCAGTAAAACTTATACTCATCTGAGCATTTAGCTTCCTTCATGTAACGTTTTTCCCATATGGATACAAATGGGAGCTTTGCCACTGACTTTAGAAATTTTCACCCAGTTATGTCTAGAACTAGGTGCAGATATGTACCTGGAAGCTCCTGCAAACTTGCCAAGTGACTGAAGCTGTGTCTATCTCCCTGTGGCTCCTGGGAATGTTAGTTCTGCCTGAAATGCTGTGTTCCCTAAATGATACAGGAAAATGTCTGTTGAGGCAATGTACACAGAAGCTCCTCAGCTCCTTTTTGAGGTTTATGGACCAAGAGCTGGATCTTCCATATCCTGTTAGCAATGCTCTAGGTTGCTGATTGTATGTAATTTTTTTCAGTCTTGTGTTCTGAATTCGTATATGAATCATGAAATGTTCACTCTTGGTATGATGTGCTCAGTTTCACCACAAAGACAGAATGTTCCTTAATGCAGATTCCCTGTAGCCCTGTAGAGACAACACTCAGCTGTGTGTCGGTTCCTGACACACTGAAGCCAAAGAGCTGAATTTGGATTTGCCAGCCCTGCTCCTCAGTCCCTGAGGAGTGCAGAGGTGCAGGGGGAGTCCTGCTGCCTCAGGGACGGGCTGCAGGGTGAGTGCTGCCCAGTGCCAGCCACAGCTCCCCTGGCACCTGGAGCAGCAGCAGGGAGGGAGGCTCACCCCACAAAACTCTGCCTCAGATCTGCCGAGGGAAAGTACGACTCCTATTCTGAACCATTGTCCTTGGCCGACATTTGCAGTTTCTTAAGATGCCCCATGGCATGAGAACTATAAAAAAAGAACAGTGTTAGAGAGAAAGAGAAAGAAAATGGGTCCAACAGCAAAGGTGAAATGAAGAATATGACTGTTACTGGGACAGGCATGTGAAACAGGAGCAGAGCAATTTCAGTGCAGCCCAAATTGTTTTATGCACTGTCAGCTCTTATGTCAGATATCAGCATCATTCACTTTTTAGAAGAAAACTGGTTTAAGCAGCAGATTTCATCATGTGAACAGACTTAAACCAAACTTCTGCAGTACTTTCTCAGTGCACTTGCTCATCTGATAAAAATGCTTTGCAAGAGCATCAAGTCCTGGAAGACCTCCACTCACTTTTGATGTGATTTTTGGGAAAGTTTTAATAATAAAAAATATTTTGATTATATAAATGAAATCATTCTTCGGATCTGAAGCTTGAACCTTTGCCCATTTTCTGTTGTTTTGAAACCCAGAGCATGTTCAAAATATATTAAAATGTTCAGTGCTGAAGAGAGTATTTTAGCATTCTGAAATCTCACTTGGGACTATAGTTTCAAGCTTCCATTTTACTGATATCTTGCCTGAAATTATTTCATAAAGATTTTAAATGGTTTGAAATATCCACATCTATATATGATTGTAAATTAATTATATATTTGAAGTCCTGGAAATTATATCAAGTATTGTAACTCAAATCTAAAAAAAAAAAAAAAAAAAAAAAGAAATCAAGGCAGGCTGAGATTGAGTCTACTTTTTAAAAAGTGGTATTATAGGATTTTTATCCAAAACTGTATTATACCTTATTGGCTAAAAATGATAAAGTGTAGTTATATTAGAATGGGATGTTGAGTCAGTCACAGAATGTGAACTGTTACAAAAGAGAGAAGATAGGCATAAAGAACAACTTAGCTGCAGGTTATTGCTTTACAATGTTTTGCCATCTATGACTTTTTATGTAGAAATAACTTTGTAGAGAAAGTTATGTGAAAGTTACGGGAAAGGAGCTCAATCACTGTAAGCCTAGAAATGCCTTTTGAAGTTTAAGCAACAAAAAATTGAAAAGAGCTGATTCAGTTTTATATTTTTATTATTTCTCCATGCCAACTATCTCTAATCTGGCAGTTCGAAGGATCTAAAAATGTCATTCATAGCAAATATTCTGAGCAACCTCAGGTTGGATACAAAGGGCATAGTTTAATTGAAATTCCATTTTTGGTATCAATTCCTGTTTCCTAACAAATGTTGTGAGGAAAAAGCTGTCCTTACACACCAAAGCTTCTTTCTTTTTCGGTGTACCTTCTGACTTCAGTGGCAGTTAGGTGGCAACTGTCCAGGCCAAAGTTGCTCTTCTTCAAACACCTCCACTCCAACAGCCATGGAGATTCCTGTGGAGTTACAATAAGTAGGGCTCCCTGATGATGTGTCAAATAACAGGTTCTATTCACTTTGCAGCAGCAACATCCAGTGCAGAATTACTGGAGTTGCACTGAAACAAATGTAACAGGTGTGAACTGGGCTTTGTGGTTTTAGTGCGTATAAGAAAAATTTGGGAAAGGCATAATTATATGTAATATAAAATAAAGCCTTTTCCTCACTGTCCTGTGTAAGCTGTAGTTATTTGGTCAGTACAACTGGATGTTGATCGTTACCACTTTGTGCTCACACCATGCAGGTCACCTTGGGAAGTAATGAGGTGGAAAGGGTACTGTGAGTAATATAAACCACATTTGGGCTGGGTACAAGAGAATGTCCTGTAATAGAGGAGATATCTCCATATTACAGTATATGAGTTTGAGGTTCATGAGATGGGGAACATATATGGCTATGAAAATTCAGAATTTTAGAAGCACCTATAAAAGGCTTAAGCAGGCAAAGGGGAAACAGAAATATATATGGTTTGTGTAATGATTTTTGCAAAAGTAGAAGAAAAACTTGTTACAGCATAATTTGTTACGCAGAAAGAACTGGTAGCAGTGCTCAAAGAAATTTAGTTGCTAGGTAAAAACTTTAAAGGTAAGATGTATATTGTGAAAATTCAGTAAAGCAAGATGAGGTATTGTGAGAAGTTGATAAAGCAGAAAACTATGGATTGAATCCAGCAAAACCGGGCTCCTAATCTTTGGCAAGAGCAAAGTGACCTGAAAAATAGCGCCTGCCCAGAAGTGAAGGTCAACCAGCAGACACCTGAGGAAGATATCTGCCTTCCTCTCAAGACCCCAACTCACTACCACCAGGAGGCGTGGCAGCTAATTAGAATACAAAGCAAGACGAGATGAGGAAAGGGCAGTTGAGGAGGTGTGGGTTTGTGGGATCCATGTGCATTTAAACCTGGACCTTTTCTTGACCAGGTACATATGTATGGTGGAAAATCCCCCATGCATCCCAGCTGGAATAAAACATACCTGCTTTACAATTTCTCATTGCAAAGTCCTTATTCTGCAACTCGGTTCAGTTGTGCCATTTTTCCTCAGGAAAGCATTGACTTAATTACATTTTTGTAAGCAAGGAGAATAGATTACAACACTTCATATTGTCTTCTGTATTTTATTCGACACATAGCCAGTAATCTTAGGAGCTGATCCCTGGTTACATCCCGGTGTCCTTTATACAGCTCTCTTCAAAGAACAAGGATATTCAGGAAGAAAACCCACAAATCTGATATTTTTTTCTGGTAGAGATCTTCAGTATTTAATCACATTAGGAAATCCATTAAAATACATGGTCGTCTTAGCAGATGCGTAGATAACAACTGCCCTCCCTTACACTTCTCTGATCTGTGTGAGAAAAATGTAGGTCTCTCTAGTAGCAATTAGCGGTGATTATGCTGATGCTTATTCTATTTAGAGTTATATTCTGTTTCCAATAAAATCTTTCTGAAGCTGCGGAATTAGAAACTCTTCTACTTGTATGTAAGCATTCATTTTCTGCAGTTATATTTAATATTATTTGTGAGTTTTAGTAATGATAAAGTTGTAGGAATGCTTGAGAAATTGGTGCTCTTTTAAATTTGTCTGTTACTTATTTTTATACACGGAAACTAGTTGTGACTTCAAAGTATATCTATAAATCAGGTTAAACATTCCCGTGTTTGTAATTCTAGAGAAAAAAGCAGTCACTAGTTTGTCTGTGATGAATAAATCTGCATGGGGGTAAGAAGGAAACAGTTTTCAGCAAAAACTGCAAATTTTTTAATGGAAAAAAAAATAGAGGTGTTAGTATATTGAATGAATTTACAGATATTTTTAACTTTGACTATAGTATTAAAATCATATTACCTTTTTTTCTTGCCTCTGAATGTCAGCCTACAGATGTCAAGTTACATTCAGATCTAAATATTAGACAGGCATACAAGAGCTACAAGGAATAAGCAAGTACTAGTTAGAGATAATTAGCATCAAGTGATGTCCAGGGTCCCAAAGAGGTTAGATTCCCTCATCTCTGTGGCTTTTGAGGGCCATGCTAGATCAGCCCAGGCTCAGCCTGGGTACCTGAGTAGATGTAGCAGACCAAAGGTCTGCTGAGCACTATAGCCTTCTTGGCTTTAGACACAACTCTTAAGTGTCCAGTGGCACGCATCTGGCACTGAAATAGGAAAACAAAAGGCTCTGGCAACATTTTTTTAAAGCAGTGCCCAAGAATCTTTCCTCTTTTGCTCTGTCAGTTATGATATTAAAAAAGTACCCATCATGTTGGAAGGGATTTGGTCCAGTTGTCCTGGCTCAGCTTCCCAGGATGGCATAGTGAAATAAATATGAATCCCCTTTTTGGTCAACTGCAGCAGTTTTGGAAGTTCCTTTGTTGGCTTGGCTTTTTTGGATACTGATCCAAATTGTTCAGAAATATATTTTTAGTCCCCTGCTTAAGACAAATTCATTTGTTTGTTTGGCTACTTGCACTGGCAGAGTGCCCCTTAACCAAAGAATATATAGAACAGTCTTCTACTAACTGAAATGCATTTTGAGTTTCATTTTAGTTGGCTTTGTCTGAGTTGCTTGTGTTCTTCTGAACATTGATACAAGGAGGAAGAGGGCAGGGCTCAGTTTAGAGCTTCAGTACAAAGCATGTGGCAAAGTTGGATGTTTCTGGTCCTCATCCAGAAGATGAGTATCCATACACACCTGGGTAGTTCAGAAAGCAGAGTTAGAAAGCAGCATTTGTGTTCAGATATTGGAAGAGACTTCAGACAGGAACTGCTACCAGAGGAGCAATCTAATATTGAGGAAAGGTTTGTTGGACCAGGTGCTCCAGCACTAAAAACCAATCAATAACAGAACAAAAAGCTGCAGGTTATCTTAGCTTTTCTATCCTGCTTTGTACATGCTTGTTTTTGTTTATCTTCACAAAACAAAATTAATTTCAGTAGCAATAATGGCAGTTGCAGTTGCAATTCCTGTAACTTTTCCTTATTGCCCTTTGAATAGGATAACCACTGCCCTCTAAAAGAAAGGGTATAATTCGTGCTTAATACTTTCAGTTGCTAGTGCTTTCATTTTCACCTTTGCTGTCTGTGCTTTGATAAAGAGAACAAAAGATTTTTAATGGTAGTCAACTGTAAGCAGGCTTCAGTAGCAGAATTGACAGATTATAAGCAACTATTGAATTTCATATTGTGACAAGAGCTGTGTTAACAGTTTTAATTCTCAAAGTCTGTGCACTGCATCAAAATTAATCCAACAGCTTTAAAGGACAATTCTGTTCACTTCCAGTATTGAAGGGAATTCTGGCATGTGGGCATCAGTAATATTCTAACTGTATCTATCTGACAATCCCTAAACTTTTAAAGTGCTTTGTCACCAAACAGGCTCTGCAGTCTTGTGTTCCTATGCTCCCCATACAATCCACCACTGCAGCAGTACTGTTACAGCCAGGAAGCACAGGCATGTGAAGCAGGCAAGGCTTGCAGAGAAAGGTGACATCTTTTATTAACAGGCTTGATACAGCTGGAATGCCTGAGAGTGCCACAACTTAATCTGGAAAAATCTGAGTGCTGATCTGAAGAAACTTCAATTGACAGAGGTGATTTAACCTTTAAGAAAAACTGAGCATCCTCCAACAGGCTTCATAGTGAAGCCCTCCTACGCTTTTAACCTACACAGAGAAGAACTTAATCCTGGAGCTCTGCAATGACATTCTTTTCTTGATATGGAGAAAAAGCTTATGTAGGAGTTTTCCTAAAAGCCTGGGTGTGTCTAACACACTGAAGTATTCTATCTTCTACCTTGTGTTGACTTGGCAGTTGTGGTCAAAATGACCACCAAGTTATCCCATGGACAACATAGAAGAAATGTCTGTCTCTGGGTTCCTAAAAGGTGTGAGTTTCTGAGTTTATCAACATAAAGCCATGTCTCAGTCTGCCCAGAAATAGGCATTGAAGTATGCAGAAGACATTATTGTGGAAAACCTTATAGTTAAAATCCTGGGTCTACTATGACCACTTGGCAATGACATTGAGAAAAGAAGTTATTACATATTCTCCTGGTCTTCAGCTTTAACCATAGAGCAGTTTTTCTGTTTCTAAATATCTCTGCAAAATATTGAAAGAAATAGAGGACAGTATTGTTCAAAGATTAATTTGCTGCTGAGATTGTTTATGCAAACTATATCTTCTGCTGAGTAGTTTAATGTTCTAGTGAGTCATATTGCAATTACATGTTTCCCCTTAGTTAGATGACAGTAATTAGCTATGCTACAGGAAATTGCCTAAATGGAAAATTTTATGTAAGCTTCCTAAAAATTTATGGAATGTATCATGAAAATGGTTTTTCTATGCAGCTGAAAGATATAAGTCTTCTATTTCATCCCAATTTTGCACTGTTTTAAACCTATTGATTTCAGGGAAGTTATGCATGGTTTACCCAAAAATGACTTTTATCTCCAAATGAGAACAGAATCAGGTTACTGCTTCTGTATCAGAATTCGTAATGAGGCAACATGTTGCTTTCTTCGCACTTAAAAAAAAAGTTAACACTGTTGCTTATACCTTGGTGGAGTAAAGGCATTAGCAAATATAGAGTCTGATCTCCCATCTCTACCTGGGATCTCATCTATTAAGTCCATGGAAGATTTTCTTGTGCATTTACTTGTCCTAGACTTTTAGATACAGCTATTAAAGTATTTTGCAACATCTTCACTTTTATTTGTGAACAAACATACAGATACACATACATTTCTAACTACATCCTTGAAAGGACAGGAAAAAACACACACAGTTCAGTACTGATAGTGCTGAGCAACTTATCCTGATATGGAACACACAAAGATTTAAAAATAATTTTAATAACATAAATTATTGTCATTAACTTTTTTAACTAAGGTCTAGTCACAAGATTTTTTTTGATTCTAATTGTGTTAACTGTATGTCCTTGTTATACTCTGTGCAATGTAACATAAAAGCAGTCCTAATAAACTCATATTTAATTACATTTTAGTCAGGAAGCAACTCATGGATTTATGTTTAAATCCTAAAAGGACTGAAATCATGGAAAATAAAAGAAAAAAAAAAAGGGCTACAGCTTTGAGGAGCAAGTATTGCATCTTGTTTGTTTTAAAAAAGATAATGGTTGGATTTCTGTTTTATGAGAAAAAACCTCAGTAAGTATGGTGCCCATTGCAAGCAGAATACAAATTCTTATGCCACCAGTATAATTGGTGGATGCAGAAAGGCTAAAGTACTCAGTCTGATACCTAATTAAAACTTCTGCAAAGAGAGTTAAAAGTGTAGACATGGCTACAGAAAGTACAGGATAATGACTGGAGCGTCAGGTCCAATCCAAAAGAAGTCATGTCCTTTTTTCATGTATACTGCTGTGCACTCTGGGGAGGTCAGTGCAGAGAAAGATAAAACTCACTGATGTGGGCTCTGTTTACCTGTTACCTCTGCTACTTCTTTCTTGTTCCTAATGTCTATCCATGCTACATAACTGCAGGAGAGAAATTCCCTTTGTTTTCTGTCTAACCATTTTTAGAATGTGCCATGGAAAATATATTTTCAATCTCATCTGAGCATTACATTGGTGCTTCCTGTGCTGCTAATCTAGCCCTGCGTTTGTATGCATTCAGTACACTCATTTTAAAGCTATTGCATATTATATCTTAGGTCAAAATTCTCACATTCTATTAAAAAAAAGAAGAACATAGACTTATGTTAGTAGCAATCACATTTTAGCACCAGAAAATTTCCATCATCTGAAATGGTAAAAGGTCCCAAGTACTCAGAATAGCAAAGTTCCACTGTATATGATCCTTTTAAGACATTTCCTGGGATTTAATTTTTATTAAAGTTAAGTATTGTTGTTCCTATTTTAATAAAGACCTAATGCTGGTAATTGTCTAATGCAAAATCTAAATTTGATTCTACTAGAGTAGAAGGGGTTTTCTGTATGATATATCTGTCAAAAAGGATAGCAGTCTTTATAACTTACTGGTTTTTGTGAAGGAAATTACAACATGAAAATAATACAATCTATGAAGTTACCTTTTTTTTGTGGTTCCTAGACGTGCTTTGAGCCTTTATTTGGTAAATCTAACTTTTCTAATTGCATTTCTTCTACAAAGCTTTTTTTCTATGTTTAGTCCAAGGCCACAGGTTTTGATAAAGCTAACCCAATTGTGAGAGCAAAATTGCTATTTAGTTCTTAGCCAAATGCCTTTTTACAGGTCACCATAAAATTTATTAAAATACTGGTGTTTCTTGCTCTGGAAAAATTAAACTTGTTCAGTGACAGATTCTAAATTCATCTAAATTCTGCTTGAAAAGCAGCATAAAATATAGCCAGAGAGTCTTCTTAAGTATATATACCAAACCCTATCTGCGAGGAGACACAGAGCCTACCTAGTGTTTTGATAATTTCTTACTGGCCCCGTAGATTCATATATTTAAAGAGATTCTATGTACTGCTTAAAAGGATTTTCCAGGATAGCTTTTTTATACACAATGCCATCTGTGGATCTGCCTATATTTTAAGTAATTTTGAGGGACTAACAGTATTAAAATTTGTGCATTTAAAAGCAGGAAGTCTAAATGGAGAAAACTAACATTTTTTAAAGTTATGAAATTATGTGATGACTACTCTTGAAAGAGCTGATAGAGCTCTTAATGTCTGGTTTACTGGCTGCATCTATTCTGACCATCCATCCTTTTTTCTGTTGTACAGGCCAAGTGTGATATCGCAGCTTGATGAGAGATTAACTTGTTTATGAGAAGGAAATGATTCATTGAAAACAGACCTATAAACATAACCCCACTGATGAAAACAATAGCGATAATGATCAATGAATTGCAGCAGAAATTGTGCGTGTACTGAAAAGATAGAGTGCTTTTTTTCTTTGAGAATGGGTTTCTTTAAACGACAGTTCCAACAGGAGATAGCAGGTATAGAATTGCCTTGGTTAGGTTCTAGCTAGGCCTGACTGTTACCAGTCTCATATTACCAAATATTGTAGTAATGGGAGACAGAGATTATGTGGGAGAGGAAGGAAGGAAGGAAGGAAGGAAGGAAGGAAGGAAGGAAGGAAGGAAGGAAGGAAGGAAGGAAGGAAGGAAGGAAGGAAGGAAGGAAGGAAGGAAGGAAGGAAGGAAGGAAGGAAGGAAGGAAGGAAGGAAGGAAGGAAGGAAGGAAGGAAGGAAGGAAGGAAGGAAGGGCAAGTTAGATTTATGTGACTGGTCTTTTCTGAGGAGAAAAAAGGTGCAATTAGCTTAGAAAATTTGGGACCATTCCTGTTCAACATTTAAACATTTAGAAAATTGGTTTATTGACAGTGAAGGACAACAGTTATTTTTGATAATGACAAAGACATAATTCCAGAAGTAATATACTATTTGGTGTTCTATTGGTTCATCAGCAATTGGAAGTCATTGATAAAAATTGGTACCATGCCAAAACAGACTGTTGGTAAAAACTGTGTTTTAGATTATAAATACTTAGGAATTAGATATTGGAGGGCTGAATATTTATTGCTACTGCTGCTCATGCCTGAATGCTTAGTTTTCTTTTTGTGTGCCAGAAAAATACAACCATCTTAAAAAAAAAAAGCATCTTCTCCTGGGATTTACACCTCCAGATATTAAAACTGCACTGTGATCCTGGTTCCCAAGTGGACTGACTGATATTCTGTAAAGCATGTCATTGACTTTCTACCCTTTGCACAGCATTACCTTCATAAGATAAGACTTGTGCCTTGATCTTTTTACTTACATAGATCTTTTTCAGAACAGATGTGTGCTGTAAACAAGCAGATACTCCATGTAGGGTGTTGGAATTGAAATTATTTTGCTTCTTTATGCTTGCCAACACTGATTTGAGAATTATGGCTTGAATAACTCACACATTTGTTTTGTGGTATTTTATTTGGATTTGCTTACCTTCTGAAGGATAGCTTATTCTTAAGGAGTGGCAGTCTCTCATCTTCAAAAATTTACTGGAATGAAGGCAAGAGAGGAGAGGTGAGGAGAGGGGAGGGCCATAGGCACAATCAGGGTACTAAGAGAAAAGTGCTGTGCATCATTGTAGATTTTCCTCTCAGGGACTACATGTTTTCTAAAAAAGCCTGTTAGAGATAATCTTCCTTTGGCAGACATCTTTAAGGGTCAGTCTGAATACCTAAATTTCTGAGATATCTTTCAGTTTGAGTCTTGTTAATCTCGGTGACAATACAGACCAAAAATGACCAAGCAGGGGTTCTCAGAATTTAGAGATGAAGATTAGTTTTGAGAGAGACAATCTTGATACAATGTCATTGGGAAAATCATAGTAGAGATGTGTCACAAGGAAAGATTGTTGTATATGACTAAATATTTACCTGGATATGGCACCTGGAAGCAAGGAAGAATAAGAATTCAGGGGACTGAGTGCACTCATGAGCTCATGGCTGATCAAAGTTTGAAATTTCTCTGTAGTGCTTTGAGATGATTGCAGTCTGAAATGACAGATAACCAAGCTCATAAAAAATAGACTGGTGGATTATTACACTTGACTTGAATTTTGAGTATTTAAATTTCAAGTATTTATTGCTTTGGAATCTAATCTACAAGTAGTCTAATATACAACTAATCTAATCTGATCCACATCTGATTAGATACCAATGCTTTGGAGAGACAAGGGCTTTTTACAGTGTAACATTATGAAATTCTGTCTGAAATTTGGCGTATAATTTTCCAGTCTTACACACTTCAAGAAGAAGAAAAGATCTCTAGATCTAGAAACTGACCTGAAAGGAAGGAGGTATAGTGGTAGATAACTGCTATCCTGATATTTCTTAATCACTTTTTAAACTGGAATGCAATGTCAATAGGTATATATTTCTTCCTTTCTGTCTAAGCAATAGTTTTTACGTTTTCTGCTAGTTTCATCATCTAATTGTGCTGAACTGTTTTCACCCTCTAATAACCACTGCAGTGAGTGTGGCTGAAATAGTTAACCTTCCATTTTTCATTCGAGAAAATAGCCAGTACTGGAGGTGGGTGGTTAATGTTTTCTTCAGAAGGCATTGTATGGTATTATAATAACGATGCTGTTCACAACTTCAGCTATTATGAGGTTCTGACCAGGACAGAGCTGGGGCACAGATGGAGGCAATTCAGTATTCTGGACTGAGGCAGTGGTACAAAGTTGAGGAGACCTGCTGGAAGGTATGGAAAACAATACATCTGCATTTTAAAGATGTGTGATTGACAGCTGTGATTAAAGTTCTACTTTATGGAAAATTGCATATTGCTTGCTGCTCTTAGCTAAGCATGGCAGGATTTCTGCAGGAGTTTTCTGCTTCTGCTGTCCAGTAAGCTATGAATATTTGTTTTGGAGCCTAAGTCTTATATTGGATACTGGCCTGTGAAATAGTTTTAACTGTTCTGTCTTGAAAAAGAAAGTAATGCTGTGGAGAAATGAGCCTCCTAATTATTTTTCAAGAGCATATAACAAAAGTATTTCATGATGTGGAATGTCTGTTTATTTTCCCATGTGCTTTGAGACATTGACTTTGAGCTGAAAAATTTCTGAGTCAGCTTGGGACTTTTCTCTGTGTCCTTATGCACTGGAACTCCTGGGATGGCTGGGACAGTGAGAGCACTAGCAGTGTAACATGACTTGTTTAAAAACACAAACACCTGCCAGCTGAAAGTTTTCTGTAAAAGGCTCTCAGATTTGCAGCCTGATTCTTTCTCTCATTAGCAGGGGAGCAAAATACAAGCATCCCTTTAGGGGAGCAAAATGCCAGCATCCACTGATAATTAATGCTGTCAAAAAAAAAGGATTATTAGTTCAGTACTAGGCTTTTGTTACTTGATAATGGGATTAGGTATAAATATATCCTATTATGTGATTCCTTTGCTACAAGACAAGGGAGCCTAGAACCTACAACAGTACCTTTAATGTCCTCTAATTCTGATTAACAAAGCATGTTCAGAGCAGCAGTATGGGAACACAAGGTCTCTGCACAGAGGGCCTTTGCCTCTTACAACGTTTCCAAGATCTGTGTGGATAATGGAAATCTAAAACTGCATTTTTTTTCTTTTTTCATCACAGAAAGTGAAAATTAAGTTTATTCTGTATTGTCAGATGAAAGCTGCGATAGCATTTTCCCTGCTCTTGCATTTATGTTTCATAGTGAAAATAGGCTAAACATTATGTTCACCACACTCCAGACCAGACTTACATAAATCAATAGAACATGTTATGTGAATCTATTTTGAAAACTGACAAGGGGTGGAAGGTGTTTATATTTTGAAAGTAAAAGCATATAATGCTTAATACTGGATTGCACAGTACAGTCTCTCAAAATGATGTAGGTACTGTTTTTCCGTTTTTTTAAATTAGCCATCTACTCTCTCTGAGTTGTAATCTTTTAGTCTATTTTTTATGACAGAAGCAGTTATTCAGTGTATTAAGATTTAGTAGAAAAACACGCTGGTCCACAGAGAGGAGCAAAGGCCTTATTATGTTGTTTTTCTGGCAGAATATGAATGAGATTATTTTTTTCCTGGTAGATTCTGTGTTGGATTCAGTGTCAAAGGCTTGATTCTCTTAATTTTTCAAGGAGAGGAAGAGGGACAATGTTGCATACAGCCAATCAGAGATGCTCAAACTTTAGTTGAACTGTGGGATCAATGGTAGGACTTTAATTATTTGATTTTGCAAGTAAAATCATTCTATAATTTTTAGAATTATTTTTAAATTTTAAAAAATATTTTACCCTCATTTTTATAAAAATTTGGTTGTTTTTTGTGGAAATATTTTCAGTAATTGTATCTCTTCATAGCACAACAATTTACTTGATCAGAGAGAAGCATTAGGGGCTGGAAGTAAGGTTCAGTAAGACTTTGGGTAACTAAGCATAAGCTTGGGTTTCTTAAATAGGATGCCAGCCCTGGATTGCTGCATGCCTGCAGAGGTGGTCAGAACCATGCAGGTGTTGTAGCTCCTTGCGTGATTCCAGCCTCAGCCTAACAAGAAACCAGAAACTGAACTTTCCCCCCTCCATTCCCAAGAGTGGCTGATTTCAGAAGGCTGTGTAAGACAGCACTTAGTGTACATGAAGCTGACTGGCTGTATTTTGAAGCACAGGTAATATCTGTTTAGCAGCTGAGACCTATTTCATGTGTCCCTCCAACTTGAGGCATGAGAGATGCTAAAACTTTATCTCCCATCTCAAAAAAAACCCCCCAAAAAACCAAAGGTGCAGTTGCCCGTGGGTTACTGCATGTGGCTCTGTTTTGTTCATTGAAACTGCAGACATCTAGAGAAGAATGCACAGTCCCTGAGAGATCACCTAGGTGCAACTGTAGAAAAGGCTCTGAAGTTGAGACCTTCTCCTGACAGGTGATGGTCCAGATTCTTTGTCTCTGCACCTAGGATTCTTCCCTTATATCTGATTATGTGAAAGAAAATACAGAAAATATAAATCTGAGCTTTAGTTGCAATGAATAGAGCCTTAAGGTCTCCTTCCAAAATGGCTTTGGTAATCATCAGTTCATGAGACTCATGCTCATCCCATCTCCTCCAGTGCTGCTTTCCTGAATTTGTTGCACATTTATACTGGTTCAAGAGGGGTGATGGATGGTGAAGAGCACCTCTGCCACTGTCCTTGTCACTTGGTGGATACATAGACTTTAGTGCCCATATTCTCCTTCTAAATTTACCTGAAACCTCACCAGATAATTTTTATTTAAAATACACTTACAGATTCATCAGCTGCCAGCAATTTAGAATTGGAACAATCAAAGATTTCTCCTTGTTTATATAAAGCACTTCTGTTCTTGGAATAAAATATATGTCTAATATTGTTCCTGTTCACTTCGAAATGAGAGTTAAAGCTTTATTGTTTCTTAAGTACTGGGAGCATCAATCACAGAATAGAGCAGAAAGCATGGAATGTTTACTTGCTTGTTTCTCTTTGTTCTCTGTGGGAACAATATGAATGGAGTAGAGAAAGGATAATTCAAAGAACCTTTTCAGTAGCCTGAAGTAAAGCTCAGGTCTCAGAGCTCTGTTAACCGTGCTATAACTTTTTTCTTTTTTTAAAAACCTATCACCTCTTCAGTCACAGGGGCATGAAATGGGCTGTCACTACTGTCTACCTTTTTTTGCTCCAAGGCAAATTCTTTCCATGTTTCACAGCACGTGTTTCTGCGCTCTCAAGATCATTACAATTTGGGGAAATGTGACTCTCCTACAGATCCTGTCTTTGGTAAAAGCAAAAGCATTTTCATCTTTAAAGGTAGCTGCTGTACACAACTGTTCACTTTTATGTAACTCCATTTGAACTACCTTTTTTATGGATAATTCTAGCACCTATGAACAGTAAAATAACAGCTGTGATGAAGGTTATCTTTCATACAATGTCATTTTGTTATGAGGTAGGACTTTCTTATATTCTACAGCCTGAGTTTAAAAGAACTTCTATTTTGTCATTTCAGTGGCATGATTCTGAACCTCGATGGGTTAATAGTTTCAAACTGGCTTGTTGTGTTCTATAGTTGCTGCTCTGGCCAGTTGAAGAATATGTAATTTTTATTGTGCTTGGGATTAGAGCCTGCCATTCACTGGGGACTGTGAGCTGTAGATGTTGGTTTACCATTCTGCTCAGAATAGGGCCTGAAAGAGAGGGATGATGTGGTCCAAACTTCTTCATGAGCAGAAGGGGTTTCCATATTGATCTTTCCCATACTAGCATCCTGCTTTCACTAATAAATATATCTCCCTATGATTTAAAAAGAAAAAGAAATGCAGGCTCTGCTCTGTTCTTGGTAATAGCATTTGTAAGTACCAACTCATGAGAGAATGCCTTAGCCTCTGCTGCCTCTGGATGAAAGCTAGTTCAGGAACATAAACTCTGCAGAGGTAACAGGATATTGGATTTCCTAATCTGCCTTTAATCTTTCTTGTCAGCTTTAGATACTCTCTTGCTCACAGGGTGGCATGGCTAAAGTGCAGCAGCTGCTGCAAGTCCACACAGCTTTGTTTTCCCACCTCTGCTTACTTCTTTAATCTGTGTGCTACAGCTGTGTCTCAGTTGGCGTTGGTGTGTCTGGTCCTTCAGAGAAACAGTTCCAACTCACTGCCAAGCTGGCTCCATGAACTGCCTTACTGTGGGACCAGACAAATGACAGCTTTGGGTCAAGTGCTCAGTCTGGGAAAGGTAGTAGGACTGCTGCTGCGTCTCTTGGCAGCAGGAAGATATGAGATACCTTTGATGTATTCCCAAATTGCCCTTTTGTGCGTAGCGGGCTTTCAATTATGTTTCTGCCATGCCAAACTCTAATTTTAACTATCCAGACTAGAGACAACTGCACCAGTCATATATTTAATGAGAAAGTGCAGAACCTCTTGCATTATCTAGGTAACTTACCTAGGATGGTTTGCTGTGAAAAGCACTCACACAGCTGGATGTGTCACAGCCTCTGCAGTAGCTCCGATGTGCTCAGGATACAGCACATTCCTAGACACTAAATATGGACAAGAGCAAGGGACCTAATGCATTAAGGACTTTTCAGAGTTAATGAATCTGGAAAAATGAGTAAACAGGAACAATTTCCCTGCTAAGACTTGTTTTTTGTTTTTTAATTCGGCAGCTCTTTGTTGTAGGAGTGTGCAGCTGCACTTGGGAAACCCATGGCAGGCCTGATGCTTAACCAAAAAACATATCCAAGATACAGGACAAAATAAGTTAGAAAAAAACCCAGAAAAATTACATCTCTCTATATCTTTCTAACCTCTTGCCATCCTCACCATGGAGAAATACTTTCAGAGAAGCATTTTTAAAATGAAATAGATATTAATTTTGAAGGGTTTATGATTAAGCAATTGTAATCCACTGTAGCAATCTAAAATTTTTAAATATACTCTATGTCCTTTAAATTATTCAGACATTTAAATTATCTTTTATAGATCTTCATGCTAAGTTGTGCTCTTTATTTCTTGTTTTAATGAAAGCCAGAATCCAGAAATCACAAAACCTGCAGATAACACTGAACAATTGTGTTTTCCAAGGAATGGTGCCATGGTTATAAATGGATTTGGCTTTTAAAACTGGTTTGGGAAAATATTAAAATCTAACTACAAAAAGACTGGGATAAACGTTATGTGTGTTTCATTCACCTGATTTACCTGGTTTCTTCCTAAGGAAGGAAACATGGTCACCTGACCATCACATGCATGATGTTCTTTGTATGACCATTATTAGTTCTGTGCTGTGCTTTCATTCTTCTCAAGGTGGGGCAGTGCCAAGCTGAAACAGGCACAGGTCTTAGTGTTGTTCAGAAGGACAGTCTTTTTCAAGTGAAATTTTTAACCTGATCTCAGAAGGCAGTTTTGCAGGAGGATGGAGCTCCAATTTCCTCCATTACTGGCTGATAGCAACCAACACTCAGTTAATTTGTTGCCCCCTTCTGTCTGATCTGCTCCGGTGCCCCTCCATTTATCTCTGACATGAGGTCCAGGATTACCTCTTCAGTGGTCCCTTCTTTTGCTGTTCATAATACTAACTTTTTTTTACAAGACTGAAATAAATGATTTTTTTTGTGTAGCTTGGTACTCTGATAAGTTTGCAACAATTAAATTAACTTGTCAGATTTACACACCATCTCCCTTATTTCTGAAGATTTTTTAATGTGAGATAATAATTTAGTTCTTACATCAGCAGCAAGTTTCACTGTTCTAGTTAATGAGTGAAGGATTATGTTTTCAGCTGCTGTGAAGTGGCATATTTCCATTTCATCTCGTAAAGCAGAGGACTTTACAGAATTCAAGTGTCTGTCCTAAGACTGACACTACCTGAAAGTATCTTAGAGGAGGCATTTGAAGTAGACAGATGCTTGGATATAATGGCTGAACAGGAAAAAGATTAAAAGTAGTTTTCATTAGGGTAAAGAAAACTTAAACAAGATTAAAACTGCAAAAACTAGTTGTGATTCTGATCACTTAGCTGTAGCCTCACAGAAATGGAATCACCATAAAGAGGCTTTGGATGAACTCACTAAAGCAATAGAAGTTTCATCTATCCTAAAGGTACATCTACAGTAGGATTTATGGTATATTCATTGCATAATAAATAGCCTGTTCTTTTGTGGGGAGAAGAACATCCTGGGTTTAGTGAGCTGCTACATTTTCAATCAGTGAGTATATCAGAAAAGTGGGTTTTTTAATAATTGTTGTCTTGTTTCAGTCTTGTAGTTTTTTTATTACACTCCGTTTATTCTAAAGTGATTGGCAGTTGTGTCTTAGAATATAGCTACAGTACTTCAAAATTAGATCAGTGAATATAATAAACAATACTGCATCTAGAGGTTCAGGTCAGACTGAGCTACAAGTAATCCATCTTCTGAATGTATTAAGTTATCCTATGCTTGCACACAGCATTAAGCATATTAAAAATTGAATTGTGAGGCTAAAAAAAAAAGAAAAAGAGATATTTTAGTCAGCAATGGAAAAGAGGCTAAAGTTCCCTGGTTTTCTACCCACATAACCCTTATCATTAGGTTTTATCCTTAGTGGTCAGTTTCTGAAATCGTGGGTTGCCTCTTGATCCCTGCAATGCACTTGGAATATTTAAAATGATGTATTTATAAATCTATGTCTGCCACTAATGTGAGGCTGATCTTACAAGAGTCTGAGAGTGCTTAAAAATACTGTGCAAGTACTGGGGGCACTCACTCCTTTCTGGGACTGAGCCTTTTCAGTGAAATGTTTTTTCTAATTTTTGTGATCTGTCTACTAAGATCAATAGTACTACACATGTGGAAATGGATTCCTGCTTATGTTTTCATTCTCAGGCGTTATCTGTGATGCTGTTACAGTTATTGATTAAACACACTTAAAGCAGTCACATTGGCTTTGTACTTCTGTAATCTTATTAACTTCTTTTTTCAATTTTTTCCCTCCAAGGGAGTAAATTGATTTATATGAGCATGCTGTTAATATTATAACTCCTTGTCTAGCCCTTGGGTTCTAATGTTTTTTAAACACAGTACAATTATGGGAAACATTATATTGGAATGACAATATAAATCATCCCCATAGGAGTCTGGGCAGTCTGGGGAGTTAATCGCCTAGAGCCCTGCTGAGGTAAATAAGAACAGTAATTTGAAATAAATAAAAGACCAGTGGTGCTAATGCGGGTGTCTCAAGAATAACATTAAGTTTGTAATGGAATTGTTTACTTGGTGTAATGAGACTCATGTAGTGTAATGCTGCTTCTTAAATCATAACTTTATAGTTCATGATCCTGTCTCTTTTCTTCAGAGGGTGTGTCAGGCTGGCTGTGTTTCCACATCTGTCCTCCAAACTCCAGCACTTGGCTGGAAAGTGCACACACAAGTGAAATGTGTTGAGATTCTCTAGAACTCTGGTTAAATTTAGTCAACATATATTGAAATTCAGGTATAAAAATTTTCCTATGGGGATAATATTTTTTATTTTTCTGTTTCTTACCATAATCAGAGTGTTAGGGAAGCTATGGAAATGGGGTAATGAAAATAGTTTCATTTGCTGGTCATCCATATTCAGTAGGTATGGGTGTTTGTGTCCAAAAAGGGTCTTACACTCCTTTGTGCTTGAGCACAGTGTGAATTTGGCAGCTGGACAGCCTGATGGTCTTCTCTTGCAGTAGTTTCTTCACCAGTACTTAATTTCCATTGATATTCCACGCTATTCTCCCTTCCTTGACATGCAGGGAAAGTAAAGTATGAGTTTAAATACAAAATGAAAACAGTTAATCTGAAAAGAAACTACTCTAGGGATTTTTTTCAATCTTTGTTTTTAATGTGTACAAATTACATAGTAGAAAATACTTCAAAAATATTACTTTTTCATGGAAAATATATTCCCGTACAATAAATTCAGCAATATCATATGAATAAAATTATAGTAAAAAAAATCCTGTGTATTTTTGAGTAGAAATTGATCTTCCACAAGATATTTTTTTGTAGATGCTAGGGAATTTGTATGTAAGGCAACTTGTATAATTGAAAGCATCCTCTGTTTATGCCAAAATGAATGTAAAATATTCATTGCATAAACACAGCCTTAAGAACACATTGTTTTAAAATTTAATGGTATTAACTATTCATTAATTTCTGAACCAATCTGGGTGCAAGATTAGACTTGTGCAGTCTGTTACACAGATTTATGTGCTGCAATTATAATATGGCACTACTTTTCAGTGATAGGAGTGCTATCTGTACAAGGTATAAAAGTTTCAGGGAGAAATGCTTCTCACATTGGGGACTTCAGTGCATCTTGAACTCGGAATAAAGCAAACTTCAAATTTTTAGAAGAAGACTTTTAGAAACTATCAAGGACATGTTTTAAAAATTATAATATTGCATACTCATGCTGTATGTAATAAATGCTCTGATGTCATGATGAAAAATTTCTATTCATAAGAAAAACACCCACCGTTTATTTGTTGCTCTCTGTCGCTTATTCTGCATTGGTAATAAAAAATTGGAAAGAAGCTAATGACATGATGCTAATGACACTGTATAGTTGAACCCTGCAAACCCTGTTAGTAATCGTGGTACAAACAATGTTTATGAAGACCATGAAAATATATAAAAGAAAAACGTACGGTGAAATTAGGCTTTAGTTTAGGGACTTTCATAACTTTTCTAAGCTGCTGTTTATTCTGAATGTAGCATAATCAGCAAATTCAGCCATCCAAAAAATGCCTTTCCAATAGGCTTTGTCCTTGCTCTGGAGACAGAAGGTGTAGAAATGTAAGGTCCACCCATAAAAAGTTTTTAGTGGAACTGCTGAGACTCATGGTGCTAGTGCTGTATGAAGACCTCTTAAGTTTGTAAGACTTGCTCAGGCAAGTGGCTGGCCTTCAGAGATTAAGTGATTCTTGATCAACACTGACATCACCTGTATTAAACCTGTCGAGGTGGACACCTTGTTCTTATTTTTAAACCCTCAAGGATTCAGGTGTGATGGTTTTTGGATTCTGGTATCTGTAGCTTCTCCATATGCTCAAGCTTACTCAAGGAATCATCACTGTCTAGTTATACCTTTAATCCTATGTGGTTGATAGTCTAGATAAAATTTCATTTCTATTCTCTTAACAGGCCTTTCAACTGTCCAAGAAAAGTTACCAGTTTTTTGATAAGGAGCACTCCTCTAGTCTTAAAATGACATGTTTCTGTGATAAATGAGAACTCATATGATTCTTTAGAGAATAAAGAGCCTATCTGAAATGACCAGTCAGAAGCAGCTTTGATCTATTACAGTTTTGCTTGTTGGTCACTAAAAGTTCTCCTGCATCACAGTTCAGTCAGAATTTAAGTGATCTGAATATCACTCACAAGATATGAATACCAGACAAAGTACCTCGAACTGAACACTGCATAAGACAGATCATTCACTTGGTATTTAACAGATGATTCAACCTCACAAGGAAACATGTATTTATTACTGCAAGTGTTGTATAAAGGCTGGCCTGACTGGTATCATTCAAGAGGGGAAAGGTTGACTTCTGTTCCTCCTTGGAACAGATCCTTGATGATGCTGAATTGCATCTTCTGATTCTCTGTTTTTTCCCTGAAAGATTTTATACATTTATATGTTGTTTTTCTTTGCCCCTTAAATTCCTAAGGATCCTTATCTCAGTAATCCTCTCTTTGTAGTTATACCTTTCTTATCTTGCCTGGCTTCACTCTGCAGATCCTCTCACTGCTCTTTCTCACACTGCAGTTTGCTTAGTGCTTATCTCTAAGGTTATGTACCTGGCTGTATTGGAGCTGTGGTCACAGGCAGCTCTGGCTGTGGGGCAGCCTCAGGAGTGCTCAGAGAGAGGTAGAACTAAGTCAGTATAAAATACCAGTGCATTTACTGTCATTAACGTTTTCCATACGTATCAGTGTGTTAACATTCTCAGCTCTACTCCCTACACACCATAGCTCTGAACGCATTGAAGATTTTACTACATACTTTTTCAAGGAACGTGTTTCTGAATCATAAAACATGCTCCACTAAAATATTTAAATTCTTCCATTTTTTGAGAAAGTCTGTTTTCTTTCAGTGTGGCATTAAGGAGAAAGTATGCAACTGAATTGCTTCTGCATTAAAAAGTGCAGCCTTTTAAGCACAGTACTCCAACTAGACAACACTGCTGTTTTAAGGAGGCTGTCAGATGTGGACACAAAGAAGGAACTGGGTGCAGCATCAGAAGGCCTATTCCCAAAGGCCTATTTATTTTCCCCTAGAAATTTCTGTCCTGTTATTTTTATTGAGAAGCATTTCTAGGTAAATATAGAAGTACATTGTGCTTTTATGGAAAATAAAGCAGAGTTCTACTTAGCCCGTACACAAAGTGTGAGCTGGGAATTTTTTGATTGGTGGGTTTTTTATTGATATTGCTATAATTTTTATTGTTTTTATTATTGGAGTTTCTTTCTTTGTGGTTTTTTTTTTGTTGTTGTTGTTGTTGGTTTTGTTTTTTTAATTGACAGTGTGGAAAGAATAGACAGGTGGGAAATGAAAGTCTTATAGCTGTGGATTTTCAAGACAGGTAGATTACAATTTCCTGATCAATCTGTAAAATATAATATGTGTAAAACTTTACAAATAAAATCACTGCAGGCAAATGACCAAGTTATGACTTTCAAAATCTGGCATAGACGCTGGTACCTAAATTAATGCTTTTCAGTGATACTTACCAGAAATACTGTCTTGCTGATTAGAGGGGTTTTTTTAAGCTCAATTGCAGAGAAAGACTTTTATTTTCCTTGAATGTGTCAAATTGATTAAAATGATCAAAACCAGTTAAAGAATAGTAACGTATTTTAATTAGAGGCATGAGGAAGAAATATTATAACCACAGGGAAGGTTCAAAGCAGATTTTTTTCCAAAACAGAGTATATTTGCATGCATAGGTCAAAGGGTGAAATAAAAGAGGAAAAAAATGTAAACTAATTGAAGTGCAAATGTAAACTCATTTCTGTTGTTGCTTCTCTACAGATTGTTTTGCATTGTTAGTTTATCTAAGCATTAATATGGAGGTAAGATGAGATTTCTGTTTTCATGAGCCCAAAATAGCCTCATCAAAATTTGCTGTTCCGAAGGAGAAAATAGCAGAGTCGACATAAGCAGTTTTATACAATTCCTTTCCTGATGCTTCCTCCACATTTTGCCATCATGAAATATGAAAGAAAGTGAGGCTTTGGGCCATAATAGTTCATGCCAATAGTTTCAGACCAATAGACAGCTCTGTAGATGTTAGGGATCATTCTGCCTGGGAACTCAGACAAAATTCAAAATAGATTTAATATACCCATGTTGGCATCTTTTAGTGTCCAGTATTAATGCCAATTGAGACCATTTTTTAAAAATTTTGACACCACCATTTCAGTAACCCCTTTGAGATACTTCCTGTAGGCTGCAGTTAATTCCTCTCAGCATTTCTCTCCTCCTTGTCAAACTAAACAAGACGTTTTCCCTCAACCTCTCTTTGCAGCCCATGTGTCCTCTGCCTCCTGAACCCTCTCCTGTATCTTCTCCAGTTGTCCTAATTTTCTGCACAAGCCAAGTGGTACAAAGCTAGATCCACTGTTCCACATGTGCCTCAGCAGTGCCAAGCACAGGGAGATGTTGCCACTTCCTGCAGTTTGGTGTCCGTACTCCTCCCAGTGTGAGCATTATTTGCTTTCTATGAGTGCACTCTACTGGCTTGTGCACAGCCTGAGACCCACCACGATGACCCCAGAAGCTTTTCAGCAGGGTTGCTCTTCAGTCAGTTGGATTCCAGTTTGTCATGATGCCTCTGAGTTCTCTGTCTTGGGTTCTGAATGGATGTTTCTTTTGGCTTGATCCCCAATGGCTTGTCAAACTGAAAGGGATATTTTTGAGAAGAGTTTTTCACTCAGTGTCTGTAATAATGTAGAAGTAAAATTGAGTGGTACTTGAAAAGTTTGAAGTACTCTAGTGGCAAATAACTTTGTAGTACACATTTCCAAACAAAATCTTTGGCCAGAATTTTCCTCTTGGTTGAAATCGTTTTATTGTAATTGAATTTGGGAAAGTTCCACTTGCAGAAATGGTGTGATGTAGTGATGAACAAGACCTGCCTTAACTCTAACCTTCTTTTCTCTTAACTTGAAGTCACTATGTTTGAATCAGCCTTCAGTCTAATTTGATATCAGATATGATGGATCCTATAAGAAATTTTGAAAAGAGCTGAATTGACTGAAGGGGTCCCAGGGTGAGATTGGTTAATAGTTACAGGTGTTCAGATCTCTGAAGTTATTCTATATAAATCAAGTGCATCTATATTCAGCTTTGCAAATTAAATCTCTGTTCATTTCCCAAGGGTTTGAGTACTTGGGAAGCAGGAGGGGAGAATAATAGCAACCTTCTCCCTATTTTTTTCTTTTTTAATGTAACAATGTTGACTGAATTATACCTTTACTGCTATGAAATGCTGTTTACCAGCTGGTAGGACGGTATACCTAAGACTTTGTCTATTGCTCCTTCGTAGCCTGGTTACAACTTCACAAACTCATAGAGGCAGACCCACAGCTGTTTAAGCCCATCAAATAAGTGGTTTACAAGAAAAAGCATAATCAGTAGTATCATGTATTTTGTCAATTACATTAGCAACATAAAATTAAAATGATGACTATTTGACAAGAGACTTTTTTAAGATACCACATTTGCATAATGCTTGTCTTTTCATACTATAGAAAGCAATGAGACATCACAGAAGAAATATATCCATTATTCATGAATTTAAATAATCTGACTAGCATGTGGAAAATAAGACTGAACTAGATTTGAAACTGTTAGAGTGATTTTCTTTTAAATACAGGCAATTATTGTTTGTTGTTTTTTAACTAATCCTGTTTCTTCAGTCTGATTCATTATATGAATTTGCAGTTAGAAAATTAAATATCTTTTTATTAACTTCAATATAATTGACACCTTATAAGACTCAGACTGCTGAAAGTAAGCAATTCAGGCTGAATTATCCTGTCACATCTGTGAGACTGATTAGACATAAATATCAGTCATGACAATTCAGGTATAGTGAAGAGGATGCGGTTTCTCCAGAAGCCCCTGCACTATGACCATGGATGTTAACTGAGGCTGCTTGTCACAAATATGTAGGTTTCAAAAGGCAAAAGTAACTAGGAAGAAGCGTAATGTTTTCCTATTGCTCCATCTTGGTTTTGCAGGCGGGAACTGTTTCTCTGGTTTGCAGTTTGCACTATTTCTCAGCGCAGGAATAGTGACAAGGTGTAATGATCAGCAGAGGAGACATAAGCAAGACTAGTCCATATTTGCTTACCCAAATAACATATGCAACAACTACATGACAAAAAATAATGCCCATAATTTGGTTAGCTCAAAATTCTTGGATCTCTGTGGCTTTTTTCTCTTTCCAGTGAAAAATTGCAAGGAAGCAACTCTGCTGTTCAGAGCAACAGCTCTAAAGCTGCAACTTGCATCTCTGAAATGCAGATGAGATTGTGTTGCACCAATTCCAAAGCTCCATCAATTCTCTCTCACAGCTGCCCCAATGAGATGTTAGAACATCACTTACTCTATTCAGACTTTTATATCCAAATCTTACATGTCTCAACTCAACCAAGATCCTTTTTATTTCTGACTCTACAGCTTTATATTCTTTAAAGATAATAGTGTACTTTGCAGACTGTTATCTAGTAATAGTGACACTGTAATTGGAAGTGCGAGTCTGAGATTTTAAGGAAATGAATGTTTAGAGGTATAGGTAACATCTGTTTATTAGGTGGAACATTCTGTGGAACAATGAAGACTTCTGTGACGTTGGTCCGAGCAAAACCAGGGATGCTGATAAAAGTGTTGATTAATACATAAAGGAGGAAATTATAATGATAATTAACATAAATTTGTGGAAAATGGCATTGTTAGTTGCAAAACAGACAATGCAGACCTAAATAATCTAACATTTTTCTATTCTACCCAAGATAATATTTAATCTTTGCTTTTACTGTTAATTAACTTTCTCATTGACCAAGCTCAATTTGATCTAGGAAAATGCTGAGATTCTAACCAGTGACATGATCAGGGGTCTTTAAGACAACCTGGACAGGACAGAATCCTTTGGAACTCGTTTTAGCTTTGTGGCCTGTTACAAATGGATTAGAGGTCAAGATTTTTATATTTAATGCTATTTTAATGTATATCTTACTGTGATAGATACTATTATGAGATGACTCCATAACATTATAATTTGAACTGCTTCTGTTATATTCACTAATAGAAGCAAAATTTTAATTTTTTTCCACAAATCTCTAACCTGAATAGCAGTTTTGCAGCTGTTGTCTGCTGATCTCATTATCCATGAAGAAACATACTTGAAAAAGAAAGAATAGGTATTTACTTTACAGAAATGAAGATGATTCACTATGGATTCCATGGCTAAACCAGCTTTCCATTGTAATTCTGTACAGTATTATATAATGCAAGAGGAACAGGATTGCTCCAACATGAGGCATAAGGACATTTAGAATTCAGCTGGGGTTCCTCATGACTGCTGCAAACCAAAAAAATTTGATGACAAGCACTAGGGGTTTATTACATTGGAATTATTGGACTATTCCAATAATTATTCCATTATTGGGATGGAAAACCTTATGGATGATATTTACAAAAATATTTTATATTATTTCTTGTATTTCTAAGAGCAAGTGGGCAGAAACATTCAACTTTCCTCCTTTGTATCATTTTTCCTTGTCCTTCTATAGTATTTTTATTCTTCTCTGATTCCAATTATTATAATCCTTTGGTTGTCTCCTCATACAGATGTCCTTCCCAACTTTGTTTTCCAGTTGTTCTCCTGACTGTCTTTGCATGAGTATGTTCTTCATCTATTCTTTCACTTAGTGAGTCAAGATTAGTTTTGTAAGAGACAAGCTCAGTGACAGACAAAAAAAAGTTGAAATACACTCTTCTCTCAGCATCTTTGCTGTTTCTAAGACTATTTGCATTCTAATTTGTCACAGCACACTGAACTGCAGTTTTAATCTCAAGATTTCTTTTTGGTGAGATATAAAGTCAGAATTCAACACATTGTTCCTTTCTGCACATATTGCCTGGCATCTGCCAATGCTTAATGCAACCTGTTTGACATACATGCTTACTCTGACTCTCTGAGGTCCTCTGGACCTCCTCCCCTTGACTTGCACTAAGATGAGATTTCATTCTGCATTTCTCAGTTTAGAGGAAATGAAGGCTGGGGGTCTTACTTTAAAGCAGGTTTAATGTTTCGGTAGGAAGCATGCTTATCTTTCATTTACTCTCTTTTGAAAAATCAAGTGTTTTTTCCAAGGGTATATATATATATATATATATATATATATATATATATATATATGTCGCTGATAAATGCTCATAACTTTACATTTACTAAACAAAGTATTTTTCCCTGAAAGTAAAAAATTCATATACTTTGGAATACTCTTAGAAGTGCATCAAGAAAAACAAAATGTTTTGCAATGATAAATGTTTGAATTTGTGTCTCAGGCTGCTCATTTCAGACCTTGGAGAAGCATTTCAGTTCCTCCCTTTCCCTGAAGAGGATTTGAACTCACAGGATATAACTCCTGAAGAAGGGAATTTTTCCTCATTGAAGGAGTGCTCGCAATCTCTACTTGAAATTGTTCCTCTTTAAAATGGAATACTTAAATATTTTTTGGGCCATAAAGAAAGAGTGTGTTTTATATGGCAAGGCTTCCAGCTTAATGCCCTATGATTGAATTGTTTCACTGTTTTCTGTCAGGAAGAACTGTGCCTATCTCCTGTACTGTAAAAATGTGGGGGTCTGTTGTTTTGACTGCCACTGCTGGATTTAAGTACATGTGTTTGAATTAAATTTCACCTTAGACACCTACATTCTTTTATGAAACAGGAGTTTAATGCTTCCTGACATAGACAACAGCTGAATGTGTGTTTAGGAATTTAAATTTTGGGTCTCAGCACTGAAGACACACAGTGGAGGTACCAAAATTCTGCAATTGCACACTTGTATGGTTTCTGGGGTTATTTATAAGCTCATACTGCTTTACAATTTAGCTCAAGCATGTGATTTGGTTAATTAGCATTAGGGTTTTGATTCTTCTACCTAACTTCAAGTTTGAGACAGCTCTTGTGAACTCATATTCTTTCAGCATATAACACCTTGTATTTCAGGTTTCCTATCTTATTTCTATTTAAATCAGTGACTATAGGAAAGGAATGTTCCCATGTTTTGTTTGAATTATGAAAAATTTGTTTCTCTGACGTTAAAGAAGGAACAAATTCCTTTGAACTCTTTTGGATCATTTGGGGTTTGCTGGCTTTCAAAGCTCTTAGAGCACTTTCTTAAATGTTAGTAGATTTACTCTTAGAAGTATCATCCTCTAACAGGAAGTATTTGTTATCTCACCATGGAATATGCTTCCTGCAGTTCATGGTTAGGTAATAAATACTCCATCAATCTCATCAAGCCTATGTTTTCATTTAGATCCATCTGATTAAAAAGAAAAGAGGAAAATATGTTGACACATATGTGGTACAGTGCCAGCAGTCAGCTAAAGTAAGATGATCATAGAGCATTTTAAAAGAAATAATTTTTGGAATATTGGCATGGATAATCTGGTGAAGATTTTAAGGTTTTTAATACTGTAGAATTGTAGCACTCTAAATAATTGCACTTTACTGTTTTGAGTCTAGTCATTACCAGGAAAATAAAACAAGTTTCCTGCAGTAATATGTATCAGTTTTAGTTCTGGACAGGGATTGTTTTATGCTTACTCACACACCAGTTTTAAACACAATTTAATTAACCTAATTGCTTCAAAGTTTGAGGATTCAGCTTCTGACATATTCATACTCTTGCAAAAGTAATGTTATGACTTATAACTCAAGTAAGGTGGAATATCAAAAGTTCCTCTGAAATTTCTCAGTACCAAATAGTTTTAAAACATTTTCCATTTAGAAATTGAAGTGGCTGCTTTATACTCCTGATTCAACATGAGTGGAATGCTCTGGGTTTCTGAAGCTCTTACACCTTTTTCTTGGACTGGGAAGATCTCTGTTTCACCAGAAAGTTATTCCCTGGCTGTGACTGAAGGCAGTGTGACTGCATCTTGTGTGAGGGCTTCACCTGAGATCTTCCTGTGTAGTATTTGCAAGGTATGTCACACCCTAACTCACACCCGTATCAACACTTGCACCCCTAAAATGAGATTGCTACCTGGGACAACAGACTATTTGGGGTGCCATGGAGCTGGTAGCAATCAACATCCTCTGGGAGGTGCTAGTGCTTTACAGTATTCCCAGCCTGTATGTTGTGGGACCTATCCTCCAAAGGAGGCACTGAATGCTGTTTATTCATTCACAGCTTGGGGAAGCTGAGCAGTCCTGAAAAACTGGCCTCAAAAGCATTATACTCATTATATTCAAAGCATTAAAACATTTTTTTCCTTTTATTTCATTTTTATTTGTGGCACTGTTACAGTATTTAGAAATGCTGCTAATTAAAAAAAAAATAGATTGTTTGCAAATTTCTCTTTTTGATAGAAATTGGAAGATTTTTACCAAAAAAACTTCAGAATCTTTAACTGCATTTAACCGTTCCTGTGACATAGATGTCCACCTATGATGATACTAATCAAGAAAATCATGTCAGTCACTTATTTTTATCCAAGCCTAGATGAGCATACTTCATTTTTAACATGCAAAATTATGACCATACTGCAGCAAAATCGTGATCCTCTGTTCATTCAGAGAAAAAAATAATATCCAGAAAACAGATTTACAAAGGCTATAACATATTTTTCTTATCAATCACATGCTATTTAAGTTTGCTAAAAAGAAACATTATTGTAGCATCAGAGCATTTTATTTTAACTTTCTCAGTATAAATAACTCAGATAACTACTGTGGCTACTCCGTTAACACCCTCTGTACACTCCCTGCTCTTGCTGTAGAGATCTCTGTATGCTCCAGTTGGAACAGTTTCTGAAGCTATGCTTGCATGGCTCTCACCTTGACATTATAAAGCTCCTACTGTCCTTATTTCACAGACTAGAAACCAGTTTTGTTTATGTGGCAAACCTGTAGTAAATGAAAAGAAAAAGAAAAGAACAGTTTAATTGAATTTTGGCATAGTTATCTGTTTCATGCTTTTGTGAATACTTACAAAAAATTAACAGACCTGACATCTTTTCAGGTATTTAGCTTCTTTTATATCAGCAGTAAAATTTACAGTGAAAGGATTTTATCTTAGTGTTATTGTTAAATTTCAGGCTTTAATCTAACTTATAACATCATAATGGTCTTGGATACCACAGTGTGAAGTTAAGTCTAGCTGCCTTTCTGCATGTGTTGGTTCATGCTTGAGCATTCTACCAGGATATGTCCTGAAGATGCACAACCTTGTACTCATCCTCACCTGTCCCAGATGGGATCTCAGAAATACAGATGGGAAATTTTAAACTACATTGCAGCAATTTTGGACAGAATCCCAAGTCAGCCTGCACTCAGAAAATGCAGTCAGAGGAAGTGATCTTAAGACAGTAGGTCTGAGCTAGGTTTGTATAGAATAAGAAGATAAAATTACATGTCTAATTTAATTAAACTGATGGTATTTAAATTCTTCAATTTAGCCACTAAAACACCTGACCCAGTTTTCAGAGATTCTGTAGGCACGAGAAAACCTTTTTGAAATGCATGTATCTTTTGGGCAATGGAGTGATTACCAGCATATGGAGGAAGAGGAATTGAGGGGCAGTGAGAAGGACCAAATCTTGGCCAAAATGACTCCAATTCATCTGCTGAACACAGGGAAGGAATGCAAATCAAGAGACAGGAGAGGAAGTGGAAAAGTTGAAATGTGAGCAAATCAAGGGAAAATTCAGTAATCCAGGTTGTTGCTGTACTGCAGAGACTTGTCCTGCTCCTATTCTGTGACCTGCTTCTTCCATTTTTATTGTGGTCTCAGATGTGTCTGTTCCATCAACTGAAGGTTTGCATTTCATGGGTATTCTCTGTAAATCTTTGACATTTTAGCAGCTGTTGCAGAGGCACACCTGAAGCAGGGCATCTTAACCTTCCGAGAGGTTAAGTCACTGTGATAGGTAATCTGTGCATTCATGAATTACAGTCTTCAGCTTCATCTGCAGCTCACCTTACAGTGCTGACTGCTAGAATGTAGCTGATATGCCCTTCAAATGTAAAGAGTGGTTTTTTGGAAGTCTAAATTACACACATGTACTCAAGACTACCTTGAAATCTACCATGTCCTGTATTTACGTGGAATAGCACTTGTGACTTAAAATAGGCAGCAGTCCTCAGATTCATTTTCCATTTCATAAAACAGGACTTTTGAAGTGCTATCCAGTGAAGGCCCCATCTTTTGTGAATATGTGAACTGAAAATCATTAATTTCTTTATGTCCCAAATATTCTTAGTTACTCAACACTTACCACAGCCAGAGCAAAGCACTTGCACACTTCTGAGGGACCTGCTTGGAGGGCTTACTTCTCTCTTTAGAGACACTGAAGGAGGTCTCTTGGGACAATAAAATTTGGCCTTGTAAAGTTTCCATTTGACAATGACTCTGGTGGCAACACAGGGTGGCCACTGAACTGCAACACCATCCGGTTTATGTAACGTTCATGCTTCTCATGGACAGAAATAATTCAAAGTGCTGAATTTAGAAAGGGCTGTTGGAGGAAACTGTCTGTCTATCTTTTCTTTTTACTTAAAGAAAATAGCCCATTAAATTATCTGCTTTGTATGAGTTACAAGTCAGATAATTCAAAAAGAAACTACCTGTGAGTGTTTGCCACGGGCAGAGGCTATAGGATCAAAAGCTGGGGAAGAGAAAACTTGGGGTTGCAATGAAGAGAAAGACAAATTATGGGAAAAGGTGTAGTTGGGACAACTCTGGGAGAATGACCAGATGTGTAAAACTGGAGAAATAGGAGGAACTGAATTTATACGGGATAGAGGTCTGTTGCCTCTTACTGTGTACCAGGATCTTGGAAGAACCCATCTATTATGAGCCTGTGAACCTGGTGTCCTTCTGTGAGACCTGACATTAGGCCTCTTACCTTAAAGAGTAGGAGAACCACTTACCCTCTGATCACCTCAGTCCCTATGTCCCACACTCTGCCTTGAGCACGCTGAGGAGGGCATTAGACACCACAAACCAACCTTCAGCTTTTGTCAGCCACTTTTTGTTTTGTCAGTAAAGAATAATACTGGCAGGCTCCAGCTTCCTGCTTCCTTTGCAGGTGCTCAGCACAGAAGCAGCTAGCTGCGGGAGCAGAGGGCTGCTGCTGAGATATGGGGGCTGTTCTGGGCTCTCCTGAGCTGGGCCTGTGATACTCCATTACCCACCCTGTAAAAATACCCATCTGAGGATACCTGTTTGGCTTTGACTAAGTCATTCAACTGGATACCAAAGATTACTTTACAAAACAGTTCAAGAAAGTAGTATAGAGAATGAATGTTCAAAAATAGCTATTTTCCCATGACACTGCAACGTTTTGGATGAGATGACAAATCCAATACTAAAGATGTGTTTTCACAAGGGTATTTATTTCACATTAAGCTCAGCAACCGCTCATAAAAGAAGCCCCAGCAAACTAAAAATGCAAACCAATTAGAGTGTACTGACTGCCAAGGCAGTGTTTGTTCTTTGGTTTGTTTTGAAGGTACTTTCAGTTCGCTGCTTATTGATGTAGTACAGCAAAGATAAACCTTAATGCACAGCAGCCCTTCTTTCGTGTTTCACAACAGGACCAAGTAGTCCTTTGCCTTCAGACCTTATCCAGCTGTGGAGAAAACTGGGCATTTTTACCTGCACATCACTGGCTTCAGCAGCAACAGAATATGACAGTGGTACTCCAGCACTGTGTCAGCCAGCAAGGGTCAGACTTCTGTGACTTTGGAGAAGAAAGGAAGGTTCCAAATGGACTTGTGAAGTATCCCATGAAGGGGTACCTGAACCAAGAGGCATCTGGGTTAGCCCATTTTATTAACCAGTGACGTAAAAGGAAATTGTAGAATATCTGAAACAGCAGGTTTCATGAGTAGCAAAACCAAAAAGAAATTAGTTACCTGCAGATTTGAATCTCCTAGCTGGACCCTCTGATGATTTGATGACACTAGCCATGTTTTACACTATGGCAATAAGATATTAATGATGTATTTACTCCTCTATGCAGTAACCACCACCTGAAGTGGGTTCAGCCTTTCATTCAAGAGGGATGCTTATGAAAGGTCCCCCTCCATCTCCTCTGCATACTTCTGTGAAACCTGTAGGGACCTAACATCTCTAAGTTGACATGAAAAAAATTTTATATTGATTACTGACAAGGTACTCGTGCATGCACAGAGTTACAAAGTGTCATTGCCATAGGAAGCGGGGCAAACTCCAGATGTCCAGCAGTACTTCTACTGTTCCGACGAGCTGGGTGGCATTTCATCAGAGAGCAGCCCACAGTGAGCCTCTCTCAGCTGCTGACAAAGCCAGGCCCTCAGAGCTGAGGACAGCTTCTTGTGCACAGGGCTGACAAGAGAGAGGTCCAAGATCAGACTGCATCAGCAGCCACCCTATATACCCTGAGAGTGTTTTTACTGTGCCACTTGCTAGATTTAAGGTTATAGAATCTTACAGTGAAACAATTTTATGGATCAATCTAGAAGCAAAGCATTATTTAAAGCAGTTTGATTCACTTTTTTCATTAGGTTGTTGAGATGGCACTTATGACAGATGACTCAGAATTACGCCACAGAGATAGAGCATTTAATTGCCTAACAAGGCAATTCTACAAGGGAATCCTACAGGGGTTATTATAACTGGGGAATGAACTTTGTACCTATCTGCAGGATACACTGAAGGTACACCTGTAACACTGCCAGGCAGCATTTCCTTCTCATCTGCTTTGCTACACCAAGATATACCCTTTCATGCCAGCAGCATTCTGTGAGGGAATCAATCTGCCTGTGTCACACTGAGTTTCCATTTGCCTTCTTGAGCACATACATCTGTGCTTTTTAACACTAGATACAGTCTGCAAGTGGAAACCACAGGACAATTGTTAACCTACTTCCTGCAGCCATTCAAAGCATGACATTTCTTCCACGGCCTTCCCAAGCATTCCCCTTCCAGCATCCTCTGACAGCTCTTCTTCCCTTTCCTGCTGAAATGATGGGAACTGTTTCTGCTGATGGTCAGCTCTTCTTGATCAATGGTCCACAACAAAAAATCAACCACCTGCCCCCACTGGCCGTATGCCACAGGATCACACAGAGAGGACTCCTGACCATATGACAGCATACTTGTGGAAAACCAAGTGGGGAAACAAATTTTGTTTCCAGTCTAGGGAAGACAAAAACTTCTCTTAACTGAAGGGGGTAGGACACTGCATCTTTTAGTGACCCAAATAAGAAGTTCACGTTATTCTGCCTGCTTTTCACAGTAATGCAACATGAACCGTTCCTGCTGCCAGGCACAATTTTGTCATTCTTTGCAATTCTGAACAAGAAGGAGAGAAGAATCAAAGGAGGAAGTGATTGAACAACAAACATATAATAAGTAGTTGAAGTCCAGAGGTGGGCCATGAAGTTGATAAGGAGACTGGGGCTACTCTCCCATGGGGACAGGCTAAGACAGTTAGGGCTGTTCAACCTGGAGAAGGTTGCATGGAGACCTCATAGCAACCTTCCAATAACTGAAGGGGACCTACAGGGAAGCCAGAGAAGGACTCTATCAGGAATTGAATAATGGGTTCTCACAGAAAGAGGGGAAATTGAGGTTAGAAATATATGAAAGAAATTCTTTACTGTGAGGGTGCTGAGACGCTGGAACAGATTGTCCAGAGTAGTTGTGGATGCCCCATCCCTGGCAGTGTTCAAGGCCATGCTGGATAGATCACTGAGCAAGCTGGTCTAGTGAGAGGCATCCCCATCCACAGCAGAGGAGCTGGTACTAGATGATCCTTAAGATCCCCTCCAACTCAAGCCACTCTATGATTCCAAAGGGTAGACAGCAAGTGTTTTCAAGGTTGTATTCAGGATCTTGCAAGGTAGGAAAGAGAAAGAAAGATGAGGGGTTATCCATGTTACAACTGAAGAAAATCTCACATAAACAAAAAGACGTGGAAAAACGAGAGAGTATCACTGCTTCATTTTCTAAAATGAAGAAGTATTTTTCATGTGTATAATTGAAAAAAGTTCTATAATAACATAACTTTCAGCCAAAGAAGTTCTCCTCTCATATTCAGCAATTTTCATGAAATATCTAAAGTATTTTAAAAAGGCTCTCTGAGGTTTTCATAAAATATAGATGCCAGTGTATAATGAAAATAATTAAGATCCCAGTGAAATATGTTCTAAGTTGGGCATACTCCAAGACAACACATGCCCAGTTTTCATGAAATTATATACTGCATTTCATGAATTGTGCAGACCCCATATTTTACAATATTCATTATGTTTCATAGCAATATTCATGACATTTAATAGCAATGTGCATACAATATTAAAGCATTTAAAAAACCCCATCCAAGCCAGAAGCTTAATAAATCACAGGAATAAAAATTGTTTTCCAACCAGCAAGAAAACAGACATCTTCCTCCATTTTTCTTATATTTTATTAAAGGAAGACTAGCAATGTTTTATAGTAGATTCACAAAATAGATCTTAAATTCTCACCAGATGTTCATGGGCTGGCCATTTAGAATTACAGAAAGCATGAAGACAGCACTGGTGCAGCTTCACTGAAATTTATTTTAAATTATTGATTATTAAAAATAACCCCTTTCCATCATGGCAGGGATCTGACAGCCTCAATCAGAGACAGCACAAAGTTCATCTGGAGAGAGCAACTTTCTAGTTGCTCACAATTTCTACCTCTGTGCCTTCAAGTGTATAATCCTAATACTAAAGTCTGTTAAATAGAAGTCTCCAACCTTACAACTTGCCTTTTGGTTTTCCAAATTCATACTTCATCCTTACCTTGCCGCTAATTAGACATTAGTTCATCAGCCATTCAGGACAAGGCTTTGTTGATCAGGGAAGTGGAGGATAAGGTGGGTCTTTCAGGGGGAAAGTTGTCCATTAGAGCAGTTAATGAAGCTGAGGGAAGAAGTAGGTGCTTTACAGCAGAGGGCATTAATGCTGACAAACATATCACTGCACTAAACAATCCTGCACTAAACTCTACTAAAACACAGACACAATGGAACAGCAAGGAGGAGAAAATAGAGTTCTTTAATTGCTTCCACCCTTTAGAAATCGTATCATGTCCTACCTGCACCAGCTGAACTTTCTTTACATCAGCAGAGGCCAGTCCCACCCCCAGCCAGCAAGTAACCAGCTCAGGCTCAAGTGCTGGCTGATGAGCAGAAGTAGCAGGTTCCTGGTGTGAGTGACTGGCTTATTGCAGAACTTAAGAGCCAGGTATTGGTGTGCTGCTTCCCCAGCTTTGCTGGCTTTTTATTGTATCTCTAGAGACATGATCTGCCCTGTTAGGAGGTTCTTCAGTTAGGACAGGTGTGAGGAACTCATCCCCCCTGCATCCAAAGAAATGATTTCTCCGTCTTTGTTTCTCCTTCTTAAAAGTTTTGTTGTACTCAGCTGTCAATGCCTGTGGATGGCAATACAGTACAAAACATACCAATTCATATGTGCAACTACTCATCAGTAAAAATACTCTACCTGTAATGTTAAAACGCTGGGACAGTACATCTTGCTACTGCAGGGATGGGCTGTATTTGCTGGGCAATGAGGAGAGACACTGGGATTCTTTCTGGAGTTTATTCTGTTACTTCTTAGGAAAAGTTTCTTCTAATGACAGTTTTGTAATAAGCTAGCTTAGAATTTGTCTCACTATGACTAAATAAATAGAGATAAAGCAGTGTTTTGGTTTAATTTTTGGTTCCTCCTTAGAGGAAAATACTTGTCAAGAGAGGCCTTAAAGTATTCTATTCTCAGCTCCTACTAGGCCAGTAAGTGGCCATCCCCAGCTTTTTCACATGCAAAGAGCATTCGGGCTACACAGTCTTCAGGATAACTCATGTAAGCACCTGAAGCAATTGAATCTCACACTGTTTTTTCTCCTGTCTGTGTATGCATGAGAGGTGTTACGCTGGCATTTGTGATTCATACTCCAACACTGACCACTTTGTCTATCAGTCACAGAACTGCTTCAATATATATGTATTTAATAGTAGTGTTAACTATTTCCAGAGATGACAAAGGTGAAGTACAATATACTGAAGTGACCTGCTTTTTTAGTGTGTGTAGTGGCTGAGAGAGGAAATTCACATGCTTACTACTTGGAGAAGGGTAGAACAAACTGACAATCACATGCAGGAAAAAGAGTTGGCATACAGTGCTGGTAATGCCTGGAAAACACAAAACACTGCTGACAGTAGGATGTTCCTGTGAAGCCGTTTGGTGCCAACTCATTAGAGAGCTTTGGCAAGGATATTTGGCATAAAATAGGTCTTATTTAGAATTAGGGATTCTGCTGCCTTGCTCTTGGCACAGAATGAACTTGTAAATTAAGCTGTCTTGTAATATAATGACATTGCCTGGTATTATGAATCATTTTAGAATTAGAGAAATTGATCTGAATAAGAAATTAAGGCATGCTAAGAAGTGGAGAAACACATACAGCTGACATTGAGGGCTGGTAGGCTTAGGCCTGTGAAGAATGCATTGCAGCTGCCCCAGCACTGCAGAGTTGCTTCTAAGCCCATGGTTAGCACCTGGGTTCTGGTTTGCAAAGGTTTCCACTTACTCCAGGGATTGCTTCAGCAATTATCCTTTCCTCAGATTCAATTTCTTTAAAAACTTTTCTTCTTTACTGGATGTCTCGGGTGAGTTAATATTAAAATTTTATACTTGCCAGGGGCTTACTTTTCAATTAGTGAAAGTTTGAGAAGTCTGAGTTAGGGTGGAAGAAGTTTTAAATACAGGGAGAAGGTGGCTGGGCATGTGATACCCCTCTAAATGCTTGATGAAGTAGAGGGCTCTGTTTTTGTTTTCCGTGTGCTGTACAGGGCAAAAACCCTACGGTGATGGATGTGCACTTTTGGAGCAACTCTCTAAGTATAAGTTTGGCACATTTCCTAAAGCAAATTCAGTATTAAAAAACCACCCCCAACCAAAACCATGAAAAAGTAGCCTAAAACAGTCTTTGAGGTTGCTGTCCCTCTTATAAGAAATTGCTACATTCTCAGTGTGATCAGCTCATTTCTCTCAACACTCTTCAAACTCACAAAATTACAAGTGGAGAGAACTTTCTTGGTATTTCCTGGCAAATATTTCTCTCTCAGATCAAAGACACTACCCAGTCCTCTGAAGTTAGGGGGCACTACAGCTATTTTCCTCCAGTCTGAGCATATAGGAATGTGACATGTTTTTCTGCATTTGTTGTGCTTCAGCATTCATGAGTATCTTTATGAAGGCAAGTTTTGAGTCACATGCTGTGTCACACTACAGGGAAGAATATAAATTATACAGCATGCTTAATCATGAGAGGAAATAGATTTGACTAACTGAATATGCAAATGCCAATTCAAAATAAAATGATGAGCTTTTCCTGATGTGCAAAATGTCACTGGTGAAAAACATTTTAATTATTAGTGCTGGATTTCAGAGTCCAGTTTAAGAGTTGGTTTATTTGGAAAAGTATAGCTGAGATGAAGCTTTTAAAGCATATTTTGACATTTAAAATGCAGCTTCCCATGCTTGCATTCATGCATAGTTTCCTGAGATGAAGGGAGGGAAGTAAGTACTCACTGCTAGTTCTCCTGTGAACACCATGAGGCTGTACAGGATGGGATTTTGTTGTTGTACACAAGGACAAGCTGCTTCTGGAATCTTACACCCCTCGCCCTACTAAATCAACAGCTGTTTGGCAAGGAGACAGGAATTTTCTTTTTTACCCAAAACTTGGTATTTACAGCTCATCCCCGATGGTGTGGGTGGTCACAGTTCACTTCCTGAGGCTGCTCAGTGAGAACAGCACCTCCCACCTGCTGTTACCGTAGTCTCTGGTGGAGCATCTTCTCCAGTCGTCACGGCAGAAGTGTTTCATTTCACACGGTGTGGTGTGCTGGCTCACCCATAAAGGTGATGTGCTGTACTCAGGAGCATCACACTCTCCTGAGTGGGGAAACCTAATCCCAAGTATCTTAAAATAATGTTGAATTTAGCTGGAGTGTTGGCAATCAAGGCCAGTTTCCAATGGCCTCAGTGAGTACTGGAACCTGTCATTGAGTTAAATAGGAAAGTCTCTTTCCCCTTCCAGCTCTTATGTAGTGCTTGTGTTTGGAGGTCTCGTCTAATCATACCCACAAGCCTGAGCTTTGTAAGGAGATTGTGTCCAGCTGGCTCTGGCTGAAGGCCAAGTGCCCACCAAAAGCCACTCTCAGAGTTCATCAACCTTGTCCTGCCTTGCTGGTGGCCTCAGAAACCCTTGCACACCTTGCCTTGTTGGAATGGTAGGTGTGGGCAGCACTGCACCTTCAAACTATGCACTGGTAGTAGGTGGGGGCTCTGGGGCAGGTGCCCCCTCCTCCTGCAGCAGGGGAAATGGCCAGCAGTGTTTCTCCAGAAGGCAGCTCTTCTCTAGCCCTGAAGGTGCAGCCTTGCTGTGCAATGCATGTGAGGCTGTACACAGTTCAGGTGAAGGAAGAGGATGTGGCTGTACACTAAGGAAACCCAAATGGAGGGCTGAAAGTGGAGTTGAATTTGTTTAGGTGTCAGTATAACATTTGGTGGAAAAGTGCTAGCTGGGTCCTACTACATATCCCACAAAATCAGGGGCATTTGAGGTATGTTAGGTCTCCTTTTGACTAGTCAGTAAATAAATCAGTGTTTATTAGACTGTGCAACCTGTAGGCAGAAGCAGTGACCTGGGTGTCCAGAGTTTTACAGATATAGGATGCTCCCATGAGAGCACTGGGATGCTTCACACAGCTGCCTGCAAGCTCAGTGGTTACTCTGCTGGTGCCATTCTCATTATGGTTTGTCTGAGTGGGGTTTGGGGTAAATCTGTGATAGCTTGAATAGCAGCTGTATCTAAGCCCTGCACTCACACTGGGGATTTCTGCTGTGGGAAATGCTACCACGTAAATAAATGAGAAGTGAAAGATGGATGCGCTGGAATGAAGTGTGAACTGACAGCTTTGTGAGTGGTTTTGACTCATTTTCTTTCTGTGGTCTAAAGCTGAATGCCTAATAAATTCTGAAGACATCAAAACTCTAACTAACCCAACTAAAACCATCCTAAGTTTACTAGAAATACAAGGAGCAGTAACTAACTAGAAGACAAGAGACAGTGAGAAGGGAATGCGTTCTCTCCTCATGTGCTGGTTTTGGGTATTTACTTCAGTTTTGACATTACAGATCAAACCAGCACACAGAAAAATTTTGGATATTTAGGGTCACACACTGACTGTCCTACAATCTAATTTGGGCACAGAGATGAAAATACTTTACTGATGGATCTTAAAGATCCTGGGGTCCCCAAACAGATACCTGCTAGTGCACCTCTACTGTGAAGTGACACATTGCAGATGCCAACTGGTGTCGCGGATGCTCCTACAAACTGGCAACCATCAAGCAGTGTGCTGGTCTTGGGGGCTGTTTCACACTTTGCTCACTGTGGAGACAGGAGGACAGCGGGCTTTCTAGGGGGAAGGAGGATGTAAAATGAGAGCAGCTGCATTGGAACTGGTCAGAGCCCCATCCAGCCCAGCACCATGTTTCTTAGAGCAACCAAAATGGGATGAACTTTAAGAATGGTTCAAATAATCCTGATCTTATCTTACTAGCTTTGTGTCTCAGAGCCCAGGGTACAGCTTTTCCCCAGGAATCTGTCCCAGGTCTCTCAAATCAATGCAAGCATCTGCACCACCCTCTGGCAAGACTCATATTTTAACTCTATTAAGGTTATTTAGTGAAGAGCTGGGTAAAAAAAATTGGAAAATGAACAACGGTAACAATTCTCCAGCTGCAACTTGATATCCAGCATCATGCAATGACCAACAAAACTTTTCTCCAGGGTGTACACAAGTGAGAGGTGTTAACTTTTCTCTGGCAACAGTTCATTGTGCAATTGTGAGTAGCAACATCCCAGCTGCCATCAATTTCTTTTGTTTCCTCAAGAGCCACAGGGCACCTGAGGCACAGCAATCAATTGCAGGAAAGTACTAGTGTTTCAGATGGCTGGGTTCTGGTATTTTTTACCCCTTTCACAGAAACTGTCTCTAAATAACACAATTTTGTAATATCCAATAGACATTTTGAAGCAAATGTACAGGAGCCCCACACTTACTAAGCTTAAGTCTAGCATGCCCAAATTGCTTGCCCCAAAGTGAAGATGCCTGAAAGACTCTCTACATCTATTACAAGTTTCTAACAGCTAATCCTGATGTTCACATACACATTTTTGTGCATCAAGAGCAGGCTGGTCCAAAAACTTTCTTCCTCTTGTCTGTGGGTGATACCAGTCTGTTCTGGTTTGTTCAGATAAGGGCAAGCTCCTGAACGCCCTTTCGTATTTGTAGCTGAGGTAGGCTGCAGGTCCATCATCTGAATCCTTCCTGGTACTTACCTTAGTTTTATACACTTTAATCTTTTTACACACCTATGCCAAACAAGCAGAAGTACAAAATACTTAACTTCCTAATTCAAGTAGTCTTGTGGTATGTCTGGATGCAAGACAAGCAGGATGTTTCTCCTTTATAGGGCTCTATTCCCAGCCCTGCTTTCCGTCCTTCTCCAGCTCACATACCTCATCCATGTATGGATGCACTGTACTCTGTCTCCATTCACCAAATCTCTCACCACGACATGCTCAATCTTTAAACAATTTAGTTTAGTGAGCAGTTTTTCATATTAGAATCCTGGTTCTAATTCAGGCTGGAAGGTACCATGTTTCCTCAACCAGGGAAGCATCTGGAGACTCACTTGAGAGTAAAAATGAAACACAGGCAGAGACCCATCTTAAGTAGTCTGAGCTACCTTCCTCACAAGCCAGTGCAGAAGATGGACCCTCCTCCAGTGCTGCAGCAGGTGTTTCATGCACAAACAACACTGTGGGAATGTGCCCAAGGGTAGGTAACATCCACTGTATCCCCTGGTACTATAAAAGCCCCACTGCTCAGCCAGCTGTAGCTGTGCAGCCTAACCTGTTTTCAGGCACTGTATTCCGCATATAATCATCGTAAGTTTTAGAAGCCATTTTCAGAATGTGCAATGGTGCCAGGACACAAGCCCAGAATGGAAACTTGCTGGTCCATCCTGTCCGTTTGTTAGGATGGGCCACAGAATACTTCTGGTGTGAGGTTACACAGGTTGCCTCCACAAGAAACTAAACGGATCAGTTCTGAAGCCTTTCTCTAGTTCTAGGTCCCAATTCCCATTCTTCTGGCTGCAGCACTGAACATGCCCCATCTGACAACATTACTTTTTTTCTTGGCTTTTTGTTTTCTTCATTCTTTTCTTCCTTTTCTTCAGTCCCTTTCTTTCCTCCTAAGAAGTATCCTTTTTTTCCTAAGAAAAGAAGTAAGCTTTGTCTAAGGATAAAAATCTTTCTACTCTTTTGCAAGGCAGAAGAAATCTTTATGGCTTTCAGCTATAAAAACCTAATTTGTCAGTTTTTTCCCCCCTCCCCATCTCTCTTAATGGATCTCTTATGCATTTATAATGTAGTCAGTACCACAGTATCTAGGGACCTTATAAAGAATTTATAGAGCAAACATTTTTTTTGCAAAAGGTTTCTACTACTCTTCTGGCTATTGCCAATCTCTGAATCTGCTCACTTTTATTTGCATAGGAAGCCAAGTTGCCTGTTTTATACTCTTGACACTGACTGTCTTTCAGTATCCTGGCTTTGCATTTGGGATAGTAAAACTAGATTCACTGGGATTTGTTTTAGCAGTTATTAACTACAGAACTGTCTGTAATAAGCAGAGCTGGCTGTGTTTGTTCATCAGCATCAGCACTGGCACTTCCTTAGCTCTGTGCAGAGCGGTATCTGAGGTAGGAGCCCAGAATGTTTCACTACACCTTGAAGTGACTATACAATTACCATGTAGAGAAAATATTTCACTGCTGGCAAGGAGTGATATTTAAACTTCCGTGTCACTAGCAGTAAGGTGCTGGATGCTGCAGGCACCTCTAGGAAATATCTTCCTCCTCAGTATCCTAAAGATTTTCACTGCTGCTTGCAGGGTGACCAACCCCTCACAAACACCTAAAGTGTGTGCATATGATTGTGTGAGGAAGCTAAACTCCTTCAAGGTCTGAGTCTGTAAAAGTGAGCTCTGTAATATTGAGGGCCTTCAGTGATTCAGCTTTCTGGTGTCAGTATAATCCAGCAGTAACAGTTTGATTTTGACTTCGCAGGGCCAACAGAGACCAGCTGAGGCACTGCTGGTGCAGCAGGTAACACTGATCAAGGCCTTGGTGCCTTTCTTACTCCTCCAAATCAATGGGTTAAAATTTTTGCTACACTTGTTTTCCAATAATAATGTATCTGTGTAACAACAGCTATGGTGAAACATTCTTTCAACATTGACAGAGCTATTTGCACTGACTTTTATTTCCTAGGCAACCAAAACCAGTTACCAAAACCCCCAAACCCAGTGCCATGGATGGAGACATATCTTGGGTTGTCTGACTCCCTTCAAAGAGCCTTAGAATTATCTGCAGGGCAGCAGTGAGGCTGAGCTGTGCTGTTCTGTAGGGCTACCTCTGCATTTGTGACTGAACGGAAAAGATCTACACAAGTTTAGTAAGAAAAGAACACTGATTAGTAAACTGCAAAAATAATGATTCCAATCACAAAGAGCCCAAATTAAACTCCTTCTGTTAAAAAACCCCCAAACAACCAAAAGGTGCCGCTAAATGGTCCTTTTACTCAGCCAGTCAATGTGCCAAAGAACTGCTCATGGTCAGTGCCCCTCTCGGCAGCTCTGGACACTGGATTACCACTGAGATGCCCATCACCTCTTATCACAGTAACCACTCTGCTTTTCCATTGCCCAACAAAGTCTTCACTTAACAAGTCCAGGCTTGTTAAGAGGAATGCTGGGACTGTTCCATGAGGACCACGTGCAGGAACCTCCTCAGCAATTTCCGTGAAAAGCACATGTGCAGATTTGTCCTTCTCACCATTCTGCAGCAACAGCTTCCTTCTGCTTCCTCTCCCAGGCTTGATCTCACACAGGAACCCTCCACTAACTTGACCTTATTGGAGATAAGAAGTTTGACTAACTACAAGTACTCATGTAAAGGAAGTCTTCAATTATATCTCTAGAAAATTATGTCTTCAAGTATAAACAGCATTTTTACTAGCTTGTTGAATATGTGACAAAAAAAGACAAGGTGAAAGGCATCAATAGTTTAAGCTAGTATTTCTCATTTCTATTGAATTATTAAACTAAAAACAGTCCTTAAGAGTATTTTCAAAATACTCTATTTTCTGTAAACTCTTACAATTCCTAGTTATAAAAAAACCCTCCTGTGAAGCAAGCTGTATAGCAAACCCCCATGTAAGTCAAGAGGAAGCACAGAGATCTGGAAAGTGATCAAGACATAAACAAAAATGAAATGGAAATGAGCATCCAAAACAGCAAAATATATTTAAGTAGTATCACAAATACACTCAAAAAATCTATTTACATATCTAAAAACCATATATTCAGTAAAAATCCTCCCACAAAAGGTATTTATAAACAAGAAAATTAATCTGATTTCATTGTCTACTGCTGGCAACAGAGGCGCTTTACTGCTAGCATAGCATTAACTATGCTTTTACAAAATGAACAAAATTATTCTAGGAAAAACTTGAATTGAAGACTGGACAACAACTACAAGGCATATAAAGCATAAGGAATAGCAAATACATAACTCTAGTAGTGCAAAAATGAAGAATAATGGCTTTCCCCCCCCCAATACTTGTTCAGAGAAAAATACTACTGTGAATAAGCAATTTGAACCCCTTTAAAAGACTTACATTTGTAGGACTCAGTGCATTTGCATATTTCAGCAAGGCTGATACTATACAGGAGGTAAATGAAATGAAGCCAACATAAAATTACGCTGTGACACAGGTTTATAACAAACTTTATGGCAAAATGTCTGAATGTACAGTACAGATATAAACCTCTCAAAAGAGTTTTTCTCTCCCCAGAAATTTGTATGAGTTACCACTAAACAATATGTACATAACTGATAGCATATTTAATATTCTTTGGAATTAGATTTAAATTTCTTTCAGGCCCTGTCTTTTATACAGGAACAGCAGAAGGATAACTCCTCACTTGGATTACAGGAGCTCCCAGTGTTTGACCCTCAGGCACATGCCTGAGGCTGGGCAGAGACCTGCGGAGAGGTGTAAGCACCAGGAGCTGGAGGAAAATTCCACCTGGGAATGTGGGTCACTGTAGGATGCCTTGATGTGAGTCAGTGCAGAAGTGAAGAACTGATGCGGTTGAATTCCTCATCATCCACAGCCCTAGTCTGATAGTGCTTCGAAACATGACAGTCTCTTTGTCCAAAAAGGCCTCATAATTTGAACAGCTGTAAACACTTATTTTCAAGTTAGCATTTTCACCATGCCTTTGCTGTTCAAAACAGTAACAAAATCAGAAGTAGGAACACCTTAGGTCGTGTTAGAACTACATCAAATTCAGAAAACCAGAGGTCTATAATTGAGAAAATAGAAACAAATCTGCAAACACATGATTAGTTTTGCAAATAGTATTTTTGCTCTATTTTTCAGCTCTTTATCCGCCTTCCAGCAAACAGCTGAATATCACCCAGTCTATCCTAGAAAAAAATTTAACTTTGATAAGTAAGCTGGAAACCATTTAATACCCAGAGGCAAAATAGCAGGACAAACTGTTGCATTTATTCTGTCCAGAGCTAAGTCCATCACTGCACTGCACAGTGGATTCCTGCTCACAGATTCAGGAGAGGTCAGGAATCCCACACTTCCCTTGCTCCCCTTCAAACAGAAAGATATAGATGATGTCCATAAAAATGTAACAGTAGCAGGTAGAGATTTACTTATTAAGATCTGTCAATTATAATTAGCGTAAAGTGTTATGGTCCGCATTTAAAGCTTTTCCAGAACAGAAGGGACTAAATTCTTGACTTCAAATCTTTACAGGATTACTATCAGGTGTTTCTATTTATGGGGACTTCACAAAAAATTTCTAAGGCTCAAGTTGTAAGGGTTTATGATGCAATCAGGTGAACTTTTACTGAAACAGAAGTAAAAACAACGGTGATTTTACAACCCAAATGTAAAGGCAGTCTTTATGGATCTACACTCAAGAGCTGATGACCAGGAATGGAAGACAGGGATTTCTGCAGAAGGCAGTGCTGCTTTTCTGCAACCTGACGAGTGCTTGTTCAACCCAACTTCAAGTATCCAGTTTATGTGCTTGAACAAGGACCTTAGGTACCCAGCTCAGGCTCCAGAGGATAGCTTAGAGGTGCTCTAAGGTTATTCAGGAGACATAAGGGATTTGCCTGCTTGACCTTTGGCCCAGGAAAGCAAAACAAACAAACAAAAATGTAATGCCCTTAATCACAGGAAAATTCATCCTAGAATAGAGACCAAATCAATCTTCCTCTGGAAATATTTACTTCTCCTTGCTAATGAGCAGAGGAGCACTTAAAGTCACTAGCATGGATTCAGATATCTGGCTTTTGGACATCTGAATTTAAATGAGATGGCTCCTACCTCTGGCTCCCACATTAGGAACTTAAGTTGGATACCTGAAGTCGGATGGTGTGAGAACCCTCTGTCCTTACTGACAACAGCCACCTCTTGATTCCCTGACAGTGCTGCAATCACAGCATTTACTCGGAGAACACCCAAAGGCATTGAGTCTTCATAGCATGTAATTTATCCCATTTCTTTATCCCATTTTCATGCAATGGAAGGGTACGGAGAAAAGGAAAGTGGTGTGGAAGGTGGTGTCTCGCTAAACAACATTGTCTTAGTGGCTGCCACTTGTAGATCTGAGAAAATCACCACTTTGAAGTTGGTGGGTACAAATTCCTTTGGCTGTTGTAGCTGTCATTATTTATTTTGGGAGTTACTGATGGGTAACAGTGTTAGCAGATTCTCTAACTTGGCTGGCTAAAGAGCTCAAATGGCATTAGAAAAAGCCATGATGGCAAAGACTTAAGGAGTTGCATACTACTTGCACGTATTTAAATTTAAAAAATCCTAATAAGTTATATTTCAGACAAATATCAGCTACTCCCTAACACTTTTATTCAAATATTGATGGGAACAGAAAAAAGTAAACTGTAGGTCTACTGAATTGCACACGCACATGCAAATAAACCACCACAAATTGTACTGTCTTAGCCACTTACTTGTTTCACCTCTTGTTTTTTGTACTTGAGAAAATGGCATAAAAAAGCTATGCAGCTTTTATGACTGAAGGAAAGGATTTCCAGAGTCCCATCCACTCAGGAATACTGAGGATTCCCTCTTCTCCTAAGGAAATAATCCATTCAAACAAACTTTGCTTGAGGTTTTAATAGATAATGAACACACTGGTCCAACTCTGTACTCAGAATTTCACAAAATCAAGATCTTTGGCATACAAAAGACTTCAGATAAACATGGAAGCAAGGGAACACTTGTATTCCCATTTTTTATCTGTGGATTATTTTCTTTGTTAAATTCCTTGGGTTTTGTTTTGCTTTGTTTTCTTCAGAGTAGCTTTTCAAAATACAAACTAGTAAGAGCCTGGAAAATTCAGAATCACCTAACAGGTGAGGGAAAAATGCTCAGTGCAGTTTTTATTTCATGTATGAATTAGCAACTGGGAATGTATGCTCAAAGATCACCAGCAAGGTACTTAATGTTGAAAGTAACACTGAATGTTTTTAAAACTCACTTCACGCACACAGCGTCTGAGGAGTATCAGAACATTAGAGGGTTGTCTGATTTCCTTGTTTTCCATGGCAAATTTCCACTGATGGTAGTAAAGAACTGAGGCAGGGCACAAGATGTAAAAGCAAATAACACTAAATCTTGGTAGCTACTTACATACAGTAGCTATATATTCTGGTTTTTTTTGGCTCAGTGACCCCACCACGTAATTTCAAGGACATATAAATTGATTGGAGTATTAGCTTGGTTCCTTTCCTGTATTTAAACCGTATAGTGAACAGAAATGACAGATCAGCATAGTGTAACATTCACAGGAGCTCCTGTTCATCAAACTGGTGTCTCTAAACAAAGGCTGCCTTAAGTAAGACATATGAACATGTGACCTGTCTCCAAAATGCATGGTCATATTAAATAAGTCTCTTACAAATGTACATGTAAAAAAAAAAAATCAAAATATCATAGTTTTACCGTCTTCTGTTTAAGATTGCAATTTCTAACTGTTGCATATACTGCAGCTGCTCAAAAAGCTGAATAAAGTGAGTAGAGCAGACTTTTTCAGAGAAAAATAGTCATAGAAAAAGTTTTAAGAATGGTACAGTGAGAAAGTTCACAGAGCTCTCACTTCATTATCTCTTTGGTTGCTGATTAGGATTTGACAAGTTTGAAACCCTGTCCTGTATCCAGCACTGTGGGAAGAAACCAACTCATTTTCAATCTTTTTAAGCACCTAAAGCACGCTTTACAGACCCAGAACAGATTGAGACCACAAAACCAGTTTGCCAAATGTACTAATGGATAGGTGATGCGTGGGAAGTACATCATCCAGTGTTTGGCAACATCACTTCCCGTTGGCAAGTGCAAGGTGTAGTCGCTCCAGCGCTTTGACACGCCGTACACGGCTTTCACCGTGCGGCCCTTCTCAGACCAGCTGATGTTGCTGTCAGGGTTACAGTTGTACTCAACCCACTGCCTGGTGAAGTCACCAAGCTGTGGAGGGTCTGCTTCCTCAATGTCTACAACTCTGGCCATTTCTGCTCCTTGCACAGCAACATACTGGTCATTTACTTTTCTTACTTCTTTGACCCAAGGCTGAGAGTTCTCACAGTCTAAAACAATGATCAGTCGAGAACAAAAAGTGCCGTTCTTTTCTCTCCACCACTCCAACAGCGTGTCAAGTCGTAAAGCGTCACCCCCTGTCACAAGGACAAAAAGATTTAATATCAGGATGAAGAAACAGAAACTTCTGCAGAACTTTAATTGCTTTGACTGGTTCTAAGAATCCCTCACTTCAAGAATTTGGGACAGATATAACAGATGTTTTTTCAATTCACCCTTTCTGTCTGTAAATGTTGCGTATCTCCATAGAGGCATTAACTGACTTGCTGTGGCAGACAAAGCCATTAACTTACCCTTGATTAGAAAGGAAACCCACCACCAATAACAAAAAAGGAATTCATTTACAGAGTGAAAGAAATTATAGCCAATTGAAGAAATCTGGAAAATACAGATAAACAGAGAAAAAAACCTGAAATAAAGTTTATTTTGTATTAAATCTTAATAATTTTAGGAACAGGAATACGACTCATTTTTAATATGTTTTTAAGAATATTAAAAAAGAGATGAATTTAGAAGAAAATATATTTTCAAATGCTGGGAACCATAACAGTTTCAAAGCACAATGAAAAAACCACATGGAAGCACAAAAATTCACATGACCAGGAATGAAGAGATTCTCTCTATAGAGACAGCTGTTTACAGAGCTTCAAGAAAACTGGTATCGATTTATAACTCAATGAAACAAAAATCTCTTCGGAATTTTTCCACAATATTTTCTTCTTGTCAGGTCAGAAGACCCTTGCAACCAGTGTACAACTTGCACGTTCTGTCTCAGCTCCTGCTCCAACAGCACTTTGAAAGAGGAGATTGTAATTAAACCTGATATGTAACCTATAGTGGGAAGTCCTTCTGTTTGAGTGTACTGGACCCTGCAGAATCTAGGTAGCTCTGAAAAGCAGACTACTTGCTCAGGTACCTAAAGACAACATCTTGCAAACAAGTGAATAACTCTCCATTGTCTACCCAGTGATAATAAAGTAAAGAACTAGTCTTGGTTTTGGCTAGTTGGAGCTATGATACAGGTTTACAACAAACACACTCTAATTTGAAAATATCAACTTAAAAAAATGAAGAAGAACAAAGGTATTTAAAATAACTGAATTTTAATTCCTGAGTGATTTTTTACTATGGAATATAATTAAGCACTGTTTAAAATGTAGTTAGCTGCATATTTCAGCACTTACAGTTCTACCTGTAAGGGGTGACAAGAAAGTGCTTCAAATTAATATCTCCGAATTAAAGGGTTGTGCATGGTATTGCAGTTGAAGTAAAAGCAAAATTACAGAGCTGCACCTTTCTCTAGAAAAATGGAAAGCTGGAAAATTTAGTACCAAAGAAAATCTCTAGGATACAAACCCAAAGTAATGACTTGTCTTGGTACATGATCCTCAAATTGCTGTAGTTACTTACAGCAGAGACTTATACAGAAATAGTTTCCCTTTTCTAGGTACACCTTCCGTGTGAATTGTCTATAAAAATTTCTTTAGTTGTTCACATTTTAAGGGCTTATAAATAAACCTTATATAAATGTAGCTATGTAGGAGTGCAGGTGATTTCAAAACAGCACTGGATAGAATCATCCAAAGAAAATCATGTCATCCTTCACAGCCACAAGCAAACACGTTTGGCTCCCAACCCCGTGGACCTCAAACACATGGGCTTATCATCCAACACAAGATTTAGCCAGCAAGCTGTGTAAGAAATGCAGGTGTCTGGCCACCTCTGGCTCTTTGGCAGGTCTAGCAGGACAACAGGTACACCAACACTTTCAGGAACAGAGGCAAAGCTTTATTATCCCAGCTCACACCTTTGCCTTCACTCAGACTACATGACCTCCCAGGTCGTTCGACTGTTCATACTTTATGCATGACTACTTAACAGTTTCTTTTATACACCTCTGTGTTGTATCTCAGCTTCCAACAACAGAGAAACATCATTACTGAATTAATAAATTCAGTGAGCCTCTTTTGAAAGATATCATTACAAAGCAAAGACTACACTGCTACTGCTGTGCTGTAGCATGGCATAAGCCAGCAGTGAGAAACTACTTTTTCAATCAGATGAATTTTTTTGCTTCATTGTTGCCACCTCTTTTAATCCTCCTATCCTTAGAGGATAGGACACATTACTGGAACTGATGACCAAGGTCCTATCTGTCACAAAACGCCAGTGTCCACTACATGGGGCACAATTACAGTCAAACAGCCTTTATCTTTTCAGTTTATACTTTCAAGTTACATGTGGGAGCAGTGCTATCTGGAAGGAGGATCATGTTACATTCCACCATTTAACTAGTCACAAAAAAAGCATAGGAGACCAGTGACAGCTGCCTCTTTTCCTTTATGTGACTAACACGTATCCAAGTAGAAGCTGAAGAAGAGGTTGGACAGGGAACTCTAAGGGAGCTTTGTGAGAAAGTTGAATACCAGAGTATTTACACAGTACCTTTCAGCACTGAAAGTTTTAACAGTTACTTTGGCCTATATCCTAAAAGCTAAATACAAATTTAGGTTATAGTTCCCTACAAGGTACAGAGACCTGAACTCCCCAGTCACACTCCAGGGTGGCTAGATGTAGTAAGCCAGGACTGGGGTGGAAGCTCTCCAATTTTTGCAGCAATATTTGGCTCTCCACATGCAAGAAATCTGACTTTTGGCTATGCTGCTGGCTGGAGCACAGGTGGGAGGTGGAGTTTTGCTGACAGTCTGCTCCACACAAGGTGTGGACACACTCAGCAATTGCACAGGGTGGCAGCTGCTTTTATGGACAAACCACCCCCGTCTCAAAAAAGTCATTTGGCCACTCTCAATACACTGTAGTTCACCACTCTCATTAAGCCCACAGTGCAGCTGTGGCTTTTTAAAATCTCTGATACAGATAAAGCCCTTGAGAAAAAATACACAATGCTCTTCAGCAGGTCTAAAGGTTCAGGGATGGAGCTGCACCAAAACAGGTACAGAGCCTCCAGATGGAAACCGAGCCATGCCTGAGCAGTTACCTCAGCATGAGCACACACTGAAGGGCATCCCCTACTGAAGGGCACATGCACCTGGAGAGACCACTGCAGACAACAAGCCTGGAGCTCACAGGCAAAGTGCTATCCAAGAGAATTAATTCTATCCCAAGATGAAAAATGCACAAATTTTCAAAGCATTTTCTATGAGATGCCCATTCTACACACAGTGACCTCGGTTCCCTACAGCAGCAGAGCTAGGCTGCTCGTGATGACTTGACAACTTCATTAAGTTTACCAAACAAACGGGCCAAGAAAGGGAGAAATGGCGATGTCTACGCCAAGCATATGACAAAGCAAAAACTGGCCCTTTAAATAGAGGTTTACAGTCTTGAGGCTACACTATGCCCACAATCACTCCCAAAGTCTACACTGTCAGCAAATCATACCTGTTTTTATGATACAAGGTTTGTTTTATGTTTGAAGACCTGTTTTTCTAGTGTGAACTGTGTATCTGTCTCCTCTTTCTTTTACTGATCCTGTTTTTTACAAAAAAAAGCAAAGCACATCTTACCGACATAAATGCAGTTCTTCGTGACAGTCTAACTGACACAGTGTCACAGAACACTCTGTAATTCACTCTGTCATGTCCAAGGAATGAGAAAAGATTATGCTTGTTCATTACAGTGAACAAATATTCCTCAAAATACAGGGAAAATCTGTCTTTAGAGCAGGACTGTAATTTCTACTTTTAATTCTATGCAGGGAAAAAAGCAATTTTTAAAGTGAACTTGTTGAATACAAAAATCATGTGGGAGGAAAATCAGGAGAATATGAAACTGTGTTTAAACTTGAAAGAATACATTTGGGGTCAACCATATAAGACAATCTTGAGAATAAGTGTAAGATTAGGTGGCTGTAAAAGGATTTTTATCAAAGTCAGTAAATACTAAAATGACATAAAGTTCATGAAGTAACCTACCTCACTGTCACATAACACAAGGGAAGGAAAGAGCCACCTCTTAACAATAACTTACCTGCATACCAAAGGGGCTTCTGCATTTCTACATGCTCTCCACTAGCAGAGGTAGTCAGCCTGAAACCAGGCTTGTTTTCTCAATTTCTTGTAGTCTCTGAATCTCTTAACAGTCATGCTCTGTAATATTACCTTTTATTTTCTTCCCTCCCTTCCAGGAACTTGTACAAACCTGTTCTCCAAAGACTGATGGTTCTTTGCCATTCTGAACAATCTGAGAGTAAGTACATTCAAAACTTTCAAGTTTTGCAATACAGTATGATTTTCTACAGAATTAATGAATTGATTTGCAAAGTTTATCAATAACCAAAACAATTAACAAAAAAAAATCCCCAAACCACTTACCTGCCAGTGCCCATTCACCAGTTCCATGTGAGTGACCACTGTAATACAGAATGTAGGTATCATGTCTGGGTCCATCTGCAGTGCGAAGTTCAAGAAAAGACTTGATCTTGGAGTGAAGGGTATCAAAGGTCAGTCCACTTGTAGAGTAGTCACAACCATATGTCTCAATCATGTGATATGCAAAAAATCTTTGGATGGCATTAAGCATGCCAGTAGACCTCAGATTTAACTCTTGGACGTGCTCAGGTGGAAGAAGTGTTGGTTGGCCATCAGGACTAAAGAGAAGGAGAACAGCTAATGATTATGGTGGATAATTATTTCATTATTGGACTTTTAGTAACTGGTAGTTTTTTCCCCTGGGCATACTTTCTCTGCTACAAGGTAGCACTGTTCTAAGTTCAAATTGACTTTAAATTTACAGTTTATAATCAACTCAAATTACTACATTTGAGTGAGGGACCACTACCTCCCTTCTGTCACACTTCAATTCAAAGCATAGTCAGCCCTATGGCTATTCCTGCAACTGAGAGACAGAGGGAGAGAAGGAAGCTGCGATGGGAAGAAGGGAGGCTCCAACAATTTCATAAAGTCCCACTGAGGAGCGCTGCCTTCACACAGGCACTTTTCCATGAACAGCTAGAAAGAAGTGCAGGGAAAATGAGTGCTAATCTGCATAAACCATAATGTAAACTAGTTTCCAATAACGGACAAAAGAGAAATCCACACACACACTTCACTCAGATACTGTGAAATACAGAACTCACACAAATACAGTAATTCTTTCTTGTTTGTGCTGTTCAGATGCTGTTCTTTCAGCAAAAGAAATGTGTTTCAGATAACAGTATTCACAGCTTAGCAAATCAAGGTTTTAAGAAAGTTATAAACTAGACCTGGAACAAACCATGGATGTGTATTTATATCTACAGAGATATGAATATGCATATATAAGAAAATAAGAAAGAGTCCCTGAGTTCCAAAATGAATTTTATTTGTATCGTTACATATATTTTATATAAAATATAGATAAATGTATAATAAATAAATCCAAATATGTACAGTATATAAAATATTGAATAAAAGACACTTTTTTTAGGGCCACACAGCTATTCATTAATCATAATAATAGGAAATTTGGTCTTGCAAGACACCCAGTTAGGGGAGAGCTCTTCAGAATACATTTTCAGAAAGAGAAAAGCATTCATCACTCTTCAGCTGATGTAATAAGGGTAATGAAAAGGAACATGACTGACAGCTGGGGCAAATTAGCCTCATTTATGCTCGGTTACAGACATGGAGAGGTTTTGTGGGTGATAATATGGAGATCAGTCTTATTCTACTAATACAAAACATGACAATATAGGGTTTTTTTCCCTATGTATGTGTGTATTCTTCATGCATTTGGTTTGCAAGTCAGTGTGTAAAGCTACCTAGTCTCCTTATTGGTCCAGCTAATTAAATTTTGCACCTTCTCACCGGTCGAGGGCTTTTACAAAAATTAATATCCCACTAGAATAGCTACATTGAATAGTTCATCATTACTGTTTGTCTCAGCAAGTGAAGACAGGGTCTATCACTGAAGCAGTGAAGCTTTGTTAATAAGGAAGTTTAGTTCTGTCAGGTCCTAAACAGTTGCTCAAGAGTATCTCATTTGCTCAAAATTAGAGGGAACTGCCTCTGCCAGAATAATATAATACAATGAAAGAATTAAATTGTTACCATGGAAACAAAATTAATTTATTTTTATTGTAATGTAAATTTTGAAAAACTGTTTTTCAAATCTGCAATAATAACTGACATGGGTTTTTTTAAGGGTGCACAGCTGAAAGACTGTAGATCAGAAGCTCAGAAAAATTGTTTTTCACAATATTTAAGATACAGTTATCTAAGGTTAGCACACTATCTTTGGTTTCTTTGATGTTAAATTCCTCCTTATCCAGTAAATCCATTACACATACTGAAGCTGTGAAGTTTTCGTAAATCGGGCAGTTCTATTTTGAAGCCTCTCTTTTCAACTTACTACTCTGTTTCTCTTGTAACCTGAAGAGATAATGTACATAGCTTTTGTTTATAATTTACAAAAAAAATGTGCACACACTGATTTTAATTTTATGGCAAATGCAGCATTTACAAGTTTAAAGCTTTTAAGAAAAACACACAAATGTGCAAATAATAATAGTACAATCCCTTTACAATCATGCGTTTCTCATATGGTAACATTTGCACTGGAACAAAAATCAGCTTCATGCAAATCTAATTTTAATGAACTTTAAATGTAGACACTACCTCCTTTAATTTAATTAAAATTAATTTTGAACTGATGTGTTTGGGTTATTAAATCTCCTCATGTAAGATACCTGGTCTCAGTCAAATGTCCCAATCCTCCTCTGCGTGAGGTACAGACTGTGAAATCTGCCTATGCACAGCTGATCTGTGTTCATTGGCTTTCTAAAAGCAAATTACCTCGATAGAGAGGTGGAGTTACTCATTCCAGAGTGAGAAAAAGGAGAACTAAAAAATCTGCCTATTATTTGAATTTGTATTTAATTGTTGAAAAATCCAAGCAACAGCACTGCATTGCCCCCTTGAGCAAACACTACATTTCCACACTGTGAAGCTGAAATGCATGGTAACCATACCTGCAAAAGTTGGTGGGAATGACAACAGCATACCCAACACACGTTCCTCCCAAGCAGTTTCCCAGTTCATGGAAAAGCCCATGAGCCATGGACTCCAAAGGCAAAACGATGAGAAATGCGCTCATGAAGATCCCATTGGTTGGCTAAAAAGAAAATTAAGAGATTTAAGCATTGTATGAAAATCCCTTTGTTTGATCCCACATAACTGGAAGAGACATGCAAAGTATTACTGGTCATGTATATTTATTTTTCCACATAATACATGGTGAATTACTGTAAAGACAAATTAAAACCTTGGGGAGAAGGTGGCTGGTAAGCAAGGACCACTTTTCTGAAAGGAATGCATTTGAAAACACTGACAGCACAGAATTCAGCTGTAAAAACTGTGATCATAGCTTTGTTTTGCCAGCTGAGGCAACAAAATCAAATGCCACAAAACAAATTGTGTGCATAAAGTAAGAAGATCTCTAAGCATCTGCAGGGTCAGGCCTTAATCAATAAGGTATAGCACAGTTATTATGTATCAGCATCCATTCCTGGAGGTATTTAAAAGATGTTTACATGTGACACTATGGGAGGTGGTTTAGTGGTGGACTTGGCAGTGCTGGGTTAATGGCTGGATGTGATGATTGCAGAGGTCTTTTCCAACCTAAACCATTCCATGAACATTAGAAATATACATTTAACTTGTGGAATACTACATATGACACAAGAGATGAATTCTGAAATCATTTGTGAACATTTTTTTAATTAAAAAGGCAATTCTTTGTCAGTTACATAAATACCAGACGAGTAAAGGAACATCCTCTACAGGACTTCATTGCACTCACAGAGCTCACAGCCTATATTGAGCTTTCCTGATTCATATGGAAAAAAGTAGTTTTGGAAAATATTACACTTACTAATACACAGCTTATTTCTGTAAAGAAAAACAAACAAGAAGTTTCAACAGTTACATCTCAACCACCAGTATTAGTAAAATTAAAATGGACTTCTGAAATGCCAGCTGTCTCTGAGAGGCAGAACAGATAGAGACTCATTTTAATTATTTTAGCATGATGTGAATGGGTTTAATGAGGTATTAAATGCTTTAGGAAAGACAGAAACAGTATCATAATATACAATTAAACAACAACTTTAGTATCCATGGTGCATTTGTTAAATATTGATGTTTTCTGTGTAGCAAAGGAAGTAAATTCATAGCTAAAGATTTCTGCCTTGAGAAGAATCCTGTGGTCTCTGGTCCCCTCTATGTTTTATTCACTCTCTTTGTACAAATCTACAATATTAATGTTTTTTAAAATTTTTTTTAAAAATCTGGATATTGCCTTACTGTGTAAGACTTAGTGACTTGATAGGCACTGGCAGTTCAACATAACACAAAGTCAACACTATTAATAATTTGGAAAGTATATTATACTGAAAAAATGACACCTAAAGCAACCCAGATCTTGCTGGCACACAGCACTAGCTCAACTATATTCAGCTTTTAAACACAATTACTTAGCCTGAAAGAACAGCTTTACCCATCTAATGTGCTAAGAAAGAATAGTTTGCTACCTGTCCTGGTTTCAAAAAGTGTCCTGTCATATTTCTGATGGAAGGATCTCACCTGTGCATCCTTGAAATGGTGACAGCAATACTTCTAATCACAAATAAACACCAGAATCTGATATTTGATAACTGACAGCATTAATTTCCTGAAATCACCAGTAGACAGGAAAGCTTAAAACACTGTAACTATTATGGCACCACCTCAATTTGCTTTGTTGTCAATATGGAGAAAAGAATCCTTTAACTAAGGAAATATAATTTCTGTTTCAAATGTATCAGCAGCAAGTGCTCCTTTTTGGTGCTCTGTTTCCCCAAGGCACTCTGAAAAAGACTCTGAGAGGCAGCAACAAAAACCTACAAAGCTCTAGTTAGATTTTTTCCTGTAGAAACCTTATGAAGTATAAGACTTGGACGAAACAGTGGAATTTTCTAGCTAAATTAATTTCAAGACTTGGAGACTTAGTTTTCCAACTGTAGATTCCAGAAGGGTAATTACAAAACAAAAAATATATTTGCCTGTAAAAACTAAAGTGATCATAATATCCTAAATAATACTATTATAATATTGTGTTATATGAATTTTATTGTAGTTTTCTTACAACACACTATCTTGTTCTAAATACTCCCTGCACTTCCCCAATCCCCTAGACACATGCAACTTATTAAATCCACAGCATTCTGCCACAACACAAATTGAAATTATCACAAAGACTCACTCTGACTGAGTTTAACTCCTAAAAAAAATTACATTTAATTATTGAAAATGCTCCTACTAATATGAAGATACTGGCTAAGAAAATTCCCAAGTATTTGTGAGATAAGGATCTCACATCTTGGTGATCCCTCTTGCTCTGGATCTTGCTTGGAGTTTGTACCAAATTTTATGACAGGAATGGGAAATAAGCTCTATAATGTTATGAATCAACTCAGCTCCATCTGCAGTTTCAACTGTGTCATCTTTGAGAGGCCATCCTATGCTGTGGAATAGGAAAATGTTGGATTTTTTACCTTTGTAGACATCTATTTAATGGAAAGATGTTGGCACTTGCTGTCAGAACTTTTTCAACCATTTTGATTTAGAAGAATTATGTAAGAATGACTAATAATGATTAGAACAAATCTATAGTAGGATAATAAAATATCTTAATCCAGCACTGCAAAAAAAATGACTAGTAGCATTTTAAAATACCTAAACAATAAGAACTTCAAATAGCAAAAAATATCTGATTTAATAATTGCAGTAAAACTGAAGAGAGGTTTCTCCCTGAAGATAAGCAGCTAAAATTGCAGGTGGAAACTGTCAGTGCTTTATTAAATCCCAAAGATCTGATGCCTGGCCCTTAATGCAGCAGATGGCCATGGATGCAGAAGCAAAGCCAGAAAGGGATTTTGTTCTTTCATCTGTTCAAACCATTTTCATTGTTTTCAATTGCACTAGTAATGTGAGCCTGCAGTACATCCCTGAACACCAAGTACCCATTGATTCCAGACAGACTGCTCAAAAAGCAAACAGAAGACAGGGACCATCTAGACAATCTTACTAAAAAACCCCATGAGAAATCATTTTATGCCTTAATCTTTGGGTTTTGGGGGGGTTTTGCCTTCGTTTGTCTTGTTCTAAAGGAATTAACAATGAAGTCTCATTTCAAATACCACAGAAAAGGTAAAAGAAAAAAATCTACTTCTTACCTCTTATGACTGAAATGACAAACAATAAAAGATTAGTGAGATTTCACTAGTGGTAGTATCTTTCCACTTTCTCTTTTTTTGAGCACTGTTTATTGTTAAGTGTAACAGTGAGAACACCAGAAGAACGTAGAGGTATTTTACAGCCAAGATGCCATTTTATACTCGTGGATAGGACAACTTCCATGCCAAAAAATAACTACTGTTTAAAGCAGAATAACTCTGGAACTGTATTTAGTTATGGATGTGTGACTGGAAGAAAAAAACCTAAAATGCATAAAATGTTAGTTTAAATTGGAAGCCAATTACAAAGACCTATAGAAGAGCCCTTCTGTTTAAAACAGAAATGAAACACTAAACATATGTCAACTAAGATGATCACAGGATCACTGAATGGTTGGGGTTGGAAGGAGCCTCTGGAAATTCCCTGGTCCAACCCACTGCTCACACAGGAGTGTGACTGGGATTATATCTAAAAGACCAGTAACTGAGAAAGCTTACACAGATGCCCTTGTCCATTTCCAGGCAAAAATACTGCCCTGCTTTCCATTATCCAAGCTGAATATTTATCTGTTTTTATACACAGACACACAGAGGGACACAAAACACCCCAAACAAAAGAAGAATACAAGAAGAACACCCTCTATTGACAGAGAAGGCTCAGGAGAAAAAGGGTAACACGCTAACTAATCTACAACCATTTGATGAATAGCTTGTTTCAAACGAGGACAAGATATGTATATTACAGGTAGAAAAAAAGCTTGAAGACAAAATTTGTAAAACTACGAAGCATATCAGCTACCAGAGGAAACAGTCTTATAACAAGTTACAGAACGGACAGTCTATGGAGATCAATAAATAATCCTTTACTTCTGACTATTGGAACAGCCGTGGAAAAATCCAGAAAACAGTTTGCAGAAAACAGTTGTCACAGTCCCTGGCAGATGGATTTAATATGCTGTGCTTCCCATCCCTGACTCCTGTTTTGACCATGGGAAAGCCCGTGCTTTAATCCACATACATTTGTTCCAGCAAACCCACAAGCAGTTATCAGTTTAAACGCATACTAAAAACTCTGATGTTTTAAAATACAAGTGAATCCTGAATTAATGAAATTTTGACAGCAAGCTAAACACATAACAGACTCTTTAGACTAACAGTGAATACTTTCTCTTGTCACCAGAGATCCCCTTCAGGACTGAGGAGCTCTGGAAGCTGTGGTGACAGCAGCAAGGTGTGCTGCCACTGGGGATTTCAGCAGGCAACCTGAGGTAGCCCTCGGGACAGGACTGGAGAGGTGGAGAGCCAAGGGGGGCTGAGCACACACCGAAGAGAGGAAGACAGGCAGCAAAAGTACACATGATAGAGGGTGAGTTTGAGAAGAAATGGCGAGCAGTGAGCAATGGCTGGACTTAGGATGCAGTTTAAGGGCTGATGGAACAGCAGGGAAAGAGTATAATAATAAAGGGAAATAAAGGTATTAGAGAAGAAACTCAACAGAAAAGTCTTTAAAATAACAGCAAAGCACAGGTATTGAAGGCAAATCGGCAAGAAGGGGAAAAACTGTCAGTGACAAAAAGAAAGGGGGGAACTAAACATGACCAAACAGGCAGACGAAAAAAAGGCAGGAGTGGCATGGATATTTGAGAAAATACGGGAAGAGGCTAGAGGATACAGCAGGGCCTCTGGGGTGGGGGAACAACAAAAACCAGCCCCAAACAAGCAAAGCCTGAGAAGGACTGGATTAAAAATACAAGCCAGGAAGAAAAGCAGGGGGAAAGAGAATGAGAAGGACTGGATATGATTTGCATTCAAGTTATTTAACCGTTGATGTTAATAAAAGTATGTCTTAGTAAATATACATACAGGCAACCACACCAGAATAAAAACTACAAAATCATTAGCTCTTCCCCAAACAGGAAAATGCTCATACATACAGTAAACTTATTTTGTCTCCTATAAATAACTCAAGTTAAATGGTACTGTTCATTTAAGTAGGAGTACTCAAGCATGTAACAAATATTATTATTTTACTAACCCACAAAATCCACTAAAACCAAGAATAATGTACTGAAACTACTTAATTCCAATACTTTACCTGCTCTAACATAGTTAATTTTTCTCTTGGTAATATTAAATACAACCCTTCCAGGGATAATAATTCTCTTTGGCCAGTAATTCAGAAAACCTGTAGGTACCTTGGCATAGAGCACTTAACCAAATCTGATTTTAAGTTTCTGAGAAAAAGAGTGCCCCAAGCCTTTCCAAGATCTTTGTCTGAAAATTACAAGGTTTTCATCTGCAAATTTTTCATCATTTTATTGGATTCTTGAAGAAGTAATATCTGAGTCATTTGCATGACTTCTTCTGGATCTTGCCCAATCTAAGGGCTTAATTACGAACAGGCACATGATTAATTGCTGAAATAAGTTGGTGCTAAAGAGTCTACTGATCTGACTGAAATTACTCAGACAAATGCAAAGGCAGGTGCTCACCATTTCCTGCAGATTTTGCAAAGAAAACGTCTGTATATTTTTACCAACAGGACAAGACGTCTTTCCTCTGCAGCTATAACAAGGATTATTCTCAGAAGCAGACCATGTCCCAGCTGAAACACGCCCCACTGAAAGAAAAGCTGTTACTTCATTTTTTAATGCACCCAACTTAAACACATTACTTTCACAGTTCTACCCAAGCACATACCCAAGTGCCGTGAACAGAGACTTTAAACCTTTGTCTTCCCAGATAGGCTACATTCCCCTTAAAGAAAGGTCCTTGGCTTACAGGACTTACAGCCTCAACAGCTCTGCATCAGTGAGGAAACCACTGTCTCTGCTACAGCAAGTTAATGCACCTCACTTTAAAAACCTTTCCATGAAAGGAGATTTGATATTTCTCTAGCAATTTTAATAAAATAGGATACTTCTAGACACCAATAACAGGTATCTAGCCTGTTTTAGGTCTTGCCTTTTCATATATGTGAGATTCATATGAAGCACAGATGTTAACAGTTATCAGAAATGTTAAGAGGGCATACATAAAGCTTGCAAAACATTTTCCATGAAAGGGAACCTTCTGCTTTCCACCACTCCATTTCTGGCTATAGGTGAGATCTTTTATAAGCTTGCTAATTATTTATAGCTGGCTGTTAGGAAGCACCTTTCCAAGGCCCAGTTTTTTAGCAATTCTACTCATAGGAGGTCAAATGGCAGACCACAAAGTGATTTCAAGCCACCTCTCTTACCAAACGCACTATAATTAAACATGTTTTCAGTAGTGAGGAAAGGTATAAACAGAAAATGCTTCACCTTCCAGGTAACATTTAACAGATTTCAAATATAATTCACACATACTGAAACAACTACAGAAATCCCAAACTGATGTTGCAAAGACTGAAAATTGTTCATCTTATACATGCAAAAAATGTTTTAAATGATCTTTAGAAGAGTAAACACATTTTCAGGAACTGGTGCCCAAGGAATACTTGGCATTCCTAAGAAACTGTAAGGAAAAATACATTAAAAATGTAAATGTAAAATGTAAAAAAATTTCCTTAACATAAGAATGTATGAATGGCTGTATTAATCTGCACCAACGGTCCATCCAGAAGAGCATTTGGTCTCCAAAGAGGCCAAATGAATGCCTAGGAAAGACTGTTAAGGACAGATCAAACATGTTTCCCGAGTTTTCTGACTTTAACCACTAGTGGCTCCAGAACTTCCTGAGCCAGGTGTGGTTTCCAGATAGTACACAGACCCCAGTGAATTTTGTCCAGTTTCCTCCTGAGCCTCTGCAATCATGGGGCACGCATGCCATGCCATGATGCACAGCCCCAGAGCTCAGCACCATATGAGGAACTATTCCTACGTTCCTGGCTCCAAGCCTTGCCAACTTGATTCCCCTCAACTTTTGCACTGAACTGATTGTTTATTATCTCTACTTTTAAAATTCTGTTTCCTTCTGTCCTTTCTGCCAGTCCAAACACCATAGCTGTGAGTGATGATAATCTTCCAAAAAAAAAGCAAAACTATCCAGTGTTTCTTGCAGGCTTGTCTGTTAAACTCTCATATTCTTCATACAAAAAACAAAACCCCAAAACAAACTGAACCCCAACATAGAACCTTACAAAATAATTGTTAATTTCATCTTCCACTAACTTACTTTAATATCATTCATCCACAAGGTTATTTAATCTAAGAAAATCTACAGGATTAGAAATTCTACAGGAGTGGGCAGGAAATTGTTCTAGAAACACTACAAAGACATGTCTGTAAATCTGATCTACTGTAAATGATATTTTCTATATATTAATATATGTTTGTAATTCATATAAGAGGTGAACGGACACACAATTAATTGTTATTGTTGCTTGTATCAATTTGAAAAAGAATATAGACTCTGACTGCCCTGCTGCAACTATGACAACACACCATGTGTCTTAACGACACATCATGTGTCTTAACTTGGGCACTGAACTAACATTTTGAAAGAAATGTATGCGTTCTGCTTACAGAAGACAACATCCTTAACTCACAAATGGAAAGAAAAGTCAAAGGACACTTTGTGATTTTAATGACTGGTCTCTCAGATACCATATCCTGGGGTCCACAACTAGATTTGAAAGTGAGACACTTAAAACTCATGTTATACTAACAATTTATCAGCTTTTCAGCTGACCTCTGCTTCCATGTAATTGATTAAAAGCAAAGCAAAATTACGGAAAAATACACTATTTAATACATTTCAATCTGATTAAAATAGTACACAACAAAAGTCCTAGATTTAGTGAGCATTACTAGGGTTTAACAGGGTGATTTATTTTGAAAAGAAATTTTATGGCACAATGAATTCAAAAGCAAAACTATTTCCCAAGTAGGTAGATGCAAAATACTCTGCTCACCTCTTTTGCCCTGGAAGCATTACCTTTTCCCATGCTGCCAACATAAGGAAGCTGGTCAGCTGCACTTGATTTAACAGGTCACAGTCAAGGCAGCTCAACGTGTTAAGTCCAAAACGCGACGGTGAAGCCACGCATTCCAACTGTTGAATTGCTAACCCACAGCACACCATCAAATTTTAGGAATTGTATAGAGCCAGCAATTCCCAGGATTATTGTCAAGAGGAGATCAAGATAAAGAGATTATTATTTACCTGCCAAGAGACAGCTCCCAAAACAGCAGTGGCAACAAGGCTGAAAAACACCAGCTGTTCTGAGATCAAACAGAAGTGACGCATTCCTTTAGATGCCATGACTCTGTCCAGGCTGTTGTTATCTGCACGGTGAGTATAGTACACCTTGTGGCAGTCATTTAGTTTGGTGTGAAACCCCCACAGAGTTATAAAAAAAATCACGTGACAGATCATCCAGAAAATTCCAAAAATAGAAAAACCAGGTATCACAAAATACCAGAGATCCAAATAACGCAGTTTGAAGGCTGCAAGAATGAAAAAGATCAGCTCAATGACTCCAACTGAGATGACAGAAAGCCGCCTGCAGATTCTACCCCGGTACAGGTAGGGCTTCCATCGCTCAGTAACAGACAGCCCACTGAAGTAAACGTCGAGAAGGGGATCTGAAATGAGGCAGCTGAAGAAACACGCCAAGGCAAAAGGGTTTGTGGGGATTCGGAGTGACGGAAAAAAGAGCAGGGATGCAATGGCTCCAAAAATTGCCAGATTCGGGATTGCCAAAAAAGACTTCATACGTAAGTCAATAATCAACATGGCCAAAGCCAAGACCAACAGAATAATGCTTACAGATTTTTCTACCAGCATAGTTGTGCTGGCAATTGCAAACCCAACTAGCTCCAAAAATTCAACTGTTGTCAGCAGAGTTGGTCGGTGATGGACACAACCACAAATCCTCTCAACTAAAGCACATAATATCCTTAAAACAATGGCAGAGAGAAGCAAATATTTTGTAGCTTCTTCTTTCACATCCGTTTTGAAGGCAGAATTATTGAGAAAACAGAGAAGGCCAAGTAAAAAGCCAAACCAAAGATTGGAGAGACTCAAACTTGCTGTTTCCATTGAAAAATAGTAGTACAGTATGCTGGCAATTCCAAGAACAAAGAGTCCCAGAATAAATATTACCAAAATCAGCGCATCTGCCGTTTTTTCCCACCTGACATAAAGGCCCATGCAAATGGCCACCAGCAGGTTGATTCGGGCAAGATAACCAAGGTATCTGACTGATGAGTGCATGTTCACTTCTCTGTTTGCTTCTTCTAGCCTTGTCATTGCTGCATAGAGACAGTGGCTAACACAGTAACGCAGTGACCTACACATCTAAACTGCAGCAAGGGGCTTCACCCACTTGACTGACAATAAATATTCGGGTTTCATCCAACAAACACAATGCAACTGCTGCCTTCTGTAGTATCATTTCAGTAACAGTGCTCCAGAACCCTGGATATCCTGGAAAAGAATTAAGAAAAGTTTTAGTGGTGAATAATTCCTTTTAAACATACAGAACATAAACATGACTCATTCCATCTTACAAAGAAGTTTAATATCTAGAGAAAAAGAAGCCACATTAAAAAGACCAATTAAGTGTGAAAACCAATATAAAATGGGTTCTGCATATTTCATAATTTGAATGAGGGGAAAACTGTCCTGGCCTGGGCAGTTTTCCACTAAACTCATTGATTAGGTAGCTATATTAGATATCTATGGATATCCAATCCCCTTCTGTGATAGTCACTTGCTTCTAGAACATTTTATAATTATTTTAAAACACTATTTTATTTCACCGTTACATTTGGTAAGTTCTCACTTTATATTAAATCTTTACAGCATGCTTTGCAAGACTTCCTTTTAGCAGTCAAAGAAGTCTATGATTTACAAAAAGAACTTCCCACTCAGTTAATGAGCTTAACCCCCAGTAAAAAAAACATCATTATCTCCATTTCACAAAAGGGGAGTGGACACACAGATATAACAACTGGTTTGGCATGATTTTCAGAGATTTCTCCTCATGTAAAATCAAAGCCTTCATTTGCACTCCTTCAAGCCAGTTTCCCCCCTCCTCAAAAAACAAGAAAACAAACAAGCTGATAAGAATAAATATTACCTTTAGAACACAAGCACCTCCTACTCAGACCCATTTAACTGATGTGATTTTCTTTTTAGTATACTTAGGAACAGACAGTAGTATTTTTAAGGGGCATTTTGTAATGTTAGGGGCAGAGTCTCCAACACGTAAAAAGACTTCTCTGTAGCCTCTATAATTTTTTAAGTAATTAACTAATTGCCCATCTTACAGAGACTTCTGAAGAGTTACTGGTAAGATACAGAAATCAGCGTGCCAAGAACATTTAGTGCTAGGTAATAGCTTACTGCTTTTATTTATGATGCTGGGGGAAGTGTTAAAGACACCTTGACTCAAATGTATAATTTAGACTTTATTCTCTCTTGAATTTTAAATTCTCATTTTTTAAACCAGTGAACAACAAATGATAAAGTGAATTGAGTGCTTTGCCGATAAGTTTTGGTAGATTCAAAGACTGACACACAGTGTAAACCAGCTTAAGTAATTGTTGAAGAGAAAAACAAGGCCTAAGAAACCCTATTGTTTAAATTACTTTTTGGTTAACGTGTATTTTCAAATTATGTTATATACTCAACAACAATGCAGATATTACTTGGAAGAACTATGCAGTAAAAATCTGTTTACTTGAAGCAGAATACATACCATGTATTTAAAGCAAATTGCTATTACACAAAGTTATTGTAAATTCAAAGTTCTTTGGATTTTAACTGTTTTCATACCACTCATTATTACTAGTGTTTTACAGATATTGACCTAATTCTGAGTTTCCTGGATGCTTAATATCTCACAATATCTGCTCCCTCACTTAGTAAGGTACTTTCCATTCCTTTCACCCTTTTGTTTCTCCATTATACAGATAACACAAACACGAGTTAGCTTTCATATCCCAGGTCACGACACTTTAGGTTTCATAGCACTGACTGCATTCAGTGTTTCTGCACCTACCGTTTCTTGTGCTACAGTCAACATTCATTTTATAGACAACTTGAATCATTCATTTCAGCTGCTACACGTGCCCTCCCCCTCCCTCTCGCTCTCTCTAGTTCAAACCATGAATACAAAGAAACATTTTCCCCATCTCCTTTCAACCTACAGCACTGACGTGTGATTACCGCTACTCTGAAGAACACGTGCCATGCCATTCTGTTCATGTGGAATCCTGAGCCTTTCTGGAACGCCTCCAAGTCAAAGGGCTAACCCTACAAACGTTCAGTCGGACGACAGCCCCAGAAGCCAGCAAGGAATGAGCCCTTTGCATAAGAACAGATGACAAAGCTCCCGCGTCACACCTGCCTTACATTTTTGCTGGGATCACTAACTTGTTTTCTGTGGGATCGTTAACAGCAGCAAATTCCCTTCCAGGCAAGCCACGCTGACAGAACACAACTCTCACTGGGTCAGCTCATGCAAAGTGGAGTTTTGCTGCCAGCACACCACAGGAAACATGAAAGAGAAACTCCTCTGCTCCCGCCCCACCAGCTGCTTTGCGTGCAGGGGTGGGGGAATAAATGGGGCAACACGTCTGTTCCTACCGCAAAAGAATCTTCCACAAAATCTACTTGGGCACAAAGGGTTTGCAAAATGACAGCTCAGACTGTGAATGCGTTCTCGTCTTCCTGACCCCACCTTCTAGCCAACTAGCAAAAACGTCTACTCCTAAACCACACTATTAAACATTAGCATTTTTTAACCAAAATACATGGCTGACTTTTTATGAAGAGGAAAAGGTGCTTTTTCATGATTAATATATCCCATCACACAGCTATTACCAAATAAAAAGACAACAGCAATTAAATTTTAAGGAGAAACTTCAATAACTGATTTGTTCTCCAGAACACAGCTATTTGCTAATAATTTCTGTCAGTACTTTGTTTACACAAGGACTGTTCAAAGTCCTGGGAGGGGGCAATGCTGTTGTGTTTGTTCTAAACAAATGACATTAAGGTTTCAAGCTGAACGCGACTTATAGACCTCAGCAAATCACGTTTAGATTAAAACCAGAATGTGGACACCCACTTTTAAGTATTTGTCAACTTTTGCAAACATAATTTCAAGGAAGATCTGGAGCCTCGTTAACATTTAGAGACCAAACTATCTAACAGCTTTCCTAAACGTAAGGAAATACTACTCTCAATGTAGTTTTTTACCCTAACTTGTCTAAGAAAATTGAAAAAAACAAATCCCCAAAGCTGGTTCAGTAGTTAAGCCCAGGTGAGACCTATCTAAAACATTGAATCCACTTTCCTTCACATTTACTCTTCCAGTTTAGCAATTTTCTTTTTTTCAAAGCAATTCTGTCAGAGGTTTTTTTTTTTTTTTTTTTTTTTTTTTTTTTTTTTTAAACAAAAAGTCCTATTTAGCTAATACATCAACCGAGCCGACTTTAACCCCCGGTGAAGGACTGCGTTAGTTTGCAATGTTGACCCCGCGCCCAGAGCGGGGATCGCGGGTTCGGGGGAAGGCGCGTTCCCGGCTGCGGCTGCGGGGCCGGCCCGGCCAGGGACGGTCAGTGACGGCGTGGGGCTCGGCGCCGCGGGGTCCCCGAGCAGCCTCCCCGCGACACCGATCTGTGCTGGCGGCCCCCGCGGCCCCCGCCCGGCCGCCCTCGGCGAGGATCCCGCGGCGCCCCCGCCCCGCCCGGGCCGCTCACCTCAACAGGCGGCCGGAACCTTCCCGCCCCCCGCCGCCATGCCGAGGCCGAGCCCGGCCCTTCCCGCTACGGGCCGCGCCGAGGCTCAAACACCGCCGCGCCGCCAGGGCGTGGCCGGATAGAAGTATGAAGAAACCCAACCAACCAAGCAATGGCCCAAACCAAACCCGTCATCAGCGTCAATGGGGGCTTAGGCATGGAAGCGGGAAAACTGTTTAAATCGGGACTGCAAGGCACACTGAGCCCTCCGCATCCTGTGGTCCGGCGTGACTCGGGCACTTCCTCGGGGCGCGTTTCTCCGGCTCGGTGTTGGAAATGCACGTTTTGAATGGGCCCTCGCAGGCAGGTGAGCAAATATCGGGAAGGTTCTGGATCATAGAACTCCAAGCCCTGGCCGAGAGAGGCAAAACAGGAGGAGTCTGAATGCCAGGGCTGCTCAGGGGCTCTGTGAACTGCAGGTGGGCTGGGCTGCTGCAGAGACGAATCCTTTGGTCCTGTAATCTGTCATCACAACCAGCACCTTCCTGCCCTTAGTCAAGGAAGCACTAGGGCAGCGTAAAGACCCAAGCTTGCCTCTCTGTCTTTCCTGAGTCAATTATTCAGGCAACTGATTCCCAAGAACCTCAGTCATCCCTCAAATTATTACACCTCTTCAAATATTAGAGAAAACTGGCCCAAAGGCCTCAAAGTTACACGGGTTAAAAAACAACAAACAAAACCAATGAACCCCCCAAATAAACAAAGAAAAGCCCAACAAAAAAAACCCAAAAAAACCCACAAAACCACCCAAAATTCCGCAAGCTAGAGGTTTTCCTTTAACAAACACTACAGTAGACATCTCAGTTGCCTAGTGAGGGTCACATGCTTCAGACACTTTACCAGCATTACAGACAACACTTAAATGGCACTGCATTGACCCAAGCATGATCTCCTTATACTCAAGCAACTATGGAAACTTCTTTGTGAATGTTTTACTTAGAGAGTAAAATAACCCAACTAAGTTTCTGTGTAAGTTTGTGAAACAAAGCCTTTCTAAAGAGATATCTTGCTATTCTACAGGACAAGAACAATTAAGGGAAACAGAAACAGGAGGAAATATGAGCAGAAAACCTGCTGCTGATTCATGGAGATATGATTAAAAAGCCTTGGAATGATCACACTTGTAAAGCAAGTCAGGCAGTTTTCCTGAAGCAGAATGAGGCAGAAAGGATCTGCAGGAAGCAACACTGAGCACAGCTGTTTAGTGAAATGCTATTCAGTCACCTTCACTCTCACTTAAGAGACCAGAATATACCAGATAGGCTCTGCAATGCTAGGGACACACTTCAGTCTTCCTAGAACTTGTATATAAGCAGGACCCTTGAATTTTCAGTTCTTCGGATTTCTTTTCCCACTGCCATCTCTCTCCCAACACTTCCAGTATTCAGAAACACAATGTAGAATAATACAATAATGATATCAAAGGGGCAAAATACAATGGGTGCTGTAAAAGTATTTCAGTGAGATAGAAAAGAAATTAAGAACAAGTAGAGATAGAGGAAGTGCATTAGAAAGTGGGCAGGCAAAGCAACATGGTAACAGAATGAACTGGAGGAACTTACAAAACCCTTCCAAAAAGCAAAGACCACAACTGAGATACAGAAACTGAACAACCAAATTTAACATCATTATGGGTTATAAAATAAACCTGAGACAATTATATCCTTGAAAATAAAGAAAATAGCTTTACATTCATTTCACTGAAATTCAGCATAAACAGACTGCACAGGAAGAAAAAAACACAATCGCTCTACTCCAAAAAAATTAAAAAAAATGTTTTTGGTTTTTCAGATTTTTTTTTTAATAAATGTGCTTTGTTCACAAAAGTAGTGACATAAAAGACAACAGAGATGCTAATACATGTTTTCTTCCTTTTCTTCTCCAGCACCTTAAGAATGAAAGATGTCTTGCACAGTCATAATTTTCAAATATTTCAAAATCTAGAAATAATATTCTTGCACCAAAGCCAAATATACAACAACTCCTGATATCACCACTTTATTATTAAGGGAGATGTAAGTATTTATGTAAATCACACTTTCCTCTTCCACCACAATCTACTGTCCCGTGTGAAAAAACAATACAAACAAAAAAAAAAAACAAAACCAAAACAAACAAAAAAACAAACCCAGAAACAAACAAACAAAAAACAACCCCCCCCAAAAACCCCACAAAACCAAATAACCAATAAACCTACTTCAGGCATTTAGAATGATCAGAAAGAAAAGCAAGCTGTTATGAATCTCAGGTCCCTATACCACAGTGCTGTCACCAACTTCCTAAAAAGGATTAAACTTAAAATCTTAATATTTAAGCTATTTTGGGGGATAAATATTGATCTGAATTGCATTTCTTTGTGTATGACTCACAAGCCAATTTACAGTAATCAATGCCAACACATAGGTTTGATGGTGTACTAGTTTTTAAATCAAGTATCAGTTAAAATATTAGGTACACTTTGAAGAGTGCACATATTAACCTCTCATAAACAGCTGAATTTACAGCAAGATTTTAACATGAGCACTGCTAGATTCAGTGGTTAATTGGGAAGAAAGGGTTTCAATGACAAAAATTTTAATGAAAATATTGACTTAAAGCAAATTTTGAACCCATTGTGTATTTCACTAGAGAAGTATTCTCCGTAACAAAAATTAGCAAGTAAACCATGAGTTTTGTATGTATAACCTTAATTTCCTCTTTTTACACATCAGAATATAATTGTTTGGTTTGTACAACTATCATTCAACTGAATAACAAATTCTTGGGAATGCTTTAAATTCAAGAAGAGACACAAAAAGCTTGTGTTAAAGAATACAGCACCACAGTCCAGATCACATTTGAGTGTAAGCTGGACCAATGTGATTACTCTATGTAGGAAATACTATAAAAGAAAAACAGGTAAGTCAAACTGTGACACATTCAGTGCAAAACTTCAATGGAAGGAGTAAGTTTCTTTTTTGTAGCAACTGCTGTAAAATCCACACTACAACTTCAGTTTATCTAGCAACTTTCATATTATAAATACAATGTGGCGGTTTAATATGGTGTAAGATATTTTATCACAATCACCTGTGAAACTGTATTAGAATTTTCTTACCAATTTTCAGAAGTCAGAAATAAATCATGATCTGGCACCTAGTTCAAATCATTTGCTACTAGGCACTTACATATGGATTCAAGAGCCTAATATCCAAATCTGAAAATTCTGGCCATTATTTTTACATGGAGGAAAATCTAAGCTAAAATAATAACGAATCCTCTTTTTTTAGCCACCGAATAGAATTGATTTTTCCTGCAAAAACGCACAGATTCATTACACAAGTCAAAAACTTAACTTAGATGTCAACAACTTAGATGTGAAAAGAGATGCTTCGTCTCCTTACAGTGCAGACCAGTTTTCAGACAGTTTTTATTTAACTGAACAGGAGATTTTTGAGTCCTAATAAGCAAACAAAAAGCATGTGTTAACTTGACTTCTGTGGTCTGAATTAAATGGGTTTATGCAAATATGTGTAGCCTTGAAGAACTTTTACAGTTATATGTTCCTTCTTACAAAATCAGTTTGTAGTCACTGGCAAATTTAGAAGGCCTACAAATAAGGACAATTCAAGAAAAAGTTGTTTCTTTTTAAAATGCATAAATAATTTACTTTAAAACATGACAAAACCCACCCTGTCCCCCCAAAAAAACACAATTGGAAGAGAATAGAGAACACCATAGTTGGGGAAATACTGACATATGTTAGTGCTTGTATACTCATAGAACTGCAAAACATATTCCACCTTTGAAGTGAAACATCATTGTCTAAGACGTACCATACTCCTCTGGGGGAAAAGCCTCTTCAGAAATTGCTATTTATGCAATGAAATTACACAGTATGTGTAACTATGGATGATTATATTCCAGTGTTTTGGTGTTATGTCAAGAGGACTGCAATAAACATAAAATCAAATGTGCAAGTATTATAGTTTCTCCAGCCCAGGCTTAACCAGAGTGAAACAAAATTTGGAAGAAAAAAGTTTGTTCCATAATTAAGAAGGGACATTTGTAACCAAGTGTCTTAACTTATCTGCACATTTCATTAAAGTGCAAATTATTTCTTCCTACATATACTTCTCAGAAGCCCACCAACTCCAGTGCCTTAAGCTCAACCACATTGAGTTAAAATACTGAAACAACATTTAACAAATTAAATAGAATTCACACTTCACAGCACTAAAGAAAAAAATGGTACCTTTCTGGAAAAAAAAAAAAGTGATACAAATCTAAAGAAAGTAACAGCAATTTATGCTATGACATGAGTCATTTGCATAAAACTTGTATTTTTTTTTACTTTCATACAAGAATAAATTTTAAAATTCAAAAGTAGAAAAAAATAGCAAACTCTGTAAACCTTTGCATTTTCTTTATGCAAACCATTTTTCTGTGTTGAGCCCATGTTAGTATAGCAAAATTAGTTAAGCAAGAGGTTTGACTGAAAAGGGCATTTCAACGACTACATTAACTTAGAAGCAATATAGGATCTTCTAGCTCATAGAAAGGAATGGAACTAGACTGGCTTTCTCCAGAGTCTGAGTCATAGGGAGCATCAGGTAGCTCCATAAAACCATAAGCTAGCTGTTCATCTTCTGTGTCTGACCGAACGTAGCAGGCAGTGTTGGAATACTCCTCATCCTCTATGCTGTTGAAATCCTGTGGGATGTACAACATTCCTGGGTAGTTCCTGCTAACTAAGTCACTTGTTGTTTGCAGGGAAGTTTTCCTAAATGCCATCAGGTGCATGTGAGAAAACTTGGAATACTTGAAGCGTTTAAAACCCAAGGACTCTATGGCAATTTTCCAGCTTTTCATCATCATAGCCCGGCGATTCTGATGAGATGAATCAGGAGTTATTACAAGCAATAAGCCATTTAATACGAGAAGTTCGTGTGCCTTCTTGCAGCATATCCATCGTTGATAGGGTGATGGAAAGTAAGAAAGGAGGAGTGAGAAAACAACAACGTGGAACAGTTCTCCAGGTAGAGAATCAATCGGGTTTTTCAGTTGCTTAAGAAAGGCATCTATAGCATCTTGTGCCAGTTGAAGAGGTTGCTGAATTTGAAGATTTAGGAAGTCACATTTGTATACGCTCTGGTGGAGTGACAAGAACAGAAAACCAAACATCAAAGTTAGTTTAAAGAGCAAATACAACCAAATCCACAGAAAAATCAATTATTCCATTAAAGAGACGTCAAGCCTGTTGAACATTCCTCTTGCTATTAAATCAATCTAAATGAAAAATTTAACACATATGCAAAATTTTAGATGTGCAGTGTTTTACTAGAGATTTGATAGCTGAGAACAGTTAATTAAAAAAAAATATTTATCCCCAAAAGAAAGTATTCAATCAACTATCTCACAAATTATTTAAGGACTCAGATGATTGCTTGTGTTTTTACAGGCGCTGAAAGCCTTTTATAGGTTTTTATAAACTTGAAATAAGTAATTAGAAACTAAATTTGATACCTCAGAATTTCTACCAGGTCTTTAAAAAGAATACAAAAAGCTCAGTAGTTTGGTCACTTGAAAAAAGTGTCATTTTTTTACTGGTAAAAACTCAAGGCATAACAAGGCAATATAGATTCTGAAGTTACAAAACTGATTTGCAGCAGTGACATACATCCACGTTTTAGCTTTGCTGTAGATGCAAAGTGTAGTGGTACACATTTGGGCAGTTACCAAAGTAAGCTAAGGACTACAAATCATCTGTTGATCATTTGTGCACTCAAGCTGTTGAAGACTAGAAATTATACCACAATGCAACATACAGAAGAATAATTTTTTAACATCCTTAATCACAAAGCATTCAAAAAATAAGTGCATGTGCTTTAGTGAATGTAAGTTTTGATACTTCATCAAAACCCGGGACTGAGTTTTCACAAAAAAAGGTAGTAAGATACAATGTTGCAATTGATAGCAACAAAAATTCTTCCTAATGCCTAGAAATATGCAGTGAATGACAGACATTAAACAGGTAAGTAAATGTGAAAGCAGACACAAAACGTTCTGTGGAACACATCTGAAAGGCAGAACTAAATCTGCTGCATTTTAATACCATGAAAATAGTACCAGTGGAAAAATAGAAAAAGTGTGTTTTATGAAGCAATATTCAAAAAAGATTACTAGAACACTATTGCAAGGGTATTCATAAGGGAACTAATGTGCAAGATTTTTTTCAAGTAGAAGAGAATGTTATTTCTGTTCATATAAAATCACATGTTCTTCCAAGAGTAAACAGAAAATTACAAAAAGTAATCAATGTTCAAAAAAATCTGATTTATTTTTTGTTAGCTTTAATCTTGGCCTTCAATATGCAAAGATCCAGAAAAAGATTTGCGTTATGTGGCTAACAACCAAGAAATTTTAATTGTAACCATTATATCTGTAGGGGTATATTCTGTTTCCCTGTAATACTGAGAACAGGAAATTACAGTAGTAATTTCATTATATCCTCTAGTAAGTTTTGAAAGAAAGAAGCATTTTGGAAACTGATTGTTCAGAATGATGCACTAACTTTACTTACAACTTCAAAACTTCAAGCGTTATAAAGTTAGTAGTCAAATATATGCAGTTGAAAAATCCAGTTTAGACTGCAAGTATTTCTGAGTAGTGGAGAAATACAAATTAGTAATACAGAAATAATGTTAAAGAAAATTTCAGGACTAAAACATGTTTCAAGTGGAATCTGTAATCATCTTCAGGACAAAAATGCTGCTAAAGTAGAATTTGCTACTAAACTTTTGATATACAAGTCTTGAACTAATGTTTAAGTCCTGTAGTGGTTCAGTCCTCAGAGACACTGCAGTTGTAACTCAGTAATCCATTTAAGAACACAATGCTACTTAAGTGAATACTTTGCACAGATATTTCATAGAATATTTTGAGTTGGAAGGGACCCTCAAATATTGAGATATTTATTCTAATTTTTAACTCCAGTACGCTTCCAGCCTCCTTTTTATTTTTTTCTTTTTAGTCTCAGACTATATTACTGCAATACAACATCTGCACATTCCAGTCTCAGTTTCCATCCGCCTAGCTTCCAATAACGCACATTTCCCTCAGTGTACTTTACACCAGGACACTGGAAGGGAGTGCATGGTGCCTAACAAAAGAAAACACTAATCTTTCCTTGCTAAGCAGTTTCCTTCTCTCTCAAAACCCAAAACCCTTCAATGGAAATATATTTCCACATTCTACAGCTTGCATTCTCTTTATGTGAAAAAGAGATTCTAAAAATTTTGAATTGAAGACATTTATCCTTTAGTTACATAACTAACATTTTGGTTCCTTTCCTTGTATTTCCACGAATTACATCCTTCTTATTCCTCCAAATAAACTGAAGTATTACTCAACTACTTAGCATATATCCAAAGCATTTTTGTATGAAGGTGGATAATGTTTTTTTATTAAAGAACTGTTTAATGCTCTAATTAATATAATTTAATTGGCTTTGTAAGGAGTCTCTGTGTTTCAGTTTGTTTTAAAATGTACTTTAGTATCTTACCTAAGAAATCTGCTAAATCAGAAAATTTTACTAGTTTATTTTATTTTCAGCTTTTACCACAACTTATCAAGATAAATTTTCCAAGCCAGGACATGACATTAAATACCATAATAAACCTCTGGCTGTTATTCCAAAAAACTTAAATCAGCCCAGGCAACTGCTGGCCTAAAGATAAATCTATTCAGAAGGTTATGGTGCTGATGCAGCTCAAAGCAGAGTCATCTTCAGTACATCAGGGCTCATTAATTCTGTTTTGGAACTAGGACTAAGCTTATTCTAGCAGATGTGTTTGACTGCTCAAACTGTACTCCCTGTCCCTCCAAGAGCACTTGCTAGCCAGGCTTCAAGGTGCCCTGAACAAACCAAAGCATCCAAGAGAATCAAAGATGTTGGTGAGCCTGAGAGAGGCCTCAGAGTAAGCATGTGTGTAACCACATGGACATTAGCACTCTGGGAAGCTCCTACCATGAAGCTATGGTACTGTGTCAGACAACCAGAAATCAATTATCTTATTGTTCCCTTCAACTGGGAGAGAATCTAAAGAACTGGTTAGTATATAGAAATTGCGTATGTTCCTCCTTTTAATCCACAGAAGTTACTTTTCCAAGACTTTTCCCAATAAAGGTTTTGGCCACTGTACATTTAAATTGATTTTCATGAGAACAAATGTAGCTTTCTTATGAAAGCAGAACAACAGATTAGAAGACAGAAAAATACTGACTATGTATACTCAAAAATTAATGTTTAGGTTCAACTCATGTAATGTTAGGTACCTAGGCTGCCATTATAGTCACTGGAGAATTAGTCAATACAGAACCCAATTCACCTCACCATCGACCAGCAGCTATTTAGGTTCAACTATTTTTAATAGTTAAATGGTATTCACTGACTATAATTAGAACTTAGAGCCTGAGATGGAGACACTGAGGACCTGTGCATCATAGCTAGAAATTCACTGGCCATGTATTACCATTTTAAATGCCACAGGCTGCCATTTCGATGGCATGTGTCTTTTTTACCTCCTGTGTCATGCCCAACAGCCCTACACAGTCCTACAGTCTCCAAAGCGGTGGAAAGCAATCGTGATGCCTGTGTTTCAAATTAGGCAAGACAAGATCTACTCAAAGTTTGTGTTTTAGAGGGAGCTAACATTGAGTTACTTTTGAAAGCATTTTATCAGACTCAAATTTTTAAAGAATATCTTTCAGTATCTCTCAGCATAAATGCAAAAAAACCCAAACGAGCTGTGAATGGACTAAAGATGCTAACAGAAACAAACCACCAGGCATTTAGTATGTAAATCACATTGCAGCAAATAAGAGAACATTACTTTCCAGTTCAGTGTATTATTTCACCTGTACACTTCTTTTCACCTCCATGCTTCTAAAGAGGGTTACCTTAGGCCACAGATTTTAACAGAGCCTGATTTTTAACTATAAGTAGTCAAAGTGTGTATAGTCAAAGGCTTTTCTGTTTTCTGTCAGAAATGTATTTCTGTGTCTCTTAAAAAAATTTTATTCCACTCTATCCTTTTGCATGGTTGATAAATAGAATTAGTGACAGAAGTTGGGTCAGAAGCAAAAGCAGGAAGATGATATGATTACAGCAGAATTAAGGCATTTGAGAACCTTACTGCCTAGAGAAAATGAAGCAATTTACCCCAAATATGCTGATAAATTGGTCCTCTGGATTTTGGAAGCTTAAAAAATATTTCTAGCCATAAACAGAAATGCTCCCTTATAGTGCACTTCTGATTACTAAATCTCCCCAGAAAAACTCAATAAATACAGTCACTGATCATTTCCTTTTGTCAGTGAATACAGCTTCTGAGAGGCTCTTGCCTGAGCATAAGCCTACTTAACTGCTATTTAGACCTTTTAAGATGCAAGGACTCATCTGAAATATCATTAAAAGATGGCTACTAAAATTTTCTAATTACAAGATTTATAACGCCATTGTAAAGGCATGACTTGGATAAAAATCATACTTTTTTAAAAGAAGACACAACTTTAGAGCCTGTTCATGGGAAAGGATGTAGTGTTTAGCTCCTACTAAAACATGTTTAGAAAGCATATAAATATTAAATGTACTTTTTAACAGTCATTTTGAGGCATTCCACAAATCTGAGGATCAAGTTTATATTAAATACAGCAAACTTTACATACCTCAACAGCTGGAACAATGTCTATGCCAACTGTCAGAAATTCTTCAAACTTCAGAAATGGATTAAAGCAGCTACCAACATCAAGTAATCTGATCTTTCCCAAGGAGTGAAGGAACCTAAGAAGCAGCAAGAATTAAGTTTTATCAAATGTAACTTTTAAAACTGTATTCTGAGTTACAGTTTCAGGTAACTAATGCAACAAAAGATTCTCACAGAAGACCACAGTAGTGACTAACGGAAGTGAATGACTTACTTCAGTTGCTGAGATACCTAAAGAACCAAGCTCCATCAATAAAAGCAGATGGTCCTCAAGCAGAAGAGTTTTGTTCAGAGCAGCTGTAACACTATTAACTTGTGCACTTGTAGTAAGTAAATAAAATGGTAAATACTGTGTCCACTAGACAGGCTTTATCGCACTGTTTTGTGTTTCTCACTTAACTTTTTGTAGTATTTACTGATTTTGAAGTCACACTAGACACCAGAGTTAAAATTTCATGAATTGAAAAGGGAAACAGAGAACAGCTACATAACTTGCATCATTTACAGGGCTGCAATCTAAAAAAATTCCATGATGATTTGTAACATCTTAGAAAATCCATTAACAGAGGCAAACAAAGTCACAGCTTTCACAGGGACTTCACAGAGATGAGAATGCTAATAACCTTCCAGAAAGAAAATGGTTTTTTGCTTTTAGTTTCTGTAGTCAAAACCAATTGGCATCTCCAAAATATAACTTGTCATGTTTCTGGGAAAGGCTCAACCCTGGAGAGACAGTTAACTGCAAAAACTTTCAGAAACAGAGGTACAGGGTCAATGGAGTAAAACCACGTCATAGCTGTACTCATAGCAACAACAAAGCAAAAAGGAAAAAAAAAAGCCTCTAAGCAGCAGTAAGAGACCTGGGCTCTCTGGGCTCCTTCGAAACTCCCAGTAACCTACCAGAGAGAAGATGTTGGAAAAGCAAGAGAAAATATCTTGTTGCATTTGGCAAAATAATAATGGCAAGTTTAAGCATTTTGCTTCTACATGGAACAGAAGATATCCAGGGCATGCTTCTCTCAAAATACCACCATGACCAAGGCAAACAGTGTAACTTACCTTTAAGTTAAAGCTGCAAATACTACCAAGCTACCCTGTAAGTCAATCGGTACTAAGTGAGATTTCAGAATGAAGATGAAAGCAAGAATTTTCCCAGACTTGGAACAGGAATTTGGATAGTGTATAGGCAGATCCTAGTAGCCATGTATCACAAACAGGGACTGAAGTCAAGTTGTGACTCTTCCCACAAACGGGTAGTCTGGGGTTTCTCAGAACAGTGTATCTCCTTGTCTAGCAAATGGAGACACTAATGGCAGATCCTTCCTCATTCAAACACAAAAATGCATGCCTGTGTGTATGCTTGCATTCTATATGAGAGTCCAATAGGGTAACAACAGGACACATGGAAGGAAGGAAACATAGCAAGAGGAAACAGGATGCTACAGTGCAGAGAAAACTTCCCATAAAAAAGAGAGAGCCTCTAGAGATCTAAACATGTTCCCTTTGAAGTGTTCAATTAAATACTTGTACAGATTAAATTAAGCAAATCCCCAAAGCCTCTAATTTCCAGGACAGCCACTTCACCTATGGTACAGTGAAAAAAATCACTATGATATATTCTCTCTTCTTACAAAAAGAATTACAATTAATTCTTACTAATTACAATTCTTATTCTTACAAAAGCTACCTTATTTATATATATTTATATATTACTTGAGAGAGGATTATATATGGGATGAACAGAATTATTGTCTTTACACCTCCCAGAGTAAAAGAGTCACAGGCTTAGATAGACAAACCCACAACACTTAGTTGTAAGTATTACATGACCACAATGGAGTGACAGTCTTTAAACATTGTGCATAGGTTCCCCCATATCCCTTGTACCAAGTTTGAAACTTCACTACTAGGTCAGTGTAGACATGATAAAGCATTTCAGGAGAGATCTCTGCTTGGTGTAATACACAATCCATTTTCTTTCTGATAAACTCTGTAATTTCTTCTGTAAGGCATCAAGAAAAAAAATGAATTTTGATTTCTCTGGGCAGTAACTTAGACCAGTTATGCCTTGCGGTTCAAGGTCTGTGCAGCTACTAAGAACTTACTATCATTTGTAGCTTACTCAGATAAATATTCTGAAACTTGCCTTTGCCAGGTATGTCTTAAGGAGTGTGTATGTTTTTCAAGTTTTGACAACGAAAATAAAAATCATCAGCACTCACTATACTAACAGATAATTTAAAAATAATTTATAAAAATTCTCAACTCTTTTCTATACACATTAGAACAAAAGGGAAGGCTATAAACAACTGGTAGCAAGAAGGCAGGTGAAGTTAGCGCCGCAAAGCCACTATTAACTGCAGAAAACATGAAGACAGAGATCAAAGAGACATAAAACAGATGCAAAGAGAGAACCAATGCTCTATCCTGACAATGCCTCCCAATGGTAGACAGCTTTAAAGCATATATGATCATCAAACCTATTGATTTAAACAAACATGAGAGACACAAAAGACACCAGCTCCTAAGGAAAGACACACCTTCCAATAACGTCAGTAACACATCATTCTGGCCCTAACTGATACTACACCTAGCTCCAAGTAAGTGCTGAATTGCTGACATGCTACAATCAAGGAAAAAAATCTCTTTACACAACAGAAAAAACACTATTGCAGGAAGCTGTAAGAACTAATCTATAAAGAATATGAAACGAGTCACAACTTTCATAAGTTCCATGCTTATGCATTCATTATTTCATTGTACTTGCAAAGTGTGAGTTTTCTTCCATCACACATGGAATAGTCACAAACATGACACATGTTATTTAGGGGAAAAAAACGGAGGGTAGGACTTCAGAAATAACAAAGTTAGTCTTGGATGCCAAAAATAAAATTCTTACTTGAGTGAAGGTCACAAACAAAATTAAAACTGTTGTTTGGAAAATACCTCAAGGATACTACAAGTTCTGCAGAGCCAGTCATCAGAAGGCTAGCACATTGAAAGTTAAGGGTTGTAATTCCAAATTGCTTTTGAAGTGTGTAATTGGAATCAAGAGTTTCTCTGCAATTATTTATGAAGAGAAAGTTTTAAGTACTCTGATATTTACATTTGGCACTTAGTACTTACATAAGCAATTGACTTTTCAACAGTGCTGAACAGCCATTAGATTCTAACTTAATTAACATCTTCCTTATTTCACCTCAAGGTTTAATATAAATTGCATTGCACACCAGTGACATACTTAAGTGAAATTGCTCTAGCACTAAAATGAAGATAACTGAATTGTCATTCTCAAGCAATTTTTTTATGGCATACCAAAATATACTACAACATAAACAACTCTTGAAATGCATCTATTCACATGACAATTCCCTTTCTTAACTATTAAAATGTATCAGACTGATCTAACATGTTATGGAGACAAAAAAGTCAGGATAAGTTTTAACACTCAAAAAAGAGGAAAAAAAGTCAAAACAAGCAAAACTTACTCTTCTGTCATAGCTTCATGATTTGTCAAGCCAAAGTTTGGCAAAGGATCTTCAATCTTGGGAGTCTGAGGAACATTTAAAGCTGGAGTGGTCTTAGAAGCGAGAAGTGCTCTTTTTTCATCTTTCTCAAGCGCTTTTCTTTTTCCACCATTCTGAAAATATTCTCGGCATACACTGAAAAGACAAAAATAAAAATGCCCCAGGAAAACTGAATGCTCTTGTTAGTCACCACTATAGCTAAGATACATACCAGAGGGTTAAGAGATTAAAGTGCTGTCAGCTTTTAAACAAATCTGGCTTTTATTTCAACTTTGGTAAAGCAGTTTTAAAAACAATGTGATACAACCCAACAACACAAAATCGAGTGGTGGGTTGTTGGGTTTGGTTTTTTTTCCCCCAAATTATGCCATAAGTCACAGCTGAGAAAACAGCTTCAAAATATTTTCATCTGGATAGACTTTTGAAGTAAGACAGCAGAAGTCTTGTCAGAACATCACCAGAAGGTAAACTTCAGTTCAGTTCTCCACTACAGCACAGTTATCAACTAGCTCCCTGTCAGCACAAAGTTTTGAAATGTGCATCTTGCTGGCACATGAACTGGGGGAAAAGAAACCTAATCCAGATTTATGTGCAAACTTACATCCAGCAGTTTTTAATTTTAACTGAGTTTGCCTGGGCATTTTTTGTTTTAAGCAACAGTTAGTAGCTGTATTATTGTGGAAGGCTTATTTTAGCTTTCAGTTTTTCCCTATATTTATTTATTTTTCTTATAGGAACCAGAACAAAATAAACTAAACATACTTGAAAAAAATATTAGCTAGATTAAAGAAATTAATGTTACTAAAGAAGTTAAATAGCATTTGCATTCCTCAATCAGTAGTCAGTGTTAGAGTATGAGAAGCAAGCATTATGTTTGAGAAGAACTGAATTTCATCCATAAAATATAACTAGAACTGGAAAAAAATTGTTGCTGTGAAATTAAAAAGCCAGACTCACCCTGCACAATTCAATTTTTAAAATTAAATATTGTTATCCAAATATTTGCACAGAGATTTTAAAAGAAATAATACTTGTTTGAATAATGGTTTCTGAACAACTCATTTTTATGATGTTTTCTTGAAATTCACTCCACTTTCCTCTAACAAAACTGCAGAGGTTTGAAGGAAACATTCCACAAAACATAAATTCAAGTGTAGTTTAATAATCTTTTATACAAAGCAGGAACAAGATTATGACAGTTCACAGATTTAAGGATGGACACGCTGGTGTAATGGTGCATTTAAATCATTAATAATGACAAGGACTTGGTATACACAGGGCTTATTCTAAGGTTTGGTGATATTTAAGGCATCAAATATACCCAGTCTCTTAATCATATAAGATGTGAAGGACAACGAAAAAAATGTCATTGGAGTGGCACTGAATTTCTTTGATGGAAACATACACAGACAGATACAGATAGAAGTAACTTCATCCCAAGATAGGTGGGAAAGAAGCACCTTGAGTCAGAAATGTGTAATCACAGAATGGGTCAGGTTAGAAGGGACCTCAGAGGGTTATCTGGTCCAACCTCCCTGCTCAAGCAGGGTCATCCCAGAGACATGGCTTAGGAGGGTGTCCAGAGGGTTCCAGAATATTTTCAGAGAGGAAGACTCCATTTCTCTGTGCAATCTGTTCCAGAGCTTAGTCACGTGCACAGTAAAGAAGTTCCTCATTTTCAGGTGGAACTTCCTGTGCATCAGTTTCTGCCTGTTGCCCTTTGTCCGACTGGCTGGTATGACCAAGCAGAGCCTGGCTCCATCCTCTTGACACCCTCCCTTCAGATACTGATAGACATGGATGAGGTCCCCTCTCAGTTGTCTCTTCTTGAGATTGAACAGGCCCAACTCCCTCAGCCTTTCCTCATAAGACAGATGCTCCAGTCTAGGCTGCAATACTGCCAGACATACAGACAGCAAAATTATGGCAACTCTATCCATTAGAGACTGCATGTATGGAAAGACAACAATTCTAAAATGAACTAAGTATAAGAAGCCAGTCACTTAACTTCGCAGGAAAGAAATTCTAAAAGGATCAATAAAGAAGTAAGAAGTCCAGAAAAAAACACTTGCATTACTGCTGGTATGCTAATTAAAGTGTATTTTACACATTGTGTTATTTATTTATAAGCATGCGATCAATTTAGAACTATTTAGTTCTGTGTATCAATTAGTCAAAGAAATAAAATGTAGAAAGAAAAATATTTTTTAAAAACCATTTATCAGTTACTGCACCACTTGGCTGGCACCCTGCAGTCTCTTTATTCTTATTGTAAGTCTTTTTTTCTCATTACAACTCTTAAAACATCCAGAATCAATGGCAGTTTAAGTAATGTCACACTGATATGTAAGACGTGAGAGAATTCTCAATCTTGAAGAATGTGGTTTTTTCTTTTCAACCAACTATTCATGTTATCAACCTTTTAATTCCCTAGAAGCTGGTATGCTACCCAGCTTGGAACTTAACAAGCACAGGAGAACCACCTACTCGTAAAGTGCAAATTCCTCTTGTCACTGAGAAGCCATTTCTTCCTCATTCTTGGTACTGATGCAAATGAGTGTTTTTCCATCCTTCTACCCCTATCAAGTCAACCAAGTTTTCATAATTCTATATTCTTCATAACAGACCCTCCTCATTTGCACGTAAGACACTATCAAAGTCACCCACAAAGAGAAGCATCTCCTACTTCTGCATTTTCCCTGGTGGACAACCAGTCAATGCCACAGGAAGGTCCAAGAACAGATAAAATTCTTCACATTCAGATCCCAGGCTCTACATATTAGTGCAGTACTACAGGGTACCAAAAAACTCCAGCCAAACCCACCCAATCCAAACAAAAAAACCCTCAGATCACACAGCACTTCATAGGCACTGAGGGATATCTTCCCTTTATGCTTTTCTGACATCACAGTCATTCTGGCATGATTACTACATGTTGCCCTTTCGGCTCCTGAGCTCTCAGAGTTGCTGTTGATGTAATCCCCCTGTAGAAGTGACCCCTACACCTCCTGTGGGGTAACAGTGAGCACATGGGCTCTCACTGCACTGGTAGTTAGCAGAGACAATGCACTCTGTAGCTTACCACATGGTAGCTAGTGGACTTCGCCAGATGTTTAACTTCACAGCCATTAAAAGCCATCATTGATCACTCTAGTTTTGAGTATGCAGTTATATAAGACTCTACATTTAACAACTGTCTCAAGTAAGGAACAGCATCTCAATTATCTACAAAGCAAAAATCAAGGAATCTCTTTTATAATTCTAAAAACTGACATGGCTCCATTTTTAACTGACAAACATTCAGTCTCTGATGACACAATATTAGCTCTACAATTAATATGCTTGTGAAGAATTGTGCAATGTAAATGCTATCTGAGCTGGCACTTGCTACAGTTCACACAAACTGAAATAAATATTTCAGGTCTAAACTGTTTCAGTTTCCTAGATGAGGAGACAGGTTAGTTTTCTGGGTGAAGCTTTAAAAAAAAAAATCAAAAAATCAAATCTTTGTATTTCCTCAGTGAAACATATTTTCCATATTTCAAATCTCAAACACTAAATAACCTGTTCCAGTTGACTCCCCTGCACTGCCTGCCATTTTGGGTTGGACACATAAAGGAAGTCTCAGAAAAAGCCAATATGAATACACATGATTTTGTTAATACTCTCCAGCAATAAAAGAGGAGCTTTGTTTTAAAAAAAAAAAAAAAAGACTAAATCCGTGAGTTTCAATAGAATATAAAATGAAAAGAAATGAGGGGCACATTGTCAAGAAACACTATATGAAATTTAAAAACCATAAGAGAATTATTAATTAATTCTTCTGCTCAAGTAATAATGAACAACAAAATCAAAGCTGGTGTGGTCAACTTTATTCATAGCAAAAAGCAGTTTCTGATAATCAATCAGAGCTGTAATCAATGCTTGAGGATTTCAAGCACCCAGTTTTATTGACTCTTTCCTTCTGCTTTATAATGATGAAAAGGTGAGCTTGACTCGTGTTCCTTAGGATATTTATTAACCAAAACCTAACACTGAAGATGGCTTTCAGTGAGGGTACAGAGAAACAGCAAACTTCCCTTCAGAGCTGAAGGAATGTCTGGACCTCTCATCATGGTTTCTGCTACAGAACAGATCTACCCTCCTTCCACACACTGAGGAACAAGTTTATAAATGCCCACTCTCACAGCTGCAAGCCTGAAAAGAAAAACCCTGCAGATGCTTCTACAGGTTTAACCCACCCACCTCCCAACCTCCCAAAGTAAAGGCAGAGAGAAGTCTCAATTGGTCTTGTAGGCATTAATCATAGCTAGAAGAGCATTCAAGTTTCCCTTGGACTAAAAATATTTCCTGATTGTCATGTACACCCAGCTTCAAGTTAAGGAAATAGAATGTTCAGCATAGGTGAGAACACCAGGTTTCTCAATGCAAAGTATTGTGATTTATTAGCAGCGTAATTATATATTTTTAAACTTCAAATTGAGAAAATTGTATATAATACATTTTTCCAATTTGTTTTTGATATTTGGTCTCAATTCTAGGGGTTTGAGACATTTCCCTTTTCAGAAACACAACTAGATCTGTAATCATATGTTTCTCTTGGGCTGTGGCCACCCCAAGCCAGTTTCTAGAGGCAATATCTTTTACTGCCAGAGGATTCCAAGAACTTGAAAATAGTCAGCAGTTATCATATGATCATTGCTTTAATTAGCCCTAGTGTTCAACAAACAAATGATGCTCTTGTCAGAACAAAGCAGTTACAGAATCATAGAATATCCTGAGTTGGAAGGGATTCATCAGGGTCACTGAAGTCCAACTCCTGAACCTGCAGAGAACAGCCCCAAAATGCACTAAAGTATCGTTCAAACACTTCTTGAACCAGGCTTGGTGCTGCGACCACTTCCCTGAGGAGTCTGTTCCAGTGCCCAGCCACTCTCTGGGTGGAGAACCTTTTCTAATATCCAACCTAAACCTCCCTGACACAAGTTCAGGCCATTCCCTCAGGTCCTGTCACTGTCACCACAGACATCAGTGCCTGCCTCTCCTCTTCCCCTCATGAGGAAGTTGTAACTGCAATGAGGTCTCCCCTCAATCTCCTCTTCTCCAGGCTGGACAGACCAAGTGACCTCAGTCATTCCTCACACCACTTCCCCTCAAGGCCTTTCACTATCTTGGCTGCCCTCATTTGGACACCCTCCCATAGCTTTATATCTTTCTTATACTGTCACCCAAAACTGCCCCCAGCACTCGAGGTGAGGCTGCCCCAGTGCAGAGCAGAGCAGGACAATGCCCTCCCTCACCCGGCTGTGATGCTGTGCCTGATGCACCCCAGGACACGGCTGGCCCTCCTGACTGCCAGGGCACTGCTGACTCATATTCAACTTGCCATCGATCAGGACCCCCAGTTCCCTTTCCCTGGTGCTGTTTTCCAGTAGTTCACCCCCCAGTCCATCCAGGGTTTCCCCATCACAGGTGCAGAATCAGGCACTTGTCTTTGTTAAAATTCAAGCAGTTGGTGATTGCTCAGCCCTCTTAATTTGTTGAGGTTTCTCTGGAGAGCTGTCTGCCTTCAAGAGAGTTAACAGCTCCACACAATTTAGTTTCATCAGCAAACAACGTGTTTAACAGTAAAAAATTAAGATTGTCATATAAATATGAACATTGTCCTTTCCTATTTTAAATGGTTCCCCTCCTGCTGTTTCTGCCACCTTCTTCAGTTCCGTTCTCCTTGCAGTGAATTGCTCGATTAATCGCATTCATCAAAAACATCTGCAAAACAATGTTGAAGGGACTTGCAAACACTCATTCATTCAATCTTCCAAATGAACAGGATCAACTTTCTAGTTCTAGCAGAGATCTGTTATTCTCAAAGATCCTCTAATAGATTACTTAACTTTCTCTTCTTTTGACTAGACAGCTCCAGTTTCTAGAAAAGAACACCAAGGCTTTTGTAGAAAAAAAATAGAAGGTTTTGATAATTTCTTTATCTTTCTTGGAGCTGAGCTGCTGTTTGTTGTTTTTTAAATGCAGTGGCCAAGGTAATATTTTGGCTAAGAGCAATGCTAAATAAAGTCAGAGTAGTACTGTACAAATCTCGTGGACAATCCCATTAACACACTCAAGTATGGTATTTGCCTCTACTGCAAAAGCATCCCATGACCACTTCCTATTCAGTTTATGGCCTGCTTTCGAATCCAAACAGGTTTTTGAAAGACTGACACAGTCAATCACTCCTTGGCCTCTAATTGTACAGCTGATATTTAATATAGCAGACAATGTTCAGTATAGTTTATAACTGTAATAATTTTAATTCTACTCTCAGAGTGACAGTTCCTTGCTCTTTGGTCTCTCATACTTTACTCTAGCAGACTGCTAATAAAAGCATTGATTAGTTATGAATACAGGGACAAACTTTTGACAGGATCCTTCTCAGTAAATCACTTTTTAAAGATAAGCTTCTCACATCTATTCCCTGCAAATGTTTCCAAACAGTTCTGTACTCACAGGTCATTAATTTCATCAGAACTGTATTTCTTTGCTCATTAAACAGTCAAAAGACTTTTTTATAAAAAATGCAGGTCTAGATAGTGTTTTGTCATGATACTTAGAAGAGCAGACTTTATTTTTTGCTCTTTAAAAAAAACAGTCAAGTCAACACAAGTCTTAACACTGAGGCAAAAGCAACAGAAAGAAGCAAACCTGCTGGTCTGGCTTATTCTGTTCCAACTAGAACCAGAACAGGCTGGCATTCACTGTCCATACAAAGCTTCACCAGCCCTATCTACGCCAGCAAAAATTAAAGAGTTACAACAATTATTCAGAGTAAACACCATCTTAACCTGTTTTAAGTTTTGTATTGCAATATAAATGAAAGAGAAACAAAAGTGTTAATTTGCAAATACCACTTGCTACTCACATTCAATTTTCTAAATATATACATATAAAGGAAGGAAGAAACAGTTGAGTGTTGTCCAGGCTTTTTACACCACCACTCAGGGGATCACAAACCTGGATCTGAAAGCAGATAAAGTTTTAATCCCTCTTCCCCCATCCCTCTCACCACCTAACAGTTCTGTCATGTTTCCCTGAAACAATAAACAAAACTGGCCCAATACAACTCAGCATATGGCCACCAGCACAGTCTATCATGTACTGCTTTCCATCTTTTCCAGTTTCTAGAGTCTAGATACGTGTTCTTTAAATCAGCACTAATGAAGAAGAAAGTTTTATGTCATCTGGTTTAAGAATTAATGTCAGAATTCTTCCAGAGTCTTCATCTAAATAACCAAAAAGACTTTAGAAATAAAAGCAAAATTGTTATTCTTGATCCTGAGAAGTACACATAACTTCTCTAGTGGTTATTCTATGCTATCTGATTTATCAGATCCTAGGGGAATACGAGGAAAATGAAGGAAAGAACAAAATCCCACAAAGTCTTTTGTACTTTTTTTTTCCCTTTTAACTAACGGAAAAAACGCTTCTCAGTTTCAGATCACTGAAAAGATCTTCCTTCAAATTAAAACAAAACTCAGTCTCTCCTTTCTTCAGGAGGCATGCACTAGTTACAAACTATTTTCAGCACTCCACTCACAAATTAAAATTCAGCTGTTATGAAACAGCTACCTTCCTGCTGTCATGGTAACATAGCAATAAGCACTGAGCAAAAGCTTTCACTTAAGTCTCATGCAAATTCTCTTCTTGCATGCAGTTCTGCACCCAGGCACAAGGAGGAGCAACAACAACGGGACCTGCCACCAGCCTGGCACACCTCTTGGCCCCGTGAGGAGAAACAAAAAACTGCAGAACACAAAGTCAATCTGATTTGTTCTGGTATTTAGCAATCCAGGCCTCGGTATAATCTGAGAAGTGAAAAGCACCCTTTCTTTTTCTACTAATGGAAGAACTCCTGATCCCTTGACTTTGCAAAGTGAAAAGCTATGTGCTTTATCTGAAGCTTTATACCAAGACAGAGCATTTTAGTGTCTCTTAGAGGGTGGATTCTCTTCCTAATATGAGCTCAGGCTGCAAAGCCCAAACTTAAGGAATGGTTTTCAAATATTTAACCGTTTATGCTAGGGAAAAAACCTCAACTTATTATTACTTGCTCCATTTCCAGAAGCCACAGAACAGCTCAAGCTGCCACCAAGATCAACTGTTTCACAGTCAATTCCCTCTTTTTAGTTTCATAAAACAAAAGAAAGAGAATTTAAATTTAACAATAGCACATCTACTGTTCTTTGCTCAGCACTTTGCAACACTTACCTGCAGGACCTACAAAGTGGCACACAAGATTACTTTTTGGTTTTCTGAAGTCATCCCCTTTCCAATGGCAAGACCATTGATACACTCTCTTCCCATTTAAATCTCAACAGAATTTTGTTTTATTCTGCTGTACAGATTCCACAGTATGTTTTGGATGCCAACTGTATGCACAAATTCTGAATGACCAACATTTCTCCTCTTTTTACTATTTATTTTCCTCAGGGACTGAAATAGTTTAGCTCCTCATTTCATGACTTTACAGTTCAGACAGTCCACCAAAAACTAGGTGTTTACGACTAATAGGAATTTTAGAGCTTTAAATACATTTAAAACAAGTTTCACAGGGGTAAAGTCTGTCACAGGAGATTAGGAACTAAAAATTAAGCACCAGAGATCTGCATTTAGGGATCAAACACTGTAATATGTACAAATCAAACCAAACCCCTGAAAATTAAACTTGAGTTATACTCACTGCATTTATTCAGCTTAGGTTCAAAAGCATGGAAAATTACTTCACAGGTGTATTTGCACACAGCTTCAGTATTTGAGAAAAAGAAATTGTTTGTTGAAAACACTTCAAAAAAGGATCACCTAATAACAAAACACTTCATAAGCTATTTCTTTAGTAAGCTGGAACACCAAGAAAGTATTTATTTAAGAAAGCAGTAAATTATTAATATGCTATGGGACAAATGCTAAATATTGGCAAAAAATAAAAAACAATTAAGCTTTGTATTATAAATAATTGCAAGTAAAAGCACGCAGTTACATGTTTCAAGCACATTATTTACCTGCAACACCATTCAATTCGGCCTTCCCCTTCACAAGTCTTTGCCCAGTGATTATCTGCAAGGTTTTTCATTGCCACAGCATATTCACACAGTGTTTCCTCATCCTCACAGTGCTCACGCCAGATCTTATCAAAGTCTCCCACTAAAACAAAACAAAACAAAAAAATTGCACATCAGATACAAAGTCTCTCATTATCTCCATGGCAAAATCCCCATCCAGTTAAAAAGTTGCATAACGCACCAAGAGATTACTTTACCTGCACATAACAAAAACAAGGTCTCCTTTCTCTAGTCATAAACACGAAATTCCAAGTTTTTAGGGCAAGAAGGAGCTGCCAGGTACTTGAGAAACTAGAAATATCAGTACACAGATTTTGTTCAGGTAGTTCTGTGAAAATAAAGTCCCTGGGAAGTTTTGCTTTCAGGTTTCTGTGCACGAGCATTAACATGACAAACATTTTAGAAATGAAAGAATTAAAGGTTTCTGCTAGCATTCACATCCATGGCAAATACTGCAGTTGACATCACATGAAAAAGCCAAGAAAGTTAAACCCACAATAAAGGTTTCTTTGAGTATACTGAAAAAGAAATTCAAACTCTCATTGATTGCTGTCTAACCTAGCCAGGCCCAGTAAATTAGCTTCCAGGGATAGTACTGAAGAATCAAACCAGCTATGATCAGGAAATCGCAGACAAACTCCTCTGCTGATCTCTAGGGACAGATTTATTTCCATACTCCTCACCTCGCTGAAAAGATCTTGCAGGTTAAGTTCTGGCACTTCAAAGTAATTAAACATGATGATTTTCCTTCTTTGCTCCTAAGTATCCACTTCTCCTAGACTACTTTACATAATGTACTACTAAACAAAAACCAGATAAATGCTAGTCATGGCTAGCCCCAATTCCTATACAGCATGCAAACCCTTGGTATACCTTACTGAAAGGATATTTCTACCCTAAAAAAGATGCTTTCCTGGTATGGTGTTCACTAATTTCTTTTGTGTTTCTTAATCACAAATGTGTGCACATATCTAGAATACATGTCAATCTGCAGAATAAAAAATATGTACTGATTCTGAACTTACAAGCTAACACAGCTAAAAATAACTTTTCAAGAACACAGCTATATTTTAAGCTTTAACTCGGACAAACAACACACTTTTCACAACGTGGTTCCATCTTGTGGCATCTTTATATGAGAAGGAAATACTTCAAAAGTATATCAGCCAAAAGCTAACAGTTAATGTCTGTTAAAGCCTGAAAGTAGCTTACAGTATGACCTGTGCTCACACCAGTAAGAGATTTCTGTTTCTAACACACTTCTGGCAATTTCTTTCATGTATTTTGTTTTAATTAGCAGTAAATCAAGGATTTTTTCCAGTGACAACCTTTTTATTTTTTCCCTCCTGTGCAAAGCAGCAACAATCTTCACCTCATTTGTCCTCCACTTACAGAAAGACTGGCCCTGATGGACAAGTATAGATGTACACTTAAAAGATTTAAATCAACCATCCAGGTTACTCCCTACTTCGGTTTGGTTTAGGGATGTCACAGCAATTTTCATAAATAAGCATCTAGCACACTTGTACAATCATCAAAGTGAGTCATGTTTAAAATTAGGTGTTTGTACTCCCTTGTCTGAGATGGCAGTACAGATGGAAGGGAAGGGAGTGGCCAAAATTTAATGTTATCAAAATGGGGAAGCTGTGCAAGAAATTATGTATTCTACTTGATATTCAACAAGCATATATGAAAAAGTTATTGCACTGGACCAAAAAAAAAAAAAAAAAAGTCTAATACTGAATGACATCCCTCCTCATTATTTTCCAAATGATCCAAGTTCACAGAGGTGTGCTTTATAAGAAATGGTACCAGTGAGGTCACCAGCTGAACACCAGAGTAGAGAGAACACCCAAGTTGCAGGCAAGTCCCCACAGGGTTTTTTGGGGTTTTTTTTTTTTGCTAAAACCTGTGGGGCACTTTTCCAGAGCTTTCAGGAGAGCCTTCTGCAGAACAGAACATACCCTACTGACAAAAGAGAACAAAAAATGGCATCAACAGTGGCCTACTAGCACAGGGGGCAAAATACACACAACTCCTAGCGATCTGGATTTTTTGTGTCGAAGTGCAGAACCTATATAGCACCAAGCCAGAAAGCACTAGCTAAGTTCCAAGTGACTCTCAACAGCAAATTAATTCTGGTGAAACTTAGATAAAATGTCACAGTGTCTCTGACACAATAATCTTACTGCATGCTCCAGACAACTGTGAAATGCTTCAATGACTTGCAGTTGCTAAAGATTTGTTTGAATACACGGCCATTTAGAAAGATAAAAAGTAAATGAGTGAACACTGACTGAAGGAAAATATCACAAATACAAAATCTGAAGTTTATTCCTGTTCTTTTATTTGTTTACTTCACCTGGTCTATCTTGAAGCAATTATTTTATTTTCAAATACCCCCTTTGCTTAAAATGTAAGAAATAAGACAAATGGGAAAGAAGAAATATGCAAAGACCAGATGCTCTTAACTAGCCTACTCTTATTAACAGCAAAGTAGTGATGCCTTCTAACACCGAATCCTGCTCTCATAGCAGCTGCTCTGATTCCCTTCTGAATGAGGCATGGATTTGCACCTCTCTCTGGAAGTCAGATGAGGGTTAAAAGCATCCACAGATAAGGGGTCTTAAATTGAGATATATGGCAACAGACCCAAAGCTCATGACCAGCACACTGGGACATGAACTTTGGGTTACAACAGAGCTGCCTACAACAATAACAGCTTCTTGGCTCTGAGCAGACAAGAAAATAAAATTGAATTATACAGACCATGAGGAGAGAGGCACAGAACAAAAGTGAAAAAATCATCACAAAGTAAATCCATTGTACATCCTATATAAAATCAATTCTGTGAGCACTTCTCTGATTTATTTTCATTTACCAATACAAAGATATAAAAATTATCTACACGAGACAGGTACAGCCCTGCTTTTGTATGAGGAACATTGAAATAGAGGAAGGAAGAAGGCAGATGAAACAAGTAGAGGACAAACTTCCACATGATCACAACTGAGGGAAGGTAAATATTGAACAACTTCTGGCTGTTCCAAGAATATGAGACATTCAGAAGGAGCAGCTTAAAAGAAAGAAAGTTATTTCCTCATAAAATGTATATCTAAGCTAAAAGCTCATGAAGTTCATGCAGCTCAGCAAACTACAGGACAAAATTCCATGACGAACTCCCTATTTAAAGATGAGATTTCTAACTCAGGAGCTCCGAGACCACAATATCCCTGAAAGACAGAATGGTAAGCAGGCACACTGTGATACTCCAGCAGCATTTTTCACTTATTCTTGTCTCAGCATCTGCTGTTGGCCCACTGTCAGTACTGATTTTGATATGGTGCCCATTTTTCTGCCCTTTAATGACTACAAGCTCCAACCCACTGCAGACAATGGGTCATCTTAAGGCACTGGCACCATGGTACAGGGCCTTTGAAAGGGTCTGGCGTCTGATTTCGTCTGAGCAAGTAGCAGGGCACTGCATTGTTTTGCTGTGGTTTTTCTCCTCCATACTTTAACACAGTGAGCTTTGAAAAGACACAAACAGGCACACTAGATATAGGGAACTTCAAATCCAGAACCATGCTCCAATATTGAGTTGAAAATGCAAACAGTCCCTCCTATCTGTTGAGACTTTGAGATAGTGACTACAATAAGTCTTGTACAATTCAATTTCAAACTGACATCCAGAACACAGAAAAGTTATGTCCTAATTTTTTTCAATCAGTGTATTATAATCCACTGTGTACTAATTTTTCAAGCAATACATTATAATCCAGGTGCAAATATGGCATTAACTCTACACTCTAGAGTTAAACATTTATTTATGAATCAATAAATTTTTGCTTAGGTAACCCAACAGGCAGTAAAAGATGCATGAAGATTTCACAACAAAACTAGTAGTTACTAGGGAAATAAGATACATAAAGTCTTCTATTAAGAAATCACTAACACTGTAAATTAAACAGCAGTTAGTGGTAGGTTGATCTAATAGAAAAAAAAGTCTTGAATCTTTGATCACCTCTTAAAGTTAATATTTGATTTTGTGTATTAAACTTTTCTTACTCGTGACCATACCATACATAAAGTCTAAGGCACTTAACACTTCTACTCTACATTTACAGATTACCTTTTATGCAATTTAAAACCTTTTTTGAGTGCTGAACCTTCAGAGATCTTCATGGGCCTGAGATCTCCAGCAAGGAGCCAGATATGAAAGTCCAGCTGAAAAGTGTGACTGGCAAAACTAGCTCATAATAGGAGTCTCACACACCTCTCAAACCACTATACACATGCTATTCTAAAATTAATTAATGCTTGTCTTATTTTATTCAGAATTACCTAGAAAATAAATAAAAAACCTACTCTTCATCTTGAAGATTAACTATCCCTTTAAAAACAAATAGCTTCACTGCTTCCTAAAATTCTGTCACTGAACAAATAACTGATCAGCATGTTCTTCCTAACACAGACTTCACAGTAACAAAAATCCAATACTACTTACCTAGAACAGATGAATCCTTCTTAGCAATTTCCACCCACATTAATACTGCCCAGAGAATAGCCAAGTCATAACCCTGAACTCAACCACGGACTTAATCAGCAGTTGCTGAATACTGTCACAGAGAGAACAGGTCAGGCACATAGAAGTTATTTTTAAATGATCCTAATTACAAGATAATTTTAATTGTGGGTAACAGCAATAGAAACAAAATGTTAGCTGTAACTTTCAACAACTGAAAACATCTTTAATAGAGAATAATCAAAGAAAATTAGTATGAAGTCCCCTTATTCCACATTTATTTACAAGTCCTTATCAGAGGTTCCCAGAACAGCATGAGAAGGTCAGGTTTGCCATTCTTGGTGAGACAAACCTACACCATAATTCTTCTCTCCAGGTAGTCTGCTATTAAGAAAAAAAAAAAAAAAATCCAGATTTCTTCCATCTCAATTTAAAAAAAAAATATTTTATTTTAAAAAGGCATTTATTTGAAGGGTGTTAAATTGAACTCTAAGGTTAAATTGTCATTTAAGGTATGCTTATAAAACAAAAAAATTACACCATTTTCCTTCAACTTATGACAGAACAACTAATGACAACTAGTATTTTAAGAAAACACAACCTTCTGTAATTTAAAAGAAACAGAGTTCAGTTCTGCCAAAGGCAGTATTATTTTTTTTTTTAATGGGATGAAACCCCAAACAACTAATCTGAATAATTCTGTTTTATCAAGCAAGACAAGAGTTATCACACAGAATTATAAAACTACTATCTGGACCCACAATAAGAGATTTGTAATTACTATTTTCCGTAAGTCCACTGGTGCTCTTTGGAAAAACAGTGCAGTCATCACTGACAATCTCTAAGTACAGAATACTTCATCCATCATGAAACAAGACCTTGCATAACAAAAGTTAACTGACACTGACACTGTGCATTTAAGTCTTCAGGTACAAGTAATGCAGGTTTAGATCTTAAGCAACAACTTCCTCCACAAAAAGAAATAAAAAGTAATAATAATCTAAAAAAAACCACCCCAAAACAACCAACCAAAAACAACAACAAAACACCACCAAAGCAACCAAAAAAAAAAAAAAAAAAAAAAAAAAACCAAACAAAAAAAATTCAAGAAAAAGTGTAATTAGAACTGCCATTGTTTCCTTATGGGAAACTAAAATTTTCTAATTCAAGGTAGCTCTAATTGGAAAAACCACCACCACAACAAAGAACAATCCCCCAAAAATGCCCCAACCCACCAAAACCCATCCCCAAGTGTTAAAGGGTATGAAGTCTTCTACATAATGGTATAACTTTGTAATGTAGAAAACCAGATTCAATCCACTCCCTTTTCTATACCATCACTTAACAACACATTGCCTATTTTCTCCTCTACCAGAACTTTGATGGCTCTGGTAGAAGAGAAAATAACCTCAATATATTAACTAAGAACAAAAAGCAAAGCCAAAACCGACATGTTAATATTTGCACAATATTAACACTACCTTAAAAAAATTTAATAAATCTTGTTTATTGTAAAAAGGAAACCTATCCCCACAATTAACAAGTGTCCATGACAATGCTGGATAACTTCAGATGACCAGCTGCTGGCCGTCATAATGCCTAGCAAGATTTTTGAGGGTTTTTTTGTTTGTTGATGTCAATGCATTGCAGAATGAAAAGAATCCATCTCATTTTCAGTCTCTTAAGATCACCTCTCACTCACTGAAAACAGTAAACTAGCTTCCATCCATGCTAAACATAAACAGTAAATTAGGAAAGCAGTCCTACACTGTTCACTAGGCTAAAGATGAAATCAAATTCTTATGAATATCTGACAAAATCCTCATTAACACTGTCAGTTGAAATTTAGCTGTACTACTAATGTATGGATGCTGTGGCAATGATAAGAAAAATTAATTACATGAGGAATATCAGCAAATATTACGACATTCATAATTTTCATTGTATACAAGATAAACTTACTGAACATCTGTATTACTAAAAGCATATTCAGCATTCCTTGCAAACGACATTAGGTATTTTTGGCTTCTCTGTTTTCCAAGTTTACATGTCTATATACAGAACATGAACTTCAACTTGGACAAAGTTTAAGCAATCAGAGTTAATATTTTCCTTCTCATGTCTGACTAGTATTTGCTTCACATTTCTTAGGAGTTACCTCAACTATTCCAGAATAAAATATTTTTTTTAAAAAAATCAAGTGCAAGAATCTAATTTTCTCTATCTCAGTATCAATGTTCTGTCCTTCAACTTACATGGAAAGGATTCATTTGACCAAATGCAGATTTATTTCTACATCTGACCTCTCAGGTAAAGTTCTTATCCATCTGTTTACAGGAAACAGACTCTGAGGGCCCAGCTGACTGATATTTCAGCATCTACTGGGGGTCAGCTTAGATCACTCTGAAGAATAATTTGTGTCCCTGATCTGCTATAAATCTCTGATGGCTGTCACATGAACAGCATGTATGTGACAGTTTAAGCAATTACTGCCCCCAGGTGTTGGATCTACTCTACTGGAAACTTCATTCCTCTTTCCCAAACCTGACTTTCTGGGATGGACTATGTGCTGTACCTTAACACAACCAACACAGAGGTGAGTATGACAACAGAAACTACTGATTTTGGTAATTTTTGCAAATGCAGGAGCAAAACTTAGAAGTACATGCATAGGTACAGATTTTATTATGCTGACCCTGTAACAGGAACACCATCTTCTCTGCCAGGGTAAAAAGGAGCAGGGAGGGTGACATGGACCCCTTTGTTCAGTGAGTGCAACACATGCTGTAGTCAGTACATTTTCAAATTTACAGGCTAACTAAATGATAGCAGAAATTAAATTCCCCAAAATGTAAATCTTATGTGATTTCTAATGAAAGCTTTGTTGCAAAACAGTGGTGTGCAAACTGTAAGGGCAATAATACCTTAAAGTTCATGTCATAAACTAGCATCAATTTTCACTTCAATTAAATAAAATTTAGTTTGTATTGCTGGAAAATTCAACAGTTAGTATTACAAAATGTCTTCTTCTTACAAGAAATAAATGCAAGTGGTAAAACACAAATTAATATATTGAAAACTTGGGTCTATTTCTACTGTAAATCAGTTATATTTAACAAAAAAAGGAGTAACAACTTATCGTGTAGAGTTCAGTAACAAAGTTCTTCCTGTCCTGTGAAAAATGACACCATTTCAAAATGTTTCCTGTTTCACATTAGGAAGAATTTAAGCTCTCTCACGGTTTTTCATGAAAAACATGAGACAAAGAGACCATGAAACAACAGAGTTCAGAACAACCCTTCTGCCTAAATCACTTACCTACTTTGGTTGCTTATTATCATTAGGCAGGGTCCTGTAAATTTTCCCTAATTTTCTGAGAAAATCTTTAAAAACGTTCCTTTTCTTTGAAGTTTCAACAAATATTTCTTTTAAGGAATCAAACTGCCACCTAGAAATGTTTTTGTCAACTTCTGTGATGTGGTAACTAGTAACAGGACAAAAACCAATTCTGTGTGACTCTCCAAGCCTCAAGAGCCTTAGAAGGCATATGTTAGGAGAAATGAACTGTTTTAGTGAACACACATGAAAACATTTCATAAAATATCCTTACAGATAGCTCAGCAATTTTTTCCATTTGTACTTACTAAAGGGAAAAATAGTCTTGCAAATCATCTTTCAGAGTATACACAAAACCATCTATAACTGAGGGTCATGCTACAGAGAAAATGTTTACTTGATAAATACAGCTCTGCATGACTACAAAAGTAATCAACAACTGAGAGAAAACCAGGATGCCTCTGTATCAGGGGAAGAGATTTTTATCCCAGTAAAAATTAAACCTATTTGGTTACTACAAGCAATTGGAAGCAAACAAACATACATCACGCAGCAGATGTTCGGTAGATCTTGCATAGGTCCTTAGGAACCACTAAATCTGCTTTTACAGGTCTGTCTGTCAGGCTCAACACGTGCATCAGCCTATATGCAGCATATGAAACGTTCATGCATATATGCAACCCACAGAACACGCTCCAGCCCATGGCTGTGGGTGCCCAAAAGATGCAGAGGAAAGCTCTGTAGAACTTGGGGTCACCTGGGGTGCCAAGCAACAGAACCAGCAGGAAGCAACTAAATCAAACACTGTTGTTCTCTCTGTCTCCATGTAGTGATAGAAATTCAAACATCACGAAAAACCCCAATTTCTGTACTTTTTAAATGCTTGTGTCAAGTATCCAGAACCACCCTGAAATTTCTGCTAAGTGAATAATAACTTGATAGCAGTTTCAGCTGTTGGATTTTACTGTGGTGTGTAAAATAATTAAGATTAAATGATTCCATGTGAACAGGAAGCAGGAATAAAACTAAAAAACCCCATGAGCTTTATACTAATGAGAGAGACTCCTAAGTGAACATGTTACATCTCAGAGTTATTCTCCCTTAAAGTTTTCTTTAAAATGACAAAGTTTATAGGCTAACCTCAGGAACTATGAGTATTTTTAGGAACCACTATAGAGGTACTCTTTCTCTATCACTACCTAAAAGTAGCCTGAAACAAGCTCTTAATGGTTAGCTGATATAGTTGACACATTCACTCAGTGTGGACAAGAACCAACCACTTTAATTTAAAACCTACACTCATTTGCTAAACTTCCTTAAATAATTTCAGAATATCACATAGAATACTACTCCAGGATCCACACTATAGAAAAACCCAGCCTATAATTTCAAAATACCAAATCTCCCATGGCATTTATGATGACATGCTTCCCTTTATTTTCTTATTAACAACAGAGAGGGTAAGAGAAGGAAATAAAGAACGATAAAAAGGAGATAAAAAAGGAGAAAAAACCTTAAATATTCCCACTATAAGTCATACTGGTAATATCCAAACAATAGAAAAGGTAAGTCCTAGTCACACAGCAAAAAACTAAAATTGTTAAAGAACACAGAAAAACACACTTCGGTGCAAACTTAAAAGCATTTCAGCTGCATCATTTAAAAGATGGTAAATGCTTGTCATGAATGGCATGGGACTATGATATGACATGAGGCACAGTACAGAAGTACATATAAAATCCACGCACCATATTTACAAGTATAAGCGATTCAGTAAGTGCAGAAATTAAAAAATAAGCCAAGGTTCAGCTTTAATTAATCTCCAGAATTACAGTTTTTCACCAGGAAAAAAAAAAAATCAAAATCAAACCCTTTACATGACATGATGACTAAACTTTATTCTAGTAATTCCCTAGTAACTGCAAAAATTTTGCTGCAATGCTTTGCTAGTTAAGAAATATTGCTCCTGCACTTGTGACAAGTATGCAACTTCTTCAAAAACATGTTGGCTTGCAATTTTGGAGCATATTGTCACTTTTTTACTGGCTCATCTTCAAAAAAGAGGGGAACCATTGCAGAAAATGAAACGAAATTATAACAATGGTGCAGTTATAAGCAACTCAGACAATCTACTGGCTTGCCTGTTACAATTACCCAATAAAACACAGACCTTGAGAACGTCAGCAAGGCAAATGAATTAGCAAAGAAATCAGCTTATTAAAATCAAGTCCAAATGCAATCTATCAACACATATCTCAGTGTCTCAAGGATGCATCTATTCCCTTTCAACACTTCTAACAGAAGACAGTATCTTAGGATCATATTACAGTACCAAGGGCCTTCTTAGACTTATCTACCCTGTACAAAATAACCATATAGCTTTCAGAATAATGAACATGATTTTTCATCTAAAAACAAAATTAATATGGGATTCTACTTTGGCTTCTACAGACAAAGCACCGAAGGCCATGCAACAGCAATTTTAGTAGTGTTTGCTTATTTAGACAAAATGGAAACTAGCTTCATAGAACTCTAGTAAAACATGAGAGGAGGCAGAGTAGAAACAGAAAAAAGGACAATACAAGATAGCAGAATAATACAAAATAATGTTTCTGATTCGTATGGAGGTGAGAGCACTGAATTGTGGAGTCAAGAGGCTTTCCCTGTGTAAAAAGCTGTAAACACATAAGCAAGGATGATGGGATTTTGCTCTTTGCTTTTCCATACTCAAGTCACAATTCAAATTGTGCAGTGAAATTACAGATGATTTATTGATTTTTTACTTCTGTTTAACAAACTGTCAACCTTAATTTCGTCGGGGTAACATACCTGCCAGTCAGCATCACCAAGTATTAGAAAAAAAAAAAAATCCAAGGAAAGACCTTTCAGAGATCAAGCATGTCCTGGTATTACAATTTCAGAACAACATTAAAGGTATTTAAGAAGGAGATTCTCAGGTCTGCCTTTAGAAGCAAAGGCAGATGTAGGTATAAAAGACTCCAAAACTAAAATTCTTAAGCTGAAAGAACCTAACCTAGGAAGTACTACTGCCTACTAAGCACTAGTAACTTGTAAGGACTAGCTACTATTGGTAGGCTGAGCTCTTGTTGCATAGATGTGATGAATCATTTGGTTTTAACTCTCTCAATGAAGTGACATATCATGTTGCTACTTTGCAGTGACTAGAAAAATCATTGTAAAGTTTTCACTAATGCAGGATTTACAAGTCATAGGAAGTAAATGAAAATGTTGTTGGCTCTTTCACCTAACCAGCTACACACAACTTACCCTTGTGCACGAACTTGCTTTTTGTTAGGAAGCAGGCTTACAAAAACTTCCTCCTTATTCAGGCTCTCATCTAAAAAAAATCAGTTGCTACAGAGATTGCTCACTTAAAAAAAAAAAAGTTAACAAAGCCAATCCTTGTCTGTCTTAATCAGCAGGTGCTCTGAAATAACACAGAAACATGTACTGCAGAAAGGTGGACTCCTTTGCCAGGATTTGGATGTTTAAATATACTATGTTCATTCTCCTAACACTGGAGTGAAGAAGGAAGATCCTCCCTTAAGTCCTGCCTCGCAAGGCCAAAGTAAACAGCAACTTTTGATCAGTCGGAATTTGTGCCCAAATCCCACGAACTGGCTCCAGGGGAGATTTGGGGAGCCCAGAAAGCGGTATGACCTTGTTTCTTTAACAGAAGTGTCATATGCAAACACAGAGGAGAGGGAAGAACTTGTGCCTATGAGAGGAAGAGCTCCCATTTCATGTGGGTTGTTCTGGAGGTGAGCTGTGCGCTCACTAGAAGAATGGATGGATGAATTTTCTGCAACCTGTGCTAGCATTTCACAGAGGTTTTAAAGCATTCCAATACCACCCATAAAAACCTTGCATAAGGGCATTAATACTGATGACAAAGTAGATTTTTTAAAGACTATGAGTAATTACAACAGCTTTACCCCAACCCTTTCAGCTAGTGCTCCTGCCTGAACTACTGCACTACGAATGAAAGACAGGAGGCACAAATAACTCACAAAGACCTGCGCCTTTCCAGATCACCATTCAACCCCTTTTGGCATTCATCATCTACTGTCCTCACGCTTGCAGATCCTCAGTTCAGAAAACACTGCTACAGGGCCGGGAAGCTCCCTCCTCAGCCAGGAACGGGGCTCCGCTGCCAGCAGCTCCGGGAAATGGGCACAACCCCGGCAGACCGGACCGGGCGCCTTCGGCGGGGCTGCGGGCAGCCGACGGCAGCGGCGACCCCGGTCTCCCGGGGAGGAGCAGGAAGCGAGCGCGGAGCTGCTCCGGCCGCCCTCCCCCGACACACCCCCTCGGCAGCGGCCGGGGCACCGGGCCGGCCCGCCGCCCCCCGCCCGCGGGGACAGCCCATCCGCTGCCGGCGAGAGCAGCGGGGCGGCCCGGCCGGGGCGGCCCCCTCCCCCGCCTTACCTTCCCGGTATTTCTTGCGCAGCCGCCGGTGGACGCTCTTCACCACCCCCGACAGCTTCTCCTGCTCCAGCTTCCGCTCCTTCTCCGGGGGTGGCGGCGGGGCGGCGGCGGCCCCACCGGGCCGGGGCCGGGGCTGCGGAGCGGCCTCCATGGTGTTCCCGCTGCTCGCCGCGCACCGCCCGGCACAGGGGGAGGCGGCGCCGTGCCGGGGCTGCGCCGGGCGGGCCTGCGCGTGCCGCCCCCGCCGCGCGGGCTGCCGGGACTTGGAGTCCGCGGGGCCGCGCCCCGCCCCGGAGCTCCGCCCGTAGCGGCCCGGGCTGTGGGAAGGGTTTTTTGCCGGCTGAACTTCCCGTTCCGCGTGTCTGGAGCTGGTCACCCCGCGGTGCTTAGCAAAACAGCGAGGCGGAAAACACACCGAGTGTCCGGGGCAGCGAGACTTCCCCGGTAGCTTGCGTGCTTTACCCCAGGGCACGGCCTTCTCTAGAGACCCCCGTGGGAGAGCCGGCTGGGAGTCCGTCTGGCCCGGGGCGGCAAAACCCATTCCCCACCTACAAAGGACCTTGCGGAAAAAAACCTCAATTCAGAACACACTCGAGCAAACGTGGGCGGCTTCGTGTCCGTGGTGTGGGCGCGGGCGCTTGAAGAGCACAAGTTTTGTTCAGCTTTTTCATGTCTTCATGCCGCTGCTGGGCCCGTTTCTGTGCACAGCCCAGTTCCTGGCATTTATTTGGGTGGAAACGCACTGCTGGAGCACCTGCAGCCAGCAAAAGCGCCCCTTACAGCGGGCACTTCTGTGCCCGGCCTCAGCCTTTCCCCACATCCAAAGTACTTCAGTTCTCTCTGTTAGTAATTGTTGGAAGTGGGATAGACAAAACCATTCCTTACGAGATCATGGGAGGGAAATATGCCATGAAGCTGCTTGTTTGACGTGGCCAGAAGCCGCTAACTGTCTTCTTTGAAGATGTTAAAGAACATTAAGGGGGTTGTTGCAGCTACAATTAAATCTGTGACAAATCTGAGAGTAGGGTTGAGATTTCATCCTGATGAGAAGTCCATGACACACGAGTTTGGGCAACAGGATGTATAACAGGTTCTTATCAGCGCCATGATGGTCCTGCCAGAAAAAAAACAGCTAATCACAGAACACGGTGGTTTTCTGCTTTTCTGATAGAATTCGTTTGATGGTTCAATTATCAAGGCAAAACTCTAATGTCCAAAGAAAAGGTTTTCATTGTTACTGACTGCAAAGTCAGCCCTTTTTCACTCACTCTGAGTGAGGTAGGCAAATAATGATCTCACCCATCACTTTGAAGTGCCCACATACTGCTCAAAGGTCCAACTCTTTCTGTACTGATATTTTTAGAGAGTGTTTAAACAACTTAATTGTATTTTGGATCTTTCATCAGTATGTATATGTGTTATTTCGTATTTTATTTTCAGAGTATTTCCATTTTGTTTTGTTGGGTGGGTATTTTTCCTCAAAATACAAGAGAATAATGGATGGAGAAATTAAATTTTTGCTACTAACATCAACATTAAGAAAGAAAAATTCAATGTAGTGACTGAGTTTTTCCTTAAGTTACATTTTCCTTTAAGTTGTGAAACTGAAATAACTGATCATGTGTTAATGAAAAAAAAAATACCAGTGTATATTATTTTTACTTTGACTTGGAAAACATCCAAGAGTCATCTTCTAGTGTGAATTATTTTATTCCATACTCATCAAACTAGTTCAGGGAGTTAAATCTGAATCAGAAATAAAACGTTATGCTGGGGTTAATTATATCTTTCTGAAATATTTTTATTTCTAGTTTTATGTGCAAGTCCACTAAGGAGGATTAAGATCATGCAAAAAGAGATTACAGTGATAATTACTAGGAACATTTCAGTTACCAGGAAGCCTACATGGTGGTTAATGTTCTTTATGACATTTTGTAGGATTTGGGAAAGCACAGGCTGAGGAGGAAAAGCATGAGCCAGTGTTCTGTGTGTGGCATCGTACTAGGAGAGCACTGGGGGAGGCATCTTGGAAGAGTAGGAGTATCAGGGTGATAGAGGAGAGATGGAGGCATTTGGAGGATGCTTGACAAATACTGCTGTGGCATCAACACTCCCAGTCATGAGCCTCCAGACTTGGAAGTGTAGGTTACACAGCCAAAAGATGAGTGTGTCTGTGATTTGGAAAATTGGAAATCTAATTGTGGAATTGGAAAACTGGGGTGAAATTACACTTATGTGAAATATACTCTCTCAGAATAATAAGTTACTTGAATTATTTGAATTGTCTTATCACTGTTGTTTTTTCAGTTCTCAGGATTTCTTTCTAAAACTAGCAAAGTGGTTTTAAATACAAAGTAGTTTTAATTTTCCACAATGAAGTAACACGGAAGTTTACTTTCAATAAGCAAGCAGGGAGCATTTATCAGATGTCAAGTCTTTCCAGCCATGAAAATGAAAGAATATTTGTTGAAGAGACATTATACTCACAGGACACACAGATATTTTCCCTGGAACATATGATGGGAGTTGGATCCCAGTGACAGGCTTCAAATGCAAAATAATTGAAGGAGGTGCTTCCCCAGAGCACTGCATGGAGATACTGGTGGACAGGGGAGTGGGCAATTAAAGCAGGACTGGTTCTCTCAAGGCGTGATGGAACTGATGTCCCGGTGCTCTGTGAAGGTGGAGAAAAAAACGTGTGATCTGTACATTTCTTGAACACATTACAGGAAGACATAAATGTATTTGTCCCCAAGGCATAAAAATAGAATGAGCAATGAGGATGCATGCACTTGCTCCAAGGGGATAAAAGCAATAAACTACTCGTGTCCTGATAGGGATGATGGAGTTTCACTCTTTGGGAAAGAATAGTTTTTAGCAGCTGGACTTACTACCTTGAATGTAGATAATGGATGAATGCTCCTCTATATATTAGTTACTTTCTAAATAAATAAACTAATTTAAAAAGCCAAATTAGGGAAGACTAGAATAGTTTCTTGTGACACTTCTGAACTATTTTAATGACCATCACATTTCATGAATAGCATTGGATTCAAAAGTCTGGGTTCACAGACTGGGAGGACGAACAATGACAGCACTTTCCAGTACTCGTGTGGCTGGAACATTCACTGGGGATGTGGGAAAACCAGTTCGCATCTCTACTCTGCCCGCAGGGATCTGAACCCACATCTTCACTATGAGATTATATGAAGTGGAAGTGCTCTTCCTTCCTGAGGGAAGGGTATATTTTCAGTCTTTCTCCCAGTGAAAATGTGGAGGAAAATAAAAACTTTGTGAGCTGCGAATCAGCAATGCTTTGTTTCCATCTTTTTCAGTGGCAGTTTTTGACAACTAATTCTTCTCAGCCTATTCATCTCTTCTATCTTAAAGATGCTAATTGTTTGAAAAAGAACCAAAAAAGGACATCAAAAAGAAGAATCTGTCCGGTGTGATGACATCATCATAAGAGTCTCTAATGCAATGTAACCTGCAAAAATATTACCAAAAGCATGTAATTGTTTTAATGGAACACTGAAACACAGTGGTGATTTAAAAAGAATTAAATGTTCTTCGTTAGATGTGGAAAATGGTTTTGCTATATGTATCTGAATGGCAGACAAACAGGCAGCAGTGGAATATTTGGGTTGAAATTAAGATTTTCTTCTTCATTAGTTGTGGAGTCTTATAAGCCATGAAAATAAGGTAATTTGGTTTAAAAAGTGGGAGTCATATCACTGAATTTGCACCAATGCGGTTATTTAGAGTTGGTCCATTATTACATTATCCAGACTACACACTCCAGTAATTTAGTAATTAAAGTTACATAGTAATTAAAACTGCTATCCCATAACAATAATTTTATAACTATAGATCTTGGATTACATTTCTGGAGACTGACACCTTTAAAAGTAAGTACACACCAGAAGTCCCCTGTGTATTTTAGTGGAAAAAATAGGCTTGATATTGACTTTGGTTTGCATCTGAAGTCCCAATATTTGCCTAAATGACATTTTGCTTTTGGAAAGTAGAGGATTTTTCTACCACAAGACAAATTAAAAGTTGCTCCTCAAGTAGGTAGAGACACCCAGCTTGCAGAAGGCTTAAAATACTTTCCACATAGAAACTTATTGTGGAATCTAATTAAGTATCTTTAAAATCACAAGAATTAGATACTGATAAAAGATTTTATTTATTGAAATCGGGTCTTTTAGTTGCTGGCTTGTGTTGCAAAATGGAAGGAATAGTTTTAACAGCAGCCAGCATTTCTGATAAACAGTACATTCTCTACCTCTATTCTGGCCAACAGGTACCATCTGTGTCTGTCCATGGAAAGCAGCTGTTTCTTTTGACACAGGAGGAAAAATTAAAGAATTTGTAAATCCCTTCAGACTATTACTTATAGTAAAGTGGGAATTAAATTTCATGGAACTACTGAAATATTTACTGAAAAGCAGCAAAGCACTTTATACCTAAATTGTCCTGGACGTTATGTGCATGGGTAGAAAGTAAAGCAAGCCTTGAATGCTGAGAACAGACAGTGCACTTTCTAATAGTTGCTGTATTCATTGCAACTTCTTTGCAATATGAGCATTACAAACACACTTAATACTCTAGTGATAAAGATCATTATATATAGACAGAATTTTTTGAAAATCAATCCTGAATTCTCTTAAAAATCTGGGTTTTTTTAAGATAGATTTTAATCTGAGAACATTCCCCTGTTACTTGGAATGTATGAATTATTCAATGACCAGAGTCAACATCATGATAGCTTTAACAAAGACTACTAGCCACTCTTTCTAGATCGAGTTTCTTCTTAGCTGATTTCTTGCTGCCGTGAAAGATTAACTCATAAAATCACTTTGATTTAGCAAGAGATGTCAAAACATCCAGCAGGTCTAACTGGTTTTCTTCCAATGTCAGTCAAAATAGTACGTGGTTTTAGCACTGGTTCATGTTTCTGTCAGCTGCTATGTATAAACTTGCTGTGTAATCAATTCAGACACAGTAAGTTTAAGAAAGTTTGGTACTAGTAGAAAAACTTCTATGTTTGATTATTTGTGCATCTGCCAAACTTGATAGTCTTAAAGATGTTTTCAATTTTTGGGATTAAAATTCCAGCCTTCCCGTAGGGGTCAAGTGTGTATAATTCTAGTCCCTCTCAACAGCAATATGGCTGTACAGTGGGTCATTTTCAACTTGGGAAATACTGCAGTTTCCTGTAATCTTGTGCTGCAGGTATGATAACTTGACTCATAAACTAACATGAGCTCAAAGTCCGATTGGAGTAGTGTATGCTAAAAATTACCCAGAGAAAGGCTAAGATGCATATGGATTTTTGAGTCAGGAAAAGAAATAAATTTGTGAAGAATAATCTATTTCGATGATGCAGTGTATAGATGAGGATATGCTGTGTCATTTCACTTTTCTCATTCTTTCCCCTCCTAAGTCCTGGGAGGGCATGGGAGAAGATATTTTAGGTATCTTTAGATATGACCTACATCTCTAGAACGAATAAAGTGTTCTTGTCTGTTCCAATGTTTGCCCAACTCCTTTTAATCTCTCCTGCCTCTTGAATGCTGTCATGTGGCTTATTTGGGACTCTACTGAAGTTCAAGTCAATTTTCAGCTAAGCAGATGAGAGAGCAACAACAAAGTCTATTCATACAACATCAAACGGAGCTTTATCTTCAGGACAACATATTGCAGGCAGTGTGATATATTTCAGAAAGAGCAAGGAATGCCAAAGCTCTAGCTTGTCCTGCACACATGCTCTTTGGATTGTGCACAGATCATGTGCTAGCTTTTGGTTAAGTCTGGCTTCAGTGACAGTAGTATCTAAGATGTTATCAATAAAATTCAAAGGGCTAGTATTCTCTTCATCATTTTAAAGGAGTCTAAAGAATGGTGGTAGGAAAAATGAAGTCATTAATATTAATGCTGCTTCAGAAATTTTGACTGGAAGTATACATAGGTTTGCTGTAATTTTCCCATATAAGCACCACAGATAAATATTATCTGTTCAAAGAATGGTTTCTTTTTACTTCTTCAGAACATCTAATAAAACACAAATACCATAAATTGTGACAAAAAAGACCATAAACTGAGCATCCTCCACACTAGATTTTGTCAAAATTTTATCTCCATTAATATGGCTTAAGAATGATCTGATAGCAGCTTCCCTGAGGTATGAATTATACTACAGACTGCAGAAGAAGGAGGCAGTCCTGAAATGCTTATTTAAAGCTAGGTAGAGTTGTGATAAAATTAAATAGCCATTTCAATGTATTTAGGATACATTGATAGACTGTTATATTTTAAAAGATAGGAAATAGAACAGAAAAGTACTGTAGCAGTTAATAGAGACATACATTTCATAGTGATATTCAGATTTTAGTTAACACTTTAAGTCTTTCAGATTTCTGGCTAATAAAATTATCTGTATCCTCTATGTGCAAAGGTGTTCCCGGACATTATCTATCTTATTGCCTAGAAAAACTTTAGACTGGAAAATACCTCTTTATTTCATCGAATCCAACTATTAACCCAGCACTTCCAAGTCCACCACCTAACGATGCACCACATCGACGTATTTTTTCATCTCTTTCAGGTGCAGTACCTCTTAATTTCTTCAGAGTTGTGGTTATCTAGTGAACCTCTTGTCTTTACAGAATTCTGTTTTTCAAAAGAGGCTAAATTTTGCTGAGGATCCAAGTATTGAAGTCCTCACATTTGCCATTTCACATGTTCGTTGAAACACATTGTGTGTAATACTCTTTGTAAGAGAAGTTTTCAAACCAATACAAATGCTCATAAATGCTGATGACTTCATTACAGTGAGATGATATAAAGAATGCTCGAGTAATAAAAATGTATATTTTGCTACTCACTTCTCTGTACTAGTCACCAAGGAAAAGACTTCATTTTGGAAGCCATAATGACAACATAGTACAGAACAGATAAAATTATAACATGGGAGGTAATGTTAGAAGGTTGTAAGAACCAGAGACAGCGCTCCTGCTTGCTTAAACGTGACAGATGGATTTTTGCTGCACGACTCCTTTAAATCCAGGAGAAATGGCTCTCAGCTACCAGGACATATTCTCAGCAGGAACATAATTTCATATTACAAAGTTAAAGTATTTGCTTCTTTTGGAGCCTAACATGATCAGCAAAATGCAGCCCGTGGCTTATCACACAGCCTGACAGGTACTTGAAGTATTGCTGTCCTTGCTTTTTAGAAGGTAGAATGGTCTCCTGGAGGCTTTTCTACATAAATAGAAACAGCGTTTTCTTAGGAGACATAGAAATAATTCTGAAGCATCAAAAAAAGTAATTGTGGCCAATTTTCTGAAATAACTTGTGACCTTCCAAGCTGTTTGTACTCATGAAGGTGAATTTTACCCATCATTACCTAAAAGGTCCCTGAACCAGAACTAGAAACATAACCAAAAATCTATTTTAAAAATAATATTGAAGCCAGTCTTTTTTATTAATTTGTTCTTCTTTTTCTTTTTCTTTTTTTTTTTCCTTCCTGAATGAACAGGTGGGAAGAAATTTTTGGTTTAAAATATTGCAGATTGTACATTCCTTTGGTAAAAGGCTACATCCATTTTTTTTTTACCATTCAGACTGAAGTCTAAAGAATAATAGATATATCAGAACATCCATCTGACCTTATGGTTGTTAGAGGGTTGTCCATGAGAGTAATTATTTTTACACAATTAGCTGTTTGAAAAGCAGTTGCTGTGGTAGGAAAAAGAGAATTCTGTTGGCCTGTGAGGGCTCATTTATGAAAGAGTCATCTCAAATGAGATGGGATGTGAAAGACATTGTATTTGGTATGGACACCAGTTATATTTAAATCATGTTTGGCGAGTACTCCTGGGGCCACTCGTGCTTTCACTTTGTTCTCAGATCTGGCACGAGGCATCCTATGAATCCTTGTTGACAGGGTTTTTTTCAGGCTGTCTACAAATCTTGTTTATTCTATGGTCTTGACATTGCTTAGGATGCCTAGGATTACCTAGTACAAGTATGCATTCTTAGTTATGATTTATGCCTGAAGTTTGTCCTTAACTTTAGTATGCTGTTTGTGGAGGTCCAGCCATTCGTTGCTTCCTGAATAATGGAGGAAAACCTCTGAATGAGAGACAATGTGTCCAGCTGTGAACAGCAGCTTCTGTGGCCACCCCAGTATAACCTGCAGGAGACAGATGGGTGAGAGAAACAAGACAAATGGCTATTGTACTTCAAATTCATACCTGTCTTGTTAGCTTTGCAATAGCTGTTTCATGCAGATGGTCATGAATGGGACCTTAGCCAGTTTTCTTTTGCTGGAAGAAACGTTTGCTTCTGGGGATTGAATGGGTCTGCCTTCATCAGCAGTTAAGAGTACTACATAAATGTTTTTATGATGTGAATTGTCCTTGCCTGTGAATCTTCTGCACTTGATGTTCTTTAAGTTACTTTACTTAAGGCCTTTGGAGGACAGAAACTAGACTTTTTCTGAACAATCTTAGCTGGAAATTTCACACTAGGGATTTTTCTAACACATCCTAAAGGTAATGGGAACATGTAATCTTTGGGCTCTTGAGAAGGAATGCAGAAGTTGATCCTGTTACTAATTTGAATTGTACTCCAATATAATTTCGTCTTTTATCCCGAATAAGAGAAATAACCAACACAAGGGTGAGCTTTTAAACCTTTCGATTGCTGAGACTTCATTGCAAGGATTTCCTTTGTGCAATCTGATCTCCTTTGTGAGATTTTTGAATCTGTGAAGGGATAGACTTTCTAAAATGCCTGTGTTACTGGTATGGGGCAAGAGACTTCCGAAAGACTTAGGTAATCTTTAGTGAGTCACATTTCTAATGGAATTTTATTTTAAACGAATTATCTTCTACGTTCTCTCCACTCTGGGCTATATGCTCAGTGACTATAATACTTATTGTTCTGATATATCAAGTTACCAGGTCATCTGTGAATGTTTCTGAGACTCCTCTTCCTGAAGAACCTGGCACCTAAACAAAGATGACAGGCAAATGACTATAGTCTGAGGTCTTCTTTTGCTGCTGAAGATTGCTGAATTCACATGTGCTTGCTGGGTCTTGGAGATGACTGACATAAGCAGTTACCACTTCTGACAGCAGGTGCTTATCAGGTGTAAATTTGAATCCCTTTAACTCAGTGGCAGGACTTGTGTCAATATGTTTAGTAAGTGACTTGTGATCACTATTCCTCGGCATATACTTTTTTTACAACACTTTTACAAACAGTTGGCTCCAGACTAATGAATCAGTCTTTTTTCTAACACAAAGCAAATAATGGCCATTAGATCACATGCTGGCATCTGGTGTGTAAATGTGTAAATCTTGATTGATAAATAGGCACAATAGCTTCACAGTTTTGGAAGAGGCTGCAATTCTGACTGCAGGAATAGTAGTCAGTATGTTCAGAGAAGTATGTTCTCACTTAAGTCCTTCACTGTTTCTTGTGTGGGTTTATAATTTCACATAGGTAGAAGTGTAAATTTATAAATTTATTTACAAACATACTTGTAGAGTTGAGTCCTTAAATAAGAAGACCAGAAGAGATTGCAATCAGAAGAGATTTGTAAACAGAATAAAATGAACAAAAAAATTCCAAATCAATTTTTCAATCTTATATAGAAATTATTGGCACTTTAAACTTTTTTTTACCTTTCCTGTAATTGTGTTTAATGTGATCATGAGTGCCACAGGAACAATAAATCAGGTTTTTGATCTTGATACTCTATAATTTCTGACTCCCAATTTGGTCTTTTAATTGCAAATAGTACTTTATTTTTGAAGAGTACATAGTTTAAATGGTAATTTTAGCCAAGTATTATTTTGAAAAAACACAATTTACAATGTGCCATGTACATGGTTGGAAGTGACCTAATGAACCACAGAAAAAAAGAAAAAATTAAAACTTAAATATCTGTCTTTCTAGATCTCAGCAGATTGATTTTACAGACCAAGTGAATATCATACTTATGAGACAGCAGTTTCACAATGATTTTTTTGATTTATGCTGGTGAAGCTGAATTATAGTACTTGCAGATCTCCTGTAAGTAAAAACTAGATTTCTTACCAGTATATGGAAAGTGACCACATAAATATAGTATTTAGAGACAGAAAACAGAGGAATATAACATTTTTCTAAAGCCCATAATGTGTTTAAAATAACAAGAGATACTGTAAGAGTGGTCTGCAATCAGAAAAAGAGTTGCAAATTGATTTCTAATATGCTCTAAAAATTTGAGAAATAGAAACCAAGAGGAGGAAAGATCACATGCCAGGAACACTATGAAATCCAATCACCCAGATGTGATCAATTAGACAACATAGCAAGGGCAAACAGATCAATGGCTCTGTCTTCAAATGAAAACATATGTGTTTATTTACCAGAATTTGCATCTTTAAGATAAGCATAAACTCCTTTCATGTCAGTTAAAATTCCAAGTCTTGTTGGTGTTGCCTCTTTTTTTCCTTAAACAATTACTTTTCTATTCACTTATTTTACTCTTACCTGACCCTGAAGTGAGAGTGGTTGCCAGAAAGGAGGCAACCACTGATATCATGCAGCTTTCCTTAGAACTTCCTGTAGGAAGCTCACAGAACTCATTCTCTTTCATGCTAAAGTCACAGATTCAGATCTATCCTAATAGGAATTAAAAAATAATTAATTTCTTATTAGTGGTTTTCAGTAGCTTCGTATCTGTCAGGGCCAGTTTCAAATGGACAAATGTCTGTGTGGCAGCTGGGTCACTAATGGCGTCTGCAGGCTGTTTTAGGAGTGGTGAAGAGAGACACTGTTCAGTAGGACTGATCCCCCAGAGTCACAGGAGAGCCTGTGAAATGTGTGTTCTTGTCATCATCCATAGGCCATCCTACTTCATGTGCAACTCTTAAGTTTGCTGCTCTTAAAACTGAACTGAAGTAGATTTGAAGTATGGGATTAGAATGCATAGGTGAGGAAGGGACTTCTTAGGAGGGACTGTTTCAGCACCAAGTAAAAGCACCTCTCTTTACCAAGTATTTTATTCTTTAATATAAAGGAGGAAATCCTCAGGAAAGAGGAAAGTACGCTGCCACTTTCTGCGCCATTTCCAGAATGTGGGAAAAAACGATCCATTTCAGGGGGTATCAATCTAAAAGCTTCCACCAGCCCTGCACTGATTATAAACAGTCACTTTGGTCCTTGTGTCAGTGAATTCATCAGGGAAACTTCCAGTTTTAGAGCCTGCACAACGTAGAGATGGTTGTGTTTAACCTTGAGCTGTGCAAAGCAGGCAGAAGATGCTCTTGTTCTGCCTGGTGTGCAAGCAGTAACACACTGTCTGCAGTAAAGACTAGAAATCCCAGGTTTGTCATTCTTAAGCTTGAGAAATTTTGGAAATGCTTCTTAAATTATACTTCTTGTGGAACAACATGTTTGAAAACAAATAACTGATACTATTGATGTTTATGAAGATATTGTCTACAGTAAACTCACCCTCCCACCACCTCCTCCCCAGAATCTAAGTATCATTTACCCCAGGGAAGAAAATCAGCTGGAGCCAAAGCTGCACTGGGGCAGATGTCACAGCCATACTGCTTAGTGCTTTTACATATATATGAAAAGTCCTATGTACATGGACAAGCAGGACACTGGTATGGTTGTGTCTGAGCTATGGAGACTAAAAGCCAGCACCTATGGATGAAGGTGTAATGAAATACAATTAAACTGTGTGTGTCTAAGAAATGTAATAGCAAGTTTAGCTGATAAACAGGTGCATCAGTTCTTGAAAATACAAGTGGAAAATTAAAACCAAATCTTTACAGCAAGACCTTGTTTTCCTCTTACTCTGGAAGACTGTGAATGTGAACAGCTTTCTCCAGGTGTGTAAGCACTGTGAAAATGCATGACACTCTCAGTGAAATGTGCCATCAGTGCCTCAGTGATTCTGTGCAATTACATTATGTGGTAGCTGGATGAAAATGAGTTAATTACAAAATCATACTGAAATCCTGTTTCCTGCTCCCCACAAGCAAACACTGCCTTTGTTCAATCTTTAGGTCTGGTTTGTAAGTTAGAAGTCACAAGGAAAGTTGCAAATTTTGGTGGGGAACTTAGCTGCTAGAAGAGCTACATCTCTTACTCAGAGAAGTACAAGAACACACATCATATATTTTTCTGGCTTGAAGTAGGTAGGTGTAAAAGGATCCAAAGACACTCTGAGGTCTGGGGAGATGTCTTGGGAAAGACTTCGGCATGTTGCAATTCAGAGCGGCTGTGGGATATGAGAATGCTGGGATTTTCTCAACCCGCTTTCTCGTCACTTGGTTTTTAGCTACTTTGCAAAGTCTAAGTTTCGGTGATTGCTGTCCTCAGCTGTCCTTGGCATTATGTCTCATGGACAAAACTTGTAGGAAGAAGCCAAGCTCCCTCTTTCTGTCTGCAGTTGCATGGCTGAGGTCAGGGCTCAAAGGCAAATTTGCTCAATGCTGACAGGAGCAGTATGCAAAGAGTTCATTACTTGCTGTGAGTCACCCACCCAAGCTGCCAGAGAGAAAAATATCTTTTGTATTTTCTGCCTGCTCCTGGCTCTTGTTTCTGTTGTGAGACAGGAAAAACAAAGCATCCTTTGACTGTTTTTATTTTTAGATGCATTTGCTCCTTTTGCCTTATTCAGTATTTGACACCTATAAAGCACTGGGATACAACTGACTTTCCTACCACTTCCACAGACAGATCAGATTCCCAGAAGTGTTTGGAAAGAACCTGTGGATGCCATCTACCCCATTTCTGCTTGAAGTAGAACTTATCCTGGACTAACTCAGATGGCTTTGTCTAGCCAAGTCTGGAAAACTTCCAGGGGTAAGGATCCCTTTGCCTTCATCAGCATGTGCAGTATAACATAAGTAGAAACAAGCTGACCATAGTGTTTCCTTTTTCACAAGTTTGCTGCTTGGTAGGAGTGCAATCAGCAGAAGAGAGACTGCTTTCCAAATCAGGAAGCTAAATTTGCAGCAGTTAACCTTGTTGATAAAAAGTAAATCATGTTGTAAAGTGGGGTTTGTTTTATTTTCTTGATTTTCATGAAGTATCAACTTTTAGAATCGTATCAACTAAGAATGTCATCTTACTCTGCTTTAGGTGTAAGTTTTTGATGAAATTGATTGCAGAAATACAATAGAAAATACAACTTAAGCATACTCCAAATTTAATAGTGTAGTGCCCTTGCCAGGCAGAAGAAAATGGTCCACTTGCTACCAAGCAGGAATTTTCCAGCTCTGTAGGGCTTGGAGGGAAACCAGAGATGGTAACGAAATGCTTCAGATAGGAGTTGTTAATGAAAAGGTGCTGGGGCAAAGGATTATAAAGCAGTGGTTCTTATTTCTGCTCTGCGGTGTAAAGAATGGCAGGATTGTGACAGGTGCTTGAAGGAACACTTAACCTTTCCCTGATAGGACTGGAGCCTCTGGTTCAGGCTTTTTTTTAATGTTCTTCTGTATTTCCTCTCAACCCACAGCAAAGGTTTTCTGAGAAGTAATTATAATAGGATTGCTGTGTGGTGGGAGTAAATGTACTTATTTGCAGTGTGACTAGAGAAGATGGAGTTGGGAGAGTCAGGGAATATTCTGTTGGATTGTCTGAATTCTCGAAATTCTGGGTAAGGGTTGATTGAATTGGTTATTTTTACTTAAGGCCAGTTCCCTAATCGTAAGTTGCAGATGCAGAAGAAGACCTGAGGGTGATGGAGAGCAAATGAGACAACAGTTCACAATGTGATGAAGTTGCAAAAAATTAGTATTGTGCCAGCTATATAAATAGAGTATGACTTTTAAGGACAGGAAAATAATTCTGCTTCATGCAACTTTGCTTGCACTTAGGAATACTGTGTCCAGGCTTAAAAATATTTTGGAAATTTGATGAAATCTTGGACAGTTGACAGTAATCCTAAGGTTTTGGGGGATCATTTCTGTGGAATAAAAAAAGGAATTTAAGTCTAAAAAGAAAAAGCTGAAGTTTCACTCTGGTTCCTTATCCTGGAATAACCTATGATATTTCAGTCATGTTAGACTGTTGCTGATGTAAAACAAAGAGAATGTCCTGAAATTAAAATAACTGTCCCACTATTTAATTCTAAATGAGCTTTGGTGATTTTGCCCTCTTTCAAGAGTGGTTTTATGTACCATTTTAGGCCTGTGAAATATTTTCTGCATCACAGAAAATTGTCACAGATGCATCAAAACTGGGATGGGAGTAGGCACTAAACTCCCCCATATCAGCTTGTCTGCCAGCAGATCTTAAAAATACAAGTTATTCTTTTCCATAATTTTACAACATGTGAGTTACTACTTCTGAGGAAACATAAATGAAGAATGTATATTTCTTTCCATCAATAGCCATGCATAGAGATAGCAGTACATCAGTCATGAAATGTGCTTTACTTAAAATCACAGGTCTAGAACTAAGTATTAGTAGATGGGTAGAATACTAAAGACCATTATGTTTGCTAGCTTGAGGTATTAGCCATTTGCTTAGGGTAGCAAACATTGTGGATTAAAAAGAGGCAAACAGCTGATGACGTAATTAGGAGCTGCCAGATCGAATGGATCTACTAACTGCAAACAGCTTCAAAGTTTTCACAGGCTTTCACGACTTTTCACTGTTTACAGTGGTTTTAGTATGTAATGCATAAATATACTGGATCTGTCTATAACCTTGTCCTGGGTTGAAGTATATTCTATCACCATCTTCATGAACTGTTGAAACCAGGTGAGGCAGTGCTCCCTGCCTCCTCCACTCTGGCTTATCTTCTGTTAATGGGCCCATCAGCACCTTTGACACATGACTCACAGATAACCCCCTCCTGGACTATCTCCTGTTAATGGGCCCATCAGGCCTTATCACATGACTCACCATCCCATTGTGAGATGCTCCGCCCAGAGGGAGAAACCAAGCATTCCAGCCTGGATATAAGCTGAGACTCTGAACACCAGAGGGGCGCTTACCCACTGGATTCCCAGAGGACCTGAGCTACCAGACCTTTCTACAGGATCACTGCTTCAGGAAGACCACCTCATCTGGACTGCTTCCCTCACTCTGCTCAGGTTGTATTCTGACTCTATCAGGGGTCTTTTGTATTACTGCATCTATTTTATTTTACTTTCTTTCCTTTCTTCCTATTAAATTGTATCTCTGACTTGGAGCCTCTCATTTGTTTTGCTTTCAAACCACTACAAACCTAGAGACCAAAAAAAACCCTAAGCTCTATATTTGTCCAATTGCTTTACAAGTAACTTGGGAAAAGCAGAACCATACTGAGTCTGATTTTACATCTCTAATATATCTCCTGGAGATGAAAACATCATGGATGCCAAATACCAATATGGTACCAGGCACGTTTTGATACTTCTTTAGTGTACAGGTAGAGGTTATGTGGCTAATGCAAAAAAAAAAAAAAAATACAGTCTTTAAATTGCATGCTCTCGTAACAGAGTTTTGCTCCAAATTCCAAAAGAAGCTGAAAAAAAATATTGATAACTGGAAGTAAAAATCTTTGCTTCTAGGCCTAAGTAGTTTGTAAATAATAATCTCATATTAAATATCCAATGGGAGAATCAAAAACTCTATTTTTGGGAGAAGTCTCTAAGAAATAAACAACACTGAAACGCTGAACATAGTTTCAATTACTAACTTCTCCTTTTGAGGAGGATATTTTTCCTTAGGAAACAAATACTTATGAATATAATCAATCCTAAGCTTTCTTTTATCTTGTTTATAAAGAAAAGTAACATTTATGTCAGATGCATTCAAACTCTATTCCCATCCTTTTCCTAGCATTTCTTCTATTACACACAAGCTACAACAAAGGCAGGGATAATATCATGAAAGATCTCTTGCTGGTGATAAAAAGTGGGAGCTTGCAGAAAGTCAGAATATTGTTGCTGTTTGGTATTTTGTGTGCTTGAGGTGCTTATGCATCCCTGCCGATAGCTGAATCCCAGACAGGGGGGTTGTTCTCCTGACTTCTTCAGTGCTGTCAAAAATACATCTCATCGAATATAGAAATTTCCATGAGCATGTGACCTATCTTACCTTCACAGTTTTACTTCTCTCCACTAAATAAATACATTAGGTACAAGGTCACCTTTCTCTTCTGTAAGGCCCTTAAAGACATTTTATGGTATGCATCTGGGTTAAGACAGCAGCTGTCAACTCCGGTACAAAGAATCTGACTATCAAAACAGAAAATCAGGGGATGAGGCAGCTCTTTCCTGGACACTGATCCTGGATCACTTCTGATCTCATTACTCTCTGTTCTAGACAGATGAGGAGCTCAAGGTCTGCCTTCATGTATAAAAGCTCATGGACCTGATGATGAACAAACACATATGCAATTTTATTGCAAAAAATAGGATGGACTCTCTATGTAACAGATGCTGTGGTTTGTTGTTTTTAGTTTTGGTTTTTTTCCCTTGTGTGTTATGATTTGAAAGCATGGGACAAAAAAAGACATTAAAACCTGAATGGTGCTGCCTAGCCAGGCCTACTGTTAGTGTCAGTTGTCTTTTGTCAAAGGCATGGTCCAAGGCAGAAGCAAGGGTTCTGTGCAGACATAAATGTGTAAAATATCTGCTAGGGATGTGGATACATCTTTCTCCCCCTTCAATGTGCATTTTCATGGGGGCCTTGTGACCTAGGAGGCCAGTTCAGATGAGGACTGCAAGGTTCTGTTTCTTGGATTTTATGCCTTTTCATATGGATATTTTTTCTGAACAAAGGCTTCATAGTAATTCCTTGTCCTTTGGCATAAATGGTTTGCTAATATCTGGAAGCTCTTCATGCATCCTTCAATAATTAGCTGATTTTGATAATCCTTGGTAATTAGTTTTTGCAACTCTGTTAGCTTAATTCCCTAAACACAGTATACATACAGATAGACTTCCACAAGCAACTTTTTAACTTATGGTAGCCAAGTATGACTTTCCAACTGGTTCTGTACAACACTAAGCCCTGCATTTTCTCTTGATGAACAAAATTTGTGCTATTTGCTGGGTTGCTTTTAGTGTTTTGGTTTTTCTCAGCCTCTAATAATGCAGAGCTGAAAACATCTATGCCTCTATCCATTGCCTGGCAATCAACTGAGAAATCAGAGAAGCCTTTTGACTGAACTGGCTTAACTGCTTACAATGCTGACTTTAACCTTAGGCAGGAGTTTCTGTTTCAGGTGTCATCATACATGGGAATATTTAATTACTCCTTCCTTCATCTGAATGAAAGGTACTTACCAGACTTGTGTGAGTAATGGATATTGTTGTGGGGAAAACATAAAAAACAGATTTAAAATTGTTTACTCCACATTAAATATATCATTCTGACTGGGAATGAAACTGTAATTTTGGAATGACAATTTTTTTATTTAAAAAAACATTAAAACTATTCACTTAATTCAAATCAGTTGTAATTCTTTCAAGATTTGCCTTTCTGCTCGTAGTTTCCAATCTCTAAATATGTCTTCTATCTCTAGTGTTCAGTATATCCATTTACTTTAAAGGTACTGGTAAACTGGAGGCAGTCCATCTTATGAATGCTAAAATTAGACTTATGGAGATCATAGTTTGAAAGTGTCTTTTCTACCTGACATTAATTTTCAAATCAATTTTTTTGAGAGGGATTTATTTTCTGATTCCTTCTTTCAATGGTTGCTCTCCCGAAATACAGAAAAAGCAGTCAAATTCTCTTTTCCCAGTGTGCCATCTAAATATGAAGGTCCTCTTGTTTTTCTTTACTTGAATTTGTCTTCTTATATTAATGGCTCATCTTCTCTTACCACATGCTTGGATTTCAGACTCTGTTCAATATCAAATGACTGTAGTAATTTCTCAATCATCGTTAATTTCTGCCCCAAATCCTCAACCTATTACTCTTTCACATATGTATGTAGTAAAGCTCTTCATAATCCTCTTACCTATTTGCCCAGGATTACTAACATGGATTCCTTTTTTTTGATGTTCTTGCTCTTTTTGAAGTCTTTGAAATTTGCTTCTTGGAACATAGCTGTTTACATTCTGAAAATAGATCTTTTCATGTTATGCCAAGAGAACAGTGATCATTTGGATTAGTTCTTCAGAAAGGTGGATTCTCCCTTGCTTGAAATCTTTGATTCCGGGATCATAAAATAGTAGCCTGTGTAACCTTGAAGGTTTATGCTAGCTTCGACTCATGATCAGAAAAAAATAATGCAGTTGGAGAATCCACATCTACTGCTAACTTTCACAGATTTCCAGGGAAAGATGTGAGGTTTAGATGTTTTAGTAGACTAGACTGGATAGTCACGCATACACCTAAGGCCTATGATGATACAGTAATGTTTGCTGTTTTCTGTTGATGGTCTGTCCATGGGGCCTTGCAGCTTTTCTGATATGCAGGTGAGCTCCTTGTGTTTTGCTTTTTGAAGCTTTCCATTGTTTCTATTTTTGTAAATGGTATAGTGATATTCTCTGAAGATATGATCTGGTACCTTTATTATGCAGTAAGCAAGACTGGCTTTGTGTCACTTTGCATGCTAAATCCTGTATAATCTTAATGCACTCTATAAACAACTCATAATCTAAAAAGAATTGAGATGTATAACATTGATGTATAATTCATGCACTCATTTATGGAGGGTGCAATATGCACATGCTAGCAGTTTCCTCTGGGGCCTGCAAACTGAATTAAAAATTGTTTTGACTTATGTTCAATGTAGTGTATAGTTTAGTAATTTTCCAAGATAAATCTTAATTGTCGAAGGAAGAGGTGAATTGCTATCTAAAGTAGAAAGTAGGACAACAAAATCTATGTTGTTTTAAAGTCATTAGTCCAATCAGAATATGAACAAAGAGGAGGGACCTTGGAAGTGCTAACCTTGTCAATCATAAAGGAGAACAACATCAAAATTGAGATTAATCACACAGTGATTATTTAAATGTTATGAGTGTCTCCTTTTATCAAGTGTTTTCAACTCATACGAGTGGTGTCTGACAAAACAGATCAGGAATTCTAATGGATGATTGGTTGGGAATAAGAGAATAAAATCATTAGGTATTGAAATCATATTCATTTAGTCTTCAAATTTGTGAGACTAATGGGAAAAGCCTATTCTAGAACTTATACAGTATTTTTCCTGGGCCTTTTAGGAAGGAGGGGATCTGTATTATCCATATTTGATTAACCAGATCTTGTGATTTTAAAAGTACATTAGAAATGAACACAAAGTATTAACAGGAAGAATCAAGAGTATTGTGGGAGAACAACTTGCAAATGTTTGGGTAACTTTTTATTTCTGTTCTTTTTATTTGTGCTGGGTTGGTGTGGCTTTTTTGGGTTTAGTTGGGGTTTTTTTTATTTGTTTGGCTTTCTTTTTTTAATTGGCATGTGCTGACTTTCCTCAACTTTTTTTTTTTTTTTTTTTAATTTGTAGTATTTCCCTCTGAAAAGGTTTTCATATACTTGGCTTTTTTCCTCTCTCAGTTAAGTTTTCGCACTTTTTTTTCCTTCTCCACTTCCTCTCTTTCCAGTCCTCTCTAGCTCCATTACCTTGAAAAGTCCTTGTCTCTGTAGCTTTGTCTCTTTGAGGTCAGGCATGACCTTTCTTACCTTTCTTTCTATTGCTCAGTGTTTGTAACAATTTAGAAATGATTATTTCCACTATGATTCACATCTTATCCATCAATGTTAAAGCCTGTTATTAGGGTATGACAAGGGTTTACACTGTTACATTGTTCTGTAAGTATTACATCATCCCAATGTGGGCAGATATCTTGTTCTGTAGCTGAGGACTCTGAAACAGGAACTTCATTCCTTCAGTCAGCAGCAGAGTCCAGTTGGAGCTGGTCTTGGCATGCACTGCTCCTTCACTGAGCTATTAGTGTTTGCGAATTTAGACTGAGTCATGTACTGGTCACAACAGAGGTTATGTATACTTGCAAGTGGCTCCTGCAGCTTTAGCAGGGAGCATGTGGTGGCACTAACAGCCCTGGAAATTTCAAAATTGGTTTCAAGCTGCCTTCAAGTATCAGAGGAGTTACAGCTATAAACTGCCCTTCCAGCCTGCCTGGCTACGTGGAAGAAAACTAAAACAAATTTTTCCGAGAACTTGTTGTCTGTTCAGTGCAGAACGTTATGAGAAGATCTGTGATCACACCTGAAGTGAATTTTAACATTTCTAGCAACTCCAAAGCAGGAGAATAACTGGACCTCAAAGGTCAGCTCTGAAATGAGCAGTCTGGCTTGGGAAGGCTTAGGGACACGAGACTCCTCTTGTGTGAGCTTGGGTGAGCTGGTGCTAATGTCAGGCACATCAACCAGGTTTCCTACACTACAACAGAGTGCAAAAGAATATATCTCAGTGCTTTGGAGACATATCTCTGGGAAGGTTTTGTCCCAGTTTTACTTCTCTTGTCATAATGGGGCATGTCAATTTAACCACTACAATAAACAAAGTCACAAAATTTCAGAAATAAGATCCCCTCTGTACACCCTTCTACAAGGCTTCCTTTGATGATGGGCTTTCTTCCTTGTAGTGGTGTGTTTTTCAGTTTTATTTGTTATCAATGTTATCAGTGGTTTGTTCCATGTACCCCCTAAGTTCTTTCTCATTTGGTTTGTTCTTGTTACAGTTACCTGTCAATCCTTTGTCAATCCTCCTGGTTGCTGGAGTCCAGGGCATTCCTCTGGACACCCTGGCAGGTCACAGACCTCAGCAGAGAGAACTGGGACACGAGGAAGTGGGTTTGAGATCTGTACAAGAGGGTTTGAGATCTGTACAAGAGGGTTTGAATCCTGGACAGGGGGTGTGGAGCTGGTCCAGGGGGGATGGAGACCCTGGCTCAGAGCCCAGGAGGACACAGTCTTTGACTTCAGTCCATGGAAAAAAGCTTCTAACACTGAGAGAAGAATTACAAGTCTCAAAGGTGTGACAGGCAGTAGTTTAGTATGTCACAGGGTGGAAAATGTTGTAGTTTTAGGGTTCTTAGTATGTAGATACACGGGGGACAAGATGGAGGATTTAGGGTGTTGCCTTGAGTCCTTGCTTCTTCTCCCCTGGCCTCCATCTTCTGGTGACGGTGGCACAAAGTAGTTTAAGGAGATTGGGTCAGAGTAGAGTTGACCCCTTTAGTATAGGTAATAGGTATTGGCACATAATTGTATATAATATACACGTAGTTATCTGTATAAAAGGTAGCGACCTCCCATCATGGGGGGAGTCGTCCTGTGTCCGAGCAGCCGTGAAAATCTCGGCCGGGCACAGAGAACATTGTAAGATAAGAAACAATAAACAATGCGAGAAATCAAGAAAAATAAGACCCTGAAGACTCAGCTTCTTTCTTGTGTCTGGCTCAGGGCCTCTCAGACGGCAAAACACTCTCTGGAACCACCACCGGAATCTCGGGAAAAAGAGAAACAAATCCGAGACCAGGTCCTGTCAGTCACATCGGGGCCTCTCCCTGCGTCTGGAAAGTTCCAGGGAGAGCATTGTGTGGTTGGTCAGGATCCCAGGGGTTCCCTCCTTCCCCTCCAGGATTGGTTCCTGGAGAAATCCCTCATCTGCAGAGCCACTCCCAGACCTATCCCTATTGGATCCTTCCCTTCCCCTTCCCCTTACTCCTCCCCCCAATAAGACCTGTTGTCACAGGGCAGTCTGTGCTCTGCCGAGGCAGGCTCCCTGGAGGTGAAGTTGCTCCTTGCGGGCTCCAATAAACTTCAGTGGAAGGTTTCTCTGCAGAGTCCTCCTTTTTCCTCGCCATCATCGCGTTACAGCCACACAGGCGCAAGGACTCACTGGATCGACGTGGCTGGCCAGCCTGCTGGGCCGTACCGCACTTGTTGCCGGTGCCAGGGCTAGCCGAGAGAGGTTTGGGAGAGCACTCCCAGGGACACCAACGTGATAGTTCCTCCTGCTCACGACAGCATTGGCAGACTGAGACTACTGATATTAGACTAATACATCAGTATGGTGCATTTATTTTAATGCAATGGTCAGTTTAGGGCAGCATATGACTACCGTAACTTGGATGAATTCGGAGATCTGAATGTCTTTGTTGGAGTGCTGTCTGGGGCAGTAACTGTGCCACATGGTAGACAAGCAAGTGTAGGCTAAAGCCAGAGCTATGCTGGCCCATGTCCGGCTATGTCAGCTCTTCCTGTTTGTGCTTCTGCCACTGTGGTAAGCAGGAGGGGAGTGAATACGCATCTCTCTGCCTGTCAAAGCAGGCATGGCTTATGTGAGTTCTCAATTGGACTAATTGTCCATTACAAATACACTTTGACACTAGTCCACAAGCCCTGTTTTCCTCTGAAGGGGAGCACCTGAATATCTGAGTACCCTCGTTTTGCATAAGGAAACAGTGGATGGTGAAAACGAGGTATTTCATAGCTGGAGATACCTTAAAGTTACACGATTCTGCGAACATAAATTCAGCCCCTCTCCCATGAAGTACGCAGTTTGTGTGTAAGCTAAATCACAGCACAGAAATAAAATAAAATAGTAGCAGGGAGCACAATCTGGCAGTGAGCATAATGGACGATGGTGTAACTGCCAGCCAAACCTGCTGCTTGCACAGGTTCTGTGGGCATTGCTGTGGAGGGGAAGTTTTAGCAAGTTTTAGAAGACCTTGTTGACTTTTATATTGACACGCACTTGACTGGAGTAAAATGTTTAGCAGATTTTTGAAGACTTGGCAGACTTTTACACTGAAATCTACTTGTACATGAAAGAAGCATGGAAAAAAAAAGCTATGAAAACCTTAGATATAGCTGCACAAAAACTGCTTATGAAGTCAAGAAGAGAGGAAGTAAACAGTGATAGAGCAGAGAGTTCAAGTTTAGCATAAAAAGAGTGCTGAAAAGGAGAAGAGCAGGTATTTAATCATCACTTGTTATCTGTAACAAATCCTACAGGTATCTTGGAGACAGTTTTGTGCCCTATGGCCCAGTGGTGGTGGAGTGGGCAGGTGGTGAAAAGCAGCATTTCTTCTCTTTTCTCCTCCTCCTTCTCCTCCTCCTCCTCCTCCTTCTCCTCCTCTGTGCTTTCTGTAGCAAGGGCTAAACCACCTCTAGGCTCTGCTGCTACCATGAGTTTGCTTTTTTTACCCTACAGAGCCAGTATGATAACCCCACCATCTGGAATAGCTTTGGAAATGTATTTTCCCACTGTTTGCAGCTCCACCTCCAACAGCAGTTGTCAGACACTCTCTTGCCCTCTCTTGATCCCTCACACACCCCTGCAGAGTGCTATGGAATACTGTCAAGCAGAATAGTACTTTATATCCACTTTACCCAGACATAGTGACTGTGCAGAAGTCACTAAAGTCCACAGAAGCAGAGAACAAGTACACAGTGTTCTGAAAAGTAATTAGTCACTGTATGTGAAATACCAGTGAAGCCTTAAAGGGAGAAATTGCTAAATGAATCAGTCTTGAAAAAGTACACCCATTTAATCAAGTGAATTTAAAAATCAATCTGGTTCATCTGGTGCAAATCTGTAATGTAGATTTCTATTAATCGTTTTAACCCTTGTGTATATCAATTTTGCTTTTGTCAGTAAGTTACTGATGGTGTGCAGATATAATAAAGGGTTTAATGCCCACAAATTAGGTGCTCCAGTGCCCCAATTCTAAGTGCTTGGAGTAAATTGCAATCATATATTAAAGCATCTAAGCTCCTCGTGCAGGCAACAGGAAGAATTAAGTGGCTGAGATGGAGTTTGAACCAGCCCTCATGCAGCAGGAATCTCCTCTGAGTTAGTGATGGGGGGCGTTGAGTACAGAGTTATGTCTGAACTTTTGCTCCTTTTTGCAGTTCTAATATCTAGCCTCAAAAAAGAGGTTGTGAGCCTGTACCAAGAACTCCAACCCATTTTTGATGTCTGCAAACACACATAATTTTAGAAGCCTTGCCTTCTGTCTGGTTGTGCTTCCCACTTTCTGCTTGACAGCTGAGCAGATGGAGCAGTTGCCCAGAGAAGGGGATCAAGCCCAAGGCATGAGCTTTCTCAGCTTGGAAAACTGCACTGGTTACTGCCTGTTTCACCAGGGGAGGCACCTCCCACCCCATCCTGCAGCTGTGGGGTGCCAGGGAGCAAGGAGCACAGCCATGAGGTGTTTGGAGAGCAGATAGCTGTGAGTCTAGGGTGGTAACACAGAGGTGGGGAGTTTCCCCAGAACAGGAACATCCTTGTTCCATAGAAAGTCACAGGGTTTTACGTAGTGAATGTAAGCCAACATGCAACACATCAAGTTTTCAGGGAACAGGGTGGCTGGGTGGAGACACCTGCCTCTCCCCACGTACTGCAGTGTTGATTCTGAGCCTTATCCTGAGCTCCCTTTAGAGGCAAGTGACTAAGGATTAATTTTTAAATGGCCACAAGTTTACTTAGACTGAGGTCTGAGGCCTTGCCTATGCAGATGTTTAGAGCAGCCATTTTTTTTACACCTCTTTCATGTTCATGTTATGCTTTCATTTGTAAGGTAAAGCCCTGCTTCTGCATTCAAGTGGCAAAGGGGGGTTGTGCAGAAGAGGAAAGGCAAGGCAGACTGCTGAAATAAGGCTCAGGATTGCTGCTATCTGGCCCCTTGTGCTTCATGTATGTATCTGAAGCAGTGTTGTCTGGGGAAGAAACAGGACTGAAGGGAAAAAAGCATAAGGTCAACCTCATACTGCACCTAGAAGATCAGCACAATTTCTGTGTGAGAATGGATGAGAGATTCAAGTGCCAAGTGGAGAGGCTGATAGACTAAGCAACAAGGCGTCATTTTGCCTTCAGTGATCATTGAAAACATATGCTGTTTGACCTCAACAAAGCAATCCTAATGCTGTTTTCATCAAGCTCATGGAGAGTTTTGCTTAGAGACCTCTTGGAGAGTGCTGACTTAGGCTGATGTCTAATTGAGTTACCTGAGTCTAATTCTGTTATTGTAATTGCCTGGGGGAAGTAGAAGGGGCTGGTTAGCAATTAAGATTTTAATGTTATTAATTTAAGAGAGTTTGAAGGGCATATGTAGTCTGAGGAATCTATTTAATTGATAGGAAAACAAAATAAATATCCTCCCGTCTCAAATTCTAGCTGTATTCTCTCTCCAGGGAATTCAGTTTTCTATTTTTACTTTTGAAAGGTCAGGTCTTTACAGCCTGCGGGAAGGCTGGGATAGTCATGTCATGAGAAGCTGAAATCCAATCTGCAGCTCTGACTTTCCACAATGATGGGCTGGGTGATGAATGGGGAGACACCCTCTTCTGCAGAGCAGCTGTAATTCATGTAACAGCTTGGTGTGACATCAGTGTTTAGATGTCTCAAAATCTAACTGCTGTCTTCCAGTACAGAGAGTAACAGAAGAAGAAAACATTTTAGCAGAAAGGAACAGTAAGGACTGATAGATTGCTTTTAGCTTCACAATGTTTTGTTGAGAAGAGATGAACCCCCTTCTTGAAATCATAAGGGAAATGTCATACAAAATTTTTGCTATGTGACCCCATCCAGTTAATTTTTGTGAACTTCAGCTCACAACTAACCAGAAGTAGAAAGTATTATGTAGTTACAAGGAGGACTACTAAAATATGGCAACCCTCCCTTTGCAGATGAAGATTACTAAATCTTCATGACTGAGTGGTTGCTCCAGATGTTTGTGATAATGCAAAAAAAATAACCAAAAAACAACTGCACAATTAAATATTAAGCAAATTCTTATTACTTTTTTTTTCTCCTAAATTTTTTAAATAAGAGAGAGGATGGAGACTGTTACCTCTGAAGCTGTATAAACTGTGGCCAGAACATAATCCTGTGGTACATTTTGGATTTGTTTGTCAGCCCCGTAAACAGCTCCTATATAGGCAGTTCATTCACTGAGCCTAGTAAAGTCTTATGTTACTGGAGTGATTTTTGGGATGCTGAGGCTTCTTTTACTAGGGTAGCAGTGACTTTATAAGGAGCAAAATGCAATTTATAATAGAAGCTGCAGAGTTCAATTTTCCAGAGCCTGACACAGGGCAGGTCTGTCTTTGTGATCTGGAGGGACTCCACTTGTATGACCTGAAGGGCAGACCATTGTCTACCTGTCTTCAAGAATGGAGCACTGGTATCAAAGCAGATCTCTCTGTCCTTAATGGGCTCTTTGAAGCCACTGCGGCAGAGAAGGTGAAGTACTGCAGCTCCCTCCCTCCCTCCTTCTGAAGAAAAGCCAGCACAGCACGGCTCTCTAGAAGTTACATGTATAAAAGTAAAGAAACTAAATATGATTTTATGGAATACGCTGCTCTTGGAGAGCTCCTGTTTCTGTTGAGTTACCTTATTTGTCACTGAAACTTTAACTGTAAAGCCCCACTCTGCTTTTGATAGCACTTCTCTGGTCTGCAAGTGGAGAAACCTGGTGTTGCCTTCTCTACCACTACAGTCACTTGTACAAACAGAAAGTGATACCTCCACAATGTTCATGTAAATGAATACAAAATGTGAAAAAAACCCCCCAAAATTAACTTAACTTTACAATGACTAAAGATTGGCTGATGCTGTAGTTACTCCATTGTTAAGAAACTCGTGTAACCTATTTTCATTCTGCAGGGATAGCAACTAAGCTAGTAGGAGTACTTGCAAAAATGGAGAATAACTGAATATTGAAAAATATTGGTGAAACAGTACTGAATGCCTGTCTTCACATGGGTAAATTTATTGTCTGATTTACGTCAGTACAATCAAGGTTTAAAAAAAAAGCCCAACAAAGCAACAAGAATGATCTATTGAAATAGTTCATTTTTAATACTGACTACTGCAGCAAACTACTGACTAATGAGCTTCAGGATGCCAATTATTGTTGAAATGAGTCCTTGAATAGTTTTGTATAATGTGTTGAAGAAAATCACAATCTGTTTGCGACATATTTCAAAGCAGAAAGAGATTAAATTAATTTCACATGTTATATTTCTTTCCACAAAGCTCCTGGCCCTTACAAGCATTTCCTGCTGGTCTTTTATTTTTTCTTCCTGGTAAAGGAAGACTTACCTAAAACTGAAATTAAATAAGCAACTGCGGTGAATATTCTACTAAGAACTGCAATAATAATGTGGCTTCTTTTCCATGAGAAATAGGTACCAAAATGGATTAAGGACTTCTGTTCTTTGGTGTAACTTTAATGTATATTCAAAGATGAATCAGCCACTGATAATCCTGTTACAAATTATCATTTTCTGTGTTTTTTCAGTTTGATCCTTACTCACTTATAGCAATTTATTGCCTAGTAGTTAAATTATTAGAACTTGTTTTCAGAACTGTGAAGGAAAAAAGCCTTTTCTCTCTAGTCATGCATCAGCCTTGCAAGTTCCAAAGAACCCTCTGGGTTATATTTATGCCTGCAGACTTTATGCTGCATGAGAAAACGTTTACTTGTGTAATGGTGGTGAAATCTTTATAAAGGTCTGAATAATAACTCCTGGCATGACTTGCAACCAAACTTGTGCAGTTATCCTTTCAGTTGACAGCTAAGGCACCAAAGTGCTTTAAGAAATTCCAGTAGGTGCCCCCTGAACACTCAGAGTTTACTTTGAATGTTGTGAAATGTATATGCTAAAAAATAACTAATAGTAATATGCTTTCATAGCTTTATATGCAGCTGATGAATTGGGATACTGTATTTCAGACTGGCACTGCTAATGTTAATAGTGATGGAGCAAAGACACACCTTAATGAAACACTTAAGTGCTCTGACGGTGGCACATGAGACTTGAAATCAGTGTCTTTGTAGAAGTCACCTTCATTTTAGTGTCTGTGTTTCTTGAACACACAGGAATTGCTTCAGAAAAGATACGCAAGAGCCAAGGCACACTGGCTTGGGTATGGGTGTGCTAAATCTTCCAGTTTAAAAATAAAAAAAAAAGCAAGCAAGCTTTTTTTTTGGTTAATCTTTGATTTGGGGGAACTCATAACAGTTATTTCTCTCATGGCAGGAGTTCCCGTGTCTCCAAGCTAGCTGTCAGGGGAAAAGGAAGCTTGAGGCCTGAGCCTGCCTCAGTCACAGCTTTGAGTTATTGTTTGGATTCATTTGCCCTTGCTCCAGCTGTGTGTGCCCCTGTGCCGCTGGCCAGGGCCGTGCCGGGGCTGCAGCACGGCCGCTCCTGCCTCCACAGCCCGCGGCCATGCCCAGGGGCACGTGCTGTGCAAACACTCCTTGTTGGAAGGCTCCAGAGTGGCCACTGTCAGGGAGGAGGTGAAAGGAGATGGCCAGAGCTAAGGATTAAGAGAAGATGAGGAAAACCAACATCCTCAACCCCAGGGTGGGGTTAGGACGTGGGGAAGCATGGCCAGACATGAGCGCATCTATTTGGTCAGGAGGGCTGCTGGCATAAACTCTGTAAGATCTTTTGGCTGATGTCTTGGGTTTGGGCCATTTCATGCATTGTGAGTTGTCCTCTATGTAACAAAAAATTGGCTGGTTTAATGCAGAAGCCTACTTAAATTTCTGATTCCTTTTCTATCCTTCACTGTTGAAGACTGAATGTGAAGTTACCCCGCTCTAATTATTTGGTAATGTTTTGTTTGTTTGTTTTCTTTTAGCACTTCCAGTTGTGCACTGATAGCAAAACCTACATATAATTTTTCTAGCTTTTTTAATTTGTCATTTGCTCTTATAGATTATTCAGTAAACTCAAATTGGTTTTTGTTTTCATTGGGTCTTATCTGCATTCTGCTCCGGCCAATTTTCAGCCTATCACCTAAATTGCTTTGTGCCCTAATAAGAATGACTGGTTCATAAAGGGAAATATAACATTTATTTTATACCTCAGATTCCCCTCAGCTTGTGTAGAAAATTAATTCAAGAATTAACATATTTGACATCTGATTCTAGCAGACACTAGTTTTCCAGAATGTCTTGCTAGCTAAAGGTAACTGGGAGAAGACTTTTCAGCCAGGCTCTCCCTTCAAACAGTTAAATTTTTTTGCCATCACCCATCTAACACTAAACTTTTCTGAAATCAGTTTTTGGAACTTTTAATACTTTTGCTCAAGCATGTACTGGACTTTCCTGGTTTACAGTCTGGGTTGGTTTCGTTGGCATAGAAATCTGAGGTTGCCGGAGTTTAATGGCTCTGTTTTCTTACTAATTAATAAACAACTGTTGCCATAGCTCTTCAGCTCAGGTCTCCCCCACTCTTAGATCTGTGTCGTTGGTTTTTAATGCACGTAAGTAACTCATGTAATTTATTGAAACTAAATATTATATTGTGGGTAATAGGCACTTTGAATACTCCAATGTAGTCATAATAAATCTGCTCATCCTTGTTCCGAAAAGGACATATCCTTGTTTCGAACTTCTCGCAGCTCATGAGAAAAAGTACAGTGAAACTCAAAATGGATACATCAAAGGGGTACATTTTGGTATATGAATATAGCTGGTTCTGTTTAACTTAAATAAAAGTTATCCAGAGATAATTTGTGTATGACACAGAAGAGAGAAGATAATAAAAGAGTAAAATTATAGGGTTTTTTTTCCCAGATAATCATCCCAGAAATCTTGGGAAAGAGTTTGGAGTTTGTCAAGATTTTTTGTTTTGGAGTGTTTTTTTTTTTTTTTTTTTTTTTGTGAATGAAGTAAATCTATAAGTTTATTTCACAAATGAAGGTTTAAAATCCTGTATTTATGGGAACAGATGGATTGTGAGGTGAGTTATTGGCTTTGGAGAGGTGGCTTAGCTCTTCTGTTTGGCTGCCTCCAGCTTGGCTGGGCTATCTCCATATGGACTCAGTGTGCCAGGGGCCTGGTTTAGGTGGGCGTTAGGCTTCAGAGCCCTCTGGTACCAGCCAGCTGAAGCACGGAGCAGATTAAGCCATGCTGGCCCCTCTCTGGCAAGGAGGAACACCTGCTTCCCAGAGCCACTCCTCTTCTGTGTGTGGGGATCGCCCTGCAGCAGCGTCCTTCTGTCCTCCCCATCCGGCTGTGCTGCACGGAACAGCAGCTGGCTCTGCCCTCTGTGAGCTCAGGGTGTGAGAGGGGCTTGGGGGCCACACTGAAGTTTTCTGTCCTTTCCTGCTTGGCAGCCATTCTGTTCTAACAGGGAACACAGTCAGTGTTGTATGTGATTTCTTCTTCCTTACAGATCCCATTAGCTGGCACTGAAATGAGCCTTCACTGAGTCTTCCAGTCAGCAGAAATCTGGATGTGAAATCTGTCTTCTTTTTTGCCAGCCATCATTACATGGTAATCATCAGCTATCTTTCTTTACATTATCTTCCTTTGCTTACTTCTAGGTGATGTGGTCTCTTTTCTCACTTATGTTTCAGCTGTTAAACAGTCAGAAAAGGCTAGTGGTTTCATAGTGTTGAAGCTGTATTCAGGGTTTTCGGTTTTATAATTTGTTTTTTACTGTGTTTTTTTTTTTTTTCCTTACTTGTTAAAAATTGTAACTTTTTCTTTCTATCTCCATTGCAGTATAAAAATTAATAGGTGGCAGCATGGCTGCATTCTTCCATAACCTGGTTAGGAAACATGAAAAAATGAAAAATTTCCAGGAGTTACTTGTTCATGAAAACTAATCTCTAGTAGAAGAGTAAGAAATATACATATAACTTACTTACCAGTATTATCAGCTCTGTATATTCATAACTAAGGATATATGCATTTTTCAATTGATGAAAACAATGTACTTAAGAAAAGGTTTTTTCCTGTTTATATATTCCTACAATAAAAAAATTAAAAGCAGGAACTAAAAAGCTTGTATGGCCCAGAAATAGGATTTAAAAAAACCCCCAATTTTATAGTGTTGCTCCAGAACAAATGCATATCCATTTTTCTTTGGCAGCACACTATCTCTAGGTAGATTCGTTATAAAACTTTTAAAACAACACTGTGTTATCAAACAACCCTAAAGCTGAGGGTTGTTATTATTACCAACCACTTTAATAGAATATAAATGTCATATATGATGTAATCACTGTACACAAAGCCAACCATCCTATAAACCATTGTAACACATCAGGGTGTTACATCTATACATTTTATAGGAATTTTCATATGCAAGCTTAAATTAAAATAACTTGTCTTTCTGTAATTAATATGTGAAAATGGGTGAGAAACTGAAATGCAACTCTAAAGTGGAATTTCAAATGTTTTTTTAAATTTCTGTCACTTTTCTGAGAAAAAGTACTTTATGTAAATGTTCCCCTCCAACTTTCCCCCAACTTTTTCTTTATTTCATTTTTGACTTGGGAGGAAAACCTAGTTTTTTAATGAATTTTTTCATTATTTTGGATTTTTTGCAAATATGGGTTCTTTTTCCGTAACATAGGAAATTTGTTCTAGTGTGGTATGGAGAAGAATATATGTTTTTTCTGCTGATGTCTTCTTTATATTTTGATGCAGGTATGAGGCAGATACATTATAATTTTAATGCCTTCAGCTGGCAGAAGCATTGATGAGATGATGAGGAACAATAGGCTGTATTTCTCCTCCCATTTCAAACTAGGTATAAAACTTCTTGTTATACCGTACTGAAAATGTGGGAGAGATGGGGGGGAGTTTAGGTATGGGGTTGCATTGGCTGATACATGACCTCAGTGTTACAAGATGTTTTGGGACCTATGGGAAAAAGGTGGTTTTACCCCAGTCTATGCTGGAGCTGGGGAGAAGATTTTTCCTAGCTTGTACTTCTAAATTATCTTTCCAGACAATTTTACTAAGGAGATAAAGATGGTGTCATTATGCAGAATCTTCTTGTTGAGAATAAGGTATATCACGGCAATGCATTAGAAGATGAAACTATTTGAATAGTTTAGTTTTCAGCTATTACTCACCATTCAGAATTTGCAAAGAAGCCAGTAGCTTTGACCAGACATGTATTCCTGCTCAATATGCTGGAAGAGTCCTCCCCAGGCTGGAACTTCTGTTTCTACTTTCCAGCTTTAGCTGTTACAGCACCTTGTTTCATTCCTCTGACAAGAGACAGGGAGCCATGTAACTGTCTGGTATTTTAGTCACAGTCTCAGCCATGCTGACCTGAGGGGAGCTGTCCAGATCCAGGATGTGACTCAAGGCAAGCTCCAGGTGTGCTCTGCCCCTGCTGTCCCAGCACCTGCCCGCACCTGCTGAGTTTTAAGGGCACCTGTGGGTTTGCAGCTTTTGCACAGTGCTTGTGTCTCTTTTGCTACTTTGCTTGTCCAGTTTCCCTCCACTACTGTTGACCCTGTGGTCTTTAAGGAAGGCTGTTTTTGAGCTATTTGCTTAATTGCTGATCATTAATGGTAAGATAATTTCCTTCTAACTGAGGATATAAACTGGTAATTTGACTAATTATTACATCTTAATCTTACATTCTCTACTTTTCAAGTATGCAGCTAGGAGATTTGAGTATTGTTCTATTGAAAAAATCAGGTTGGTTTTTTTTTTTTTAATTAAAAAACTCCAAAAGTCATTAATGTGAGTAAAGTAACAGCTGTTAGTGGTTTACTGTGGTATTTTTCATAACGAATAAGTAGAACACTTTCTGCCCTGCCACCATTCAGCAAAGTTCAGCTCTGTCACCCATCTTTCTTGAGCATATTATGTTTGCTTCATACAGAATCAGAGTGGTTTTTAGTATTGAAGCAATGATAAAAAATCTTCCCTGTTTAACAGCTGTCCTGTGGATGTTAATTTTTCTATGCACTGAATGAATAGGCACTCCCTCACCGCTTTTCACATGATTCCCTGTTTCTGATTGAGTTGATTCTGCTACTGAACCTCATGGGGATTGAAAAAAAAATTAAATATGAATTGCATCTTAAATGTATATAAAGTATTTGAATAAAAGCAAAAAAAAAAGTATATGGAAATAAATACAAGATACAAGATTTCTGGAAGGAAATTTCTTAAAAGGATCTATTTTTCTATTGAAGATGACAGTGAAGTTTTAGCTAATTTTACTCAGATATCTTATTTTCTATACTCTTTTTTTAAATATAGCAACTCTGGTTGTGTGCAGTGGTATTAATTCTCCCCTTATTCCCGTGAATCCCAAGCCTACAGACTTTATTTGGCTTTCATCCGTTTTTTGGCATTCTGGAATTTCTTCAGTGCAAGTTCTCATATAAAGGGTTCTGTTTTGGCCCCTGAGGACTGCAACACGATATTGGATGTGGGGGCAGTGGAGACCTGACATGGCCTATTCTTTTGATCTGCTGGAACTTCTATTGACTTTTCATCCTTCTCCTGCCTAACTACTGAGAATAGAGAGGAACCACTGAAACAGATATGAAAGCAGGGATTTATAGTGTTCCAGACTCAAACATGCGAAAGTACCCTTTATTAAAGGCAGTGATTGCACTAAATAAAACAAACAACCCCAAACTTTCGGGAAAATGAAAGGAATGCTAAATAATTAAGGAGGAATCCTATTAAACTGACTATGTGCTCATCCTACATTGCTGCAAACAGCAGATATCTTTGAAAACAGCTCCAGTATTGCTTGCTTGACTTGCTAGAAGACTTGTCTTCAGACACGTTGTTGTAGCAGGTGGACTCCAATAAAATTGTTGTGTTCAACTGATTTTTTTAGCTTGTTTTATCTTGCTTTCCAAATAAATTAAACAGGAAATACCTGGGATTTTAAGAAGTGCACATCCTTCTGCAAGTAACTAGAGCAGAAAATCTTTGTAGTAATTAACCTGCTGAGACTAATTCAAATACTCAGTGGTTCTAATGTCGTCTGCTGTACTTCACCAAAACCTGAACAAAACAATGGTCAAGAGCAACTACAGGAATGACTTATTTTCCCACAAGGTTTTTTTTGGCTAAGCTAGGGGGGGTAGGGAAATGAGAGGCAGGAAAGATGCTTGTGTTGGGATTGCAGGGCCAGGTTTCAGTAGCAGGGGTCTACAGGGATGACTTTTATAAGAAGCTGTCAGAAGCTTCCCATATGTCAGATGGAGGCAATGCCAACTGGCTCCAAGAAAGACACGTCATTAGCCAATGCCACATCCATCAGTGATGATGGTAGTGCCTCTGGGATAATATATTTAAGGGGGCAAAAAGCCTGCCCAAATAGCAATTGCACCAGAGCAGTGATTCCCCTGAACCCTGTGGAGAAGACCCTGGTGAGTCAGGCTGTCCCCCTGCAGCCCATGGAGATCCGTGCTGGCACAGAGAACCACCAGTAGAGCACCCCACACTGGGGCAGAGGGATGCCCAAAGGAGGCTGTGAATCCGTGGGAAGCTCATGCTGGGGTAGGTTGCTGGCAGAATTTGTGATTTGCGGGGGACCCATGCTGAAACAGTCTGTTCCTGAAGGACTGCACCCCATTGAAGGACCTACGCTGGAGAAGTCTGTGAGGAACTGCAGCCTGTGGGAAGGACTCACAGTGGAGAAGTACGTGGAAAACTGTCTCCCATGGGAGGGATCCTGCCCTGGAGCAGGAGAAGAGCGTGAGAAGTCCTCCCTCTGAGGAGGAAGGAGCAGCAGAGACAATATATGATGAACTGACCATAACATCCATGCCTTGTCACTGTGTGCTGCTGTGGAGGAGGAGGGAGAAAAAATTGTGAGTGAAATTAAACCTAGGAAGAAAGAAGGGATGTGGAGGAGGTGTTAAAATTTTGGTTTTATTTCTCATTATCCTCCTCTGATTTGATTGTCAATAAACTAAACTAATTTCCCCAAGTCACACACAGAATCACACACACAATCACTAGGTTGGAAGAGATCTTCAAGATCATTGAGTCCAACCCAGCCCTAACAACTCAACTGAACCATGGCACTGAGTGCCACATCCAATCTTTTTTTAAACACATTCAGGGATGGTGACTCTACCACCTCCCCAGGCAGTTCATTCCAGTACTTTATCACCCTTTCTGTAAAAATTTTTTTCCTAATATCCAACCTATATTTCCCTTGGTGCAGCTTAAGACTGTGTCCTCTTGTTCTGTCAGTTGCTGCCTGGAGAAAGAGGGACTACCTGGCTACAACCACGTTTCAAGAAGTTGTAGAGAGTGATAAGGTCACCTATGAGTCTCCTTTTCTCCAGGCTAAACAACCCCAGCTCCCTCAGTTGTTCCTCACAGGGTTTGTGTTCCAAGCCCCTCACCAGCCTCGTTGCCTCCTCTGGACACACTGAAGCGTCTCAATGTCCTTCCTAAACTGAGGGACAGAGCTGGACGCAGCACGCAAGTGATTTTGCCCATGAAAGTAGTAGATCAGTGATCTCTCCTTCTCCTCATCTCAATCTATGCGTCCTTTATTCCGTTTTCTCTCTTCTGTCCAGCTGAGGGGGGAGAGAGTTGGAGGGGCTTTGCTGGACACCTGGTGTCCAGCCAGGATCAACCCACCACCATGGTGCTGTACTTGAGTAGAGTTCCATCTGAAAAACATTTTCAAGTTTGTTTTCTTTATGGAGTTTTGGGGAAATATGTTTCATATTTGAGAGATGTTGGTACATTTATTTTACCTTTCTAAGAGGCAAAAGCATTCTGGGGCACGTGTGAAAGACTGAAATGTTACGGCAGCTGCTTTGCATTGCTTATGTACCTGTTTTTAGGGCTTTTTGCAAACCTTGAAAAAAATGTTCTTCAAATAATTTCTTCGGCTTAAAACCAGCTCCATTTTCCTCCATGGCCAACTTTTCTTTCTAAGGAAATTCAATTGAAACATATTCATTGTCATCTTCACTGCCATGGTTGATGGTTAAAATGTCTACTAGTGTTTATTCCCAGAGCATGCCACCTCCAAATACACATGTGAAGCACGGGAAAGTGTGCTGCTCTAACTCCTATGGGGGGCTTTGCTACCCTGGGTTTGGTAAGCATTGGACCTCTCACTGGGCACAAATTCCTGTCCTGCTGCTGCTGGCCAAACCCAGGGTAACCCTGAGGAGAGGTGTGTGGTGTGATTCAGTGTGTCTCACTCAGACCTTCTTGACAAGATCCTTGGTTGCAAAGTCTGGGTTCTGGGAACTGGTTTGGAAGGACCTGCAAGGCAGTACAGCAGCTGCTAGGACTGGCATTTATCAGAGAAAAGGTAATATTTCCTCAACTACAGGTTTTAATTCCATGCACCGCATGACAAGTGTATGGGCCATAGCTTTCCTTGTGCTTTTGCATATAAGGAATCTGAAAAAGGAGTTTTTATACATCCGAAGCTGGGTGGCCCTATGCTACCCATACAAATATTTTTTTGTGCTCATGATTTACCTGTGTGCTGGCAGTAATGGCTTTTCCAGCTTTTTATGATAAATCACTCAATGATTAGGGACTTCCCCAGATGGAATATTAATATCAATGTTGCAAGACAGCAGCTATTGCTATAAATTCACTGCTCTGAGAGATTGGAGAAAGGCAGCCATTGGTTTCCCAGCTTGAAGTCATTCACCACAAGATTTTTGTGGCTTTGAGAATCTCAAAATCCAATTAGTGTCTGGGGCAAGTCTGGATATTTTGGAAGCACCTGGTCTTGACAAGTCCTGGGTGGGATTTTCTGAATTTCTCTTACTTGATGTCAGACATGACACAAAGTGAGTATTTTAATCAGGCAGAGGGACCATTGAAGTGAATGGAAGAAGGGACAGAGAGGATGTGGAAGAGCCAGCCAGATTTTGCAGTGACTCAACCGTGTTAGTACCCATATATGAAATATGAAAATTTCGTATTTTTATTCACTTTTATTCACTCAGTTCACTTTGTAGGGAGTATGTAATTTGTCATTACTATATGTAATTATTTTCTCTTTATTTCTACATTTTTATTCCAGTTTCATATTTGTGATTACTTCAGCTCCTCACAACCAGCCTTTGACCTATTTAACTGTCATTAGCCACAACTGGGAATGCAATCGGTTTAATGATGTTTAAGGAGTTCCTATGAGGGACCAGCACACAACATATGTTGCTTACGAAGTCTTGTCCTCTCTGGGATGAGCAGAGTAGATCTCTTTGGCTCACATGGACATGAAGGGGTAGAAGATCGTCAGTCTATTAGTACCCATTCCTAACCCCAGCTTCCCACACCATGTCAAAGTATTATAAGTGAGAGATTTGAGAAATACCAGAAAGAAGGTGAGGCTACTGTAATTCCATTGTGAGACATAATTTTTTAAAAAATATATATCTCAAAAAGAGCTATTAAATCTGGAGCTCATAAATAGTTTCTTTTCATTTTCCCATATAAAACATAACGTGCTTCATTTTTCATTGTCTTTTCCAGCTCCATGTGAAATCCACAGTTATTAGTTACTTGTTCTTAATTTCCTTCTGTCAAACAGGTGGCATACTGAACAATCAAGGTTTCTGTTTATAATAAGCTACAATGTCTAAAAGAAGAGAAAAAGACTTAATTTTAAAATTATCTGGAAAATCAGAGGGCAGTCTGCTGTCTCATAGAAACCGGGCCTTATGAAGTAATAGAGTAGAAGCCTTCTCTTTTTTAGGACTATGAAATAAATCTTACCACTCACTACTTTTGATTTTCAGCATTTACAATTGCTGGGGGGAGAAAGGCATGTAATCTACATTCTGTTGTCCCAACCTGAGATGATCAAGGGTATATCATTATCTAAGAGGGTTTTCTTTGCCATTAGAAATCCTGTCCTCAAAGAATACAACCCTTTCTCAGTGAAGTCAATCTCAGTAGTGCCCCAGTTCAGACTGCCTGTACTGTATGCCACTCCAAAACCAAATAGTTATTACCAGGAGACAGATGGTGAAAAAAACCCTGCACATGTACTGGTGATTCTCTACACCTCAGTTCACTTTGTAGGGCTGGCTGATTCAAAACCAGCCCACTGAAAAACCAATTTTACTTATTGTTCCCTTACCTAAAGTCTTAAACAGCTGAACACAGCAGTAAGAATTTAAATGAAATTATAATGTATGATATATAGGAAATAATATGGCTGATTAGTGACCAGATTAGTCCAAAATATGTTTTTCAACTCAGTTATAAACATTTGGAGGCATGTTTTCCTTTCAATTTGAGCATGAAAATGGGAAAAGTTACTAAACTTGAAGTAACCTTGTATGAATGGCATATGAGATGCAAGGGAAACATGTTGCAATAAATAAATGTACAATTTGGGTTCTATAATTTTCCATTGCATTAATTTGTCTGAATATATTTAGAGCACTAATTTAGACTGGAAATTAAGGCTGTTTATGGCAACTGCTGCATGTTGATGGAAATATCGTTCCATGTGCTATATTTTAAAACCATGTCATTGACTCTTTAAAACTGCTTCAAAGTTAAATGCACAAAATTACTTTAGCAAAGTGTTTTGCCATACAATTAAAACATAAAAGATGAGAAGTTAAAGGTCTTGCATATTTATGCATAAGTTTTAATTTTTCCAAGAGCAATTTAACTGACCTGGAATTACTTTTATAGAGAAACACTCTCAGATGTAGTCAAAAAATCTTAGCTAAAATCTGACTTTGTCACCATTTTCAGTTTGAAATTCTGCATTTATTAATATATGCACGAAATTATTTTTGGCATTTTAATCTTTCAAAGCCTAATTAAATTGTGCTATAGTTATAGAGTAAGAGCAGAGTCTCAAGAAACTCTGTGAGAGCTCTGATTTAGTGTTGCATTCCTGGGAGAACATCCTGAAATTGCAGATTTTCCTGCATAGTGCCCATGGACTGCTTCTGGGTGAGAGAATTCTTTGCCTGTGCACCTATATGTGGGCAGCCTTTGTTCTGCTATTTCATTGCCCATTTCATCATGAGTGATCCCAAAACCTTCACAAAATCATTACTTCTTGGAGATGACAGTGTCAACTCCAGTTTTGTCCACATCAAGGATGGATAGCACATAAGTGAGTCAAATTTTGCCAGTGTCCTGGGGTTCCAGAGGAATCAGTGGAAACAAATTATCACTTCCTACCAGGATACCTACCTCAAGAACTGTTGCTCAGCCTCAGGGGAAGACAGACATGTTTTGTCTGCTTCTAGAAATAAGCAGTAGTGAAGAGAGAGAGGGGAGGCAGGTAGCAGATAGTTGTTCCTGTAGTTCAAGGTGATGGAAACCAATACACTACAAACGTTACCCTTGGGTGCAAAGGGACTCTGGGATTGTCTTTAAAGAGAAAAACAAGAGGGTGGGTATTTGAGGAGAGAGAAGAAAACAGCACAAGCAAAGGGGGAAGAAAGCAAATAATAGTAGTAATAAAACTCTCAGAATGAAATGTCAATAGTTGTAAAATTGAATGCTGTTCCTAAAGTAACAAGTAAGGCTTTGGCACAGTTAAAATTTTCATTTCAGTGGGAGAGAAGAGTGGAATGAAAGAAGTAAATTTCATTAAGTAGAGAGAGAGCTTTTATCCTGTATATTCAATTGTTGATTCTGAAGGGGTGCTCAGAAGAAAATGACAACCTGAATAACTATATGAAAGCTTCTTGAATACACATCTCCTCTTTCTAATTGAAAATCATGCATGGCAAAGCCTCTGGCTGACAGGCAACTCTTGGAAAAGTAGCCACTGAATCTGTCACTGTTCTTGATTGCCTCTTCTGATATTCTTTACAGTGTGCAATAAAATAAATACATAACTGGGCAGGACTGATGACTAGGAGTTGCTGGCATGCAGATCCACAAGCTGCAATTGCATGACCATTACACTCTTTGTAAAGACACTGTTTGAGATTGTTATCCATTATATAAGGTACTACAGGACTTTAAAAGAGAGAAATTCAGAGATTGCTGTCAGCAATTAACAAGTCTGCATTTTAGCAGAGATATTATTCTTCATCCTAAAGATTTGTTCAATTTTTTTTTAGTGGTAAGTTATCTTATATTTCCCCTTTCTTTTTACACTGAAAGGCACTTAAAATTACTTGAACCTGTTTAAAAATGGTTTGATTATAGCAAGAACGAGAACATAGATAAGTGCTTTGAAAATGCTTAGAAATGAATCATCACTTTCAAACAGATTAAACTCCCATATTCTGCCTACTACACTTTAACAAATTAAAAATATATATATACAATTCCTTCCCCAAACTGCATTTTAAAAACATTTGGAGCTCTTATAAGCCATGAAATTCCAGTTGAAAGGTTGTTGCAAAACTTCAGTTTTGTTTAGATATTCCTTCTAATCCTTAGATCTGTGTTTAGGTCTTCTAATTTCTAGGATGTAGGTAATTAATATTTGTTTCCGTGTCGGTTTGTTTTGTGATTTGGTAGTTCTGTTCCTTTCTCCTTAATCACTGAGTCACATCCTTTCTAATCATTTGTTTTAATAACCAAACCATTTTTTCTTCTGGTATGATAACCTAGGCTTCCCTAGTCAATCAAGCAGTTTCCTCTGCATTTACCTGGCTTAAAAGTGGTGTGCTGAGGACCCAGTGCCCACACATTTAGGAGTTTTCTGTTTTGGACTTCACTTAGTCACTTTCTGTGAGCTGAATGCCCATTACTAGTCAGGGCACTTTCAATGTGCCTTTTGAGTCCATCTTTCAGTTTAGTTTCTCCTCCATGAATCAGGTCCAAGTGCTCTTTGACCACTCTGGTGTGTGTGAACCAAGGCACAATCAGCTATAATCCACTTAAAAAACACCTGCCTTGTCCAGACTGAAATGCTGTTGTAGACAATCCCTGATAGATCCACCGGACTTTCTTGAAGAACTGGGACTTAGTACTATGTCTTTTTCCAAAACTCTTTGGTCTGTGTACTGAGTCTCATGTGATAAATGTTTGTCACCCTCCACAACTATCCATTATAATGAACAATTGGGGTTTTTTTGATGGAGAAGAGAATGCAGAGATTGCCATAGGCAATTTAAAAGTATGCCACTTCTTACTACCCCAAATGTCTTGATATTATATCTTTCTCATAGGATTAAATCAATTAATAGAAAATTCATTTTTAACAAGAAACAGTTTTAAAATGCAAGTATTAAAAGGAACTTCAACACTTCAGATAAATGTGCTTCTCAGTTTTTGTTTTAACAGTTACTTTGCTGCTTTTGTTTGTTTGCTTGTTTGTTTGTTTTGTTCGGCTATTCCAAAATGGCGTGATTTCACTTGGATCTAAATGTGTTGAAAAGCATATTAACCAAGAGAGGGGAAAAAAGGAGCTATATATAGTTTTACTGTCCCTTTAGGGAGTCATTGCTTGAGCTTCATTAATATGCATTTTAGCACAATCTAATTTACTCATATGGCTGGCCCCAGGTGTTTGGAAAGACAACCAGAGGAAAATCAGATCATACTAAAATTAGAGACAAGAAATATTGAATGCCTTCCCTTTTAGGTCCTTGAAAGGCACATATTAATTATAACTGGATGAATTTGTGAAAACTAATACTATGAACAGCTCCAATAGCAACTATTTTTGAAAAATTGTCTTTACCAGTAAGTGTAGTGTGGTCAAAGTGCAGAGAAAATGTTCTGTTAAAGAACATATGTATATACTTCCTCCTCTAAATATTAAATTTTTGGTGCAGTGTCCCCGTGACATCCTTCTGATATATATTTAATCATTGAAAATCACAATGAAAGCCTTTGTTTCATGTAAGCTATTTTTTGAATGGTTTCAGATGGGGCACTAGAATTTGATGAATTTGACAATTGTTTCTAACAATGCTTCTCTGCTGGGTTACAAAATGCCAAGGCCAGCAACACTGGTGAGGGAAAAGAGAGGTGGTGTGGGGAAAAAAGTTTAAAAATTATCTCTGTGTGGTCTGATTAAAAGCTTCATGTTTTCATTCTGTCAGTAGGAAGCTTTGGCAAGTGAGTGCTCACAGCTGGTCTCTGAGCTGCTAACGGGATGTCGTGGGTCAATAAAGGAGCTTTATATATTAACTTCCTAAGTGTCAACTTGATTTGCAGCAGAAAGTGTAAGCAAAACAATGTCAAACACATCAGCCCTGAAGGTGCCTTTGGAGCAACACTCATCGGTCTGCCCTTGCCCGGGTGCTCTGAACTCTTCAGCTGGGGAGGTGCTTGCCTGGGGAAGAGACTATTTCAGAATCAGTCTTTAGGGTCTGAACAGCATGAATTACTGTGGTAGCAGGCTACTGAGGGATGCATATATTATGAAAATACTTAGTCATCTCTAGTGAGATTGTGATCTGAAATATCTGACCTTCCTATGATTCAAAAATACTGAGACTCCAGCACAAAGGACAGTAACCACACGTGTAGCAGCATGGGGGTCTGTATGACCTGTGCTTGGAGAAGTAGTGCTGACTAACAGAGCTGCTCCACCTTGCCATTCCCACCCAGGAGACAGTCTACAAGGCTTCAGAGGAGTTTGGTTCTCTCCAGGCTTCATGTATCTCACCACAGGGTATTCTGAAGAGTTTTCTCCCTCTGGACAGGAATTTGGTAGGAGATCCTGCTATTTCAGCTTGGAGGCAAATTTGCTTATTTGGAAAGGAGTGTATCTGTAATTCTGTTTCAAGCAGGGTGTGATTTCAGGAGATACCCCACTGAAGTGTACTCCCATTCACATCTTTGGATGTTTGTCATACTGTTCATTACACCTCAGTGGAGCACTATGAACAAACATTACTTAGATGTGGTAAGCAGGGTGACATTAAAGGTGAATACTAGAGTTCACTATTAAGAAGGAACTTAAAATGTACTTACAGAAAGGAATAGAGCCTCCACAGAGAGTGTCATTTAAGAATAGTCCATCTAAAGAACATTCCCCTAAAGCAAAACATCAAAGAGAGGATAGGGAATATGTTTTAGGCTGCAGTTCTGGAAAGAAATCAAAGTCATATGAATTTCATTAAATCACCAAGGAGTTTATGAAGTAGATTCAAAATGTATATGAAAAATATTGCAGTAAGTGAAAAATAAAGTATCCAGTGACCAGAAAAAATAGAGAAAAGAAATTGATGAGAAAAAGATTATTCAGAAGTAACTTAGGGAAAGTAGATGGGAAAACTTATCAGTGGGAAGAAGTTTTTGGTCCTATCTGACCATAAACTCAAAGTCTATTCCTAGAACCAACTTATATATAAATATGATCCTTCAACATTGGCAAGCTAATAGGACTTTATTTAAAAAAAAAAAAAAAAAAGAAAAAAAAAAGAAAAAGTTGAATCCATTTCCTGTCTATATGCATAATTTCTCCTAGACTAAGGCAATGAGCTCATTTACAGGAATGAGAACATTGCCTTTAATAGTTTAACTACCTGTTAGCAAAAGTACATGCTTTCGCAATATGTCAACAAACCACCCTTCTCCAAGTGTCTCAGTTACATTGCTGCATTGGTAGGAATGACCACAAATCTTAATGAGATGGAGATTTGTTCTGCCCTGGCACTCCGGCACCCACCCACACAACAGCTGCAACCCATGACCACATGTGCAGGATGAACTGTGTCTTGTGGAGTTAAGAACCCAGCAATGAAGAGGACACCAAGAGGGAAACAGCATCCTGGTGCCAGGATGTGCCATGGTCAGAGACCAGGCTCTTGGCAAAAGGAACTGAATGAAGCCAGAGCCTTGCACAATGCCAGCAAACCTACAGTGAAGCCCTTTCCCTCAGCCAGCTGTTGTCCCACCTCTATGGCTGGGCTGCAGCTTGTGGCTGGGGGAAAAACAAGGCTGGGGAAAGAGAAGAGATAGGATTGGGGCTAGAAGTAATGGCAGGGGTGTAATATGACAATTACTGCTTTAATCCCTGGAAGAAATAAAATACTTGAGCAATGCTAATTATATCTATTCCATGAGATTTTTTGATGAATAAAGTCGCAGAAGAACAAGGGTATCATTCAAATGATGTTCTGTGTGTCTTCATTACATATGGTGCCACTGATATATGTAGTTTTGTGCAAAAAAAATTACATCCAGTAACAAGACCTGCTTTTACCCAAGAGTGTGTTGACAGATAATGACTCAGGGAGTTGCAAAGAAAAATACAGGGATGTGTTGGACCATGAATCTATACTTATACTATCCTTTGATAAATGGTTAAGTGTATGTAATCCTGAACACTGTAGTTTTACCTAAGGATGCACCATCAATGTAGTACTTAAAAACAGGAATATTCAAGGATATCCTGATATGGACAGTAGGCAATTACAGTTTCTGTTCATTCAGGCAGTTGAACTCATGAAGAGTCTAAAAGTGGAGCTGCCTCTGAAGCACTTGGGGAAAGTGCTGGACTGCTTAATGAAGAAACAGAGCAGGAATAAAAAGTGGAACAGATAGACTGGATACTTAGTCTTACTTAGGTATGGAAAGGAGTTTGTGCCTGAATTATTTCATATTTAAACTTGAGTTTTGTGCATTTACCACTTGGGTAAGAAATTATCCATCTAGAAATAACTGTTTATGTTTAATTATTATGTTTTTGGGTAAAAAATTGCATTATTTTGTTGCAGTCTTGGGAAAAGAAGATTTTTTGGGTTCTTGGCTTTACTGGCCCTGAAGAACCCACAACAATTTGCATCCATAAGTAAACTATGCAATTGTTATTATTAGTTAGTCATGCTTCCCTGAAGTCTAAAATTCTCTGCTTGTCACATGCCAATACACTGTGAGGGGATATCACTGTGCTCAGCAGTGAACATTGTGTCTAAAACATCTTTGCAAAGAGCATCTTTGCCCTTGCCTTGTCCTGGAGATGTTCTCAAGGTAATTCTGAAAGTTCCTCAGGCACTTAAATACAGGCATCTCCTTCACTTAGACCATGTGCGAAGTATATTCCCTGAAAAACATCTATTGCAATCCAGAGTTAAGGTGACTTTTCACCTCTGTTCACCCCTCAGATGTGCTCTGAAAATCCTAACACCTAGAAAAATAGCATTAGAAGTGGGAGCTGAGGGTCATCAAATCCTCTGCTAGCACCAGGCTGGATGAGTTTGTATCTGTATCTGACCTGTAGCTCAAGAGTTCTGGTGATGGAGAATTTACTGTTTCCCCATGTAAGCTGCTCTAGTGCATGATTACCTTGCTGCAAGAAAATGTGCCTTTTTATCTAACCTAACTATCTGTTTGATTAAAGGCTACTGTTTCTTGTCTCATCACCACAGATATTGATAACAGATCCTACCCACTTAGCAGCAGTCAGTCTTTGAGATACCTATCTTTCTGATCATGGCCTCCATCAACAATCCCAACTCTTCCACAACCTTCCTTTTAAATTCTGGGTTTTAGCATCATTCTCATTGTTACGGTGTTTTCTTTGGTTCATCTCATCCACAGACTATGATGCCAACAACTCCACACTGAACAGAGCAGTTCGGTTTTGGGCTCCCTGGCACTGAATGCTTGAGACAAAATCCAGACCATTTGCAGAAAATATTGTTGTTTAATTCATTATCGACAGGGTCATACTTAGAGCTGACATTTGGAAGCACTTACCCAGGAACAGGAAAATCTGATTTCTACCCATTCCTGAGTTTGGAGCTGTTTGGATCCACACTGTCCCTCTACCAGGAGGGTGCTCCTTTTTTCAGCTGGTTTAGCTAGCTCCACCTTCAGCTGTAGTTGAATCACTCTGCAGCCAGAAAAAAAAATCCATTTGGACAAAGAAAAGAAGTTTCAGGATGGAAAAATGCAACCAAATGATTATAACATTGGTATGGGACTGGGCTCTGGAAGTAGTCTTTGGTGCTGATCTTTATTTTTTATTGTTGGCAGTTCTCAATTTACTCTAAGAAGTTCTAATACAGGGCAAACTGAAGAGGACAAAATAGGTTGCAGGAGTTTACTCTGCTTTGTCAGACAGGGTCAGGACTGATGTCTTCCGGTTCCATTTGTGCCATTATTCTCATTCCACATCACTGGAGGAGGCTTCTGCTTCATGGGAGCTTCAATAGTACGATTCATTTATAATAAATAAAATTCAGGCATAAAAAGCCCATGCATAGATACTTACAGAGTAAAGACCAGAGCCTTAGTAATAATGAATTCACTAAGATCACATAACTGGAACTACCTTTCTTCAGAATAACAACAGGCTTGGAATGAGAAATCACTGAATAAAAATTCCCATTTTAGGCAATGGAAAATTATGTCACATATATTATGAGTGCATATATTGGCAGGGATGCATATGTGTCTGAAAGAGAGACCTGAATTATAACCTGAATTAAAATGTAAAAATAGTAGGATCCTGTTTAGCAGAGCTAACATAAAGAGACCTCCTTAGCCTCCTAGTAATGCACACTATGGTTTAATAGCAGCCTGCTCTATTTTGAGCACCTGTACATCATCATCCTGCATTACAGTGCTTCATCTCTCATTTTCCCTTCATTTCTCAGACATACCACTTACCATTCTGCCTTTTGGGTCAGTCATGCTGCTTTTGCACATCATCCTTTCATGCTCAGCTAAGATGATTTATTCATTATGAGAGGAGGAATTACATGTTTGGTGTGGGGATGGAATGTGACTTACCAACACAGTGCCCTTGCAAAAACCCCTGTTAATGATCTCTGTAATGTAACCAATAAACACATTTGATTTGATAGCAGGATAAATAAACAGAAGTATTTTCATCTTCTTGTCAGCTGTGATTTTGAGGGTGATCACTTTTTCTTTAAAATTAGTGATTTCTCTTAATATTTTAGCCATTGACATTGCTTGATGAGGTCAGATGCACAGAAGAAAGAACAAGTCACAAGTGAAAAGGAAGTTGCAATTCAATGTTAACGAATTATTTTAGCCTTTATTAAAGTGACTTAATTATGTAAGATAATTTTGGTACCAAATCAGTTTGGCCAGCCAGCCAGGCTATGGCAGGTCTTCTGTCAACAGATTCCTACCATGTTTCTATGATTTTTTATACACAGAGACTGCCAGGCTCCACTGCCATGTGCCTGTGCAGCAGGTAGGGAGGATGGTCTGTCAGGGCTGCAGCAGGTGGACATTGGAGTTTTCCTTCTCCAGTGGTTGGGAAGGAAAAACCTTTAAAGTGGAAGCGAGTTAATAGGCATTAAGGTTCTTCTATATAACAGAGTGCTGTAAATTTCCCCACTTAAGAAGCAAATCCAGGTTTAATTTTCTTAGCATGACAGCAACTGGGAATGGCAAGTTCCCATCTCTGCATTTGTGATGAGGCTCTTGCCCTTAGCAGCCTGTTTGTTTGAATTGGCATAAAGTCTTTTCAATATTATGCATATTTAATGATAGTTTCTTTATTAGGTTGAAGAGGTAGTTCTTACTGGAATTAAGAAAAAAAATACAGTCTTTAAACTCAAACAAAGAACTTTAATGGGATTTCCACTGCCTGAATGAGCTGAGAATCCACTAGCATGCCTCTTAATCCATGTGAAACATCAGAAAGAAAACCAAGGGAAGATGCTGTCTTGCAGCTTGGATGAGAGGATTGCCACCAGAGGGAGTCGTGGGAACACAGTAAAAGGGGTTGCTTTGGCACAGGAGAGGTCAGTAGACATTTCAGCCATAAGGCAGCATGATTAAAATGTTCTCTTTAGCCACAGTTTATCTTTTACGAATTCATCGTGCAGTAAAAATCAGCTTAAAATTTTGGCTTTTGGCTAAACCTGCAAAATTTTCTTGTTAAAAATGCAACCTTGGCGTTTCATATTAAATCTTCTTAATTTTTGCAAGGTATGCACTTGCTCAATAAAACAAAATTGCCAGCTAAGCTACACAAATTTCATGCTTGAAAATACAACTCTAGAACTGAAAATCAAAACATGCTTTAAATAATATGTAAAATTTCACCAAGTTAGTATAAAAATTGTGGTGAAATTGTTCCAGCTACATCTTCGCTGGTGATAAAGTAGATTATATCTGATTGCTGTAATGGTTCTAGATTGCTGACAGCTCAGACTGAGTTACTGAGCATCATGCAGCAAATAGTCTGGCTCTGGAGATGAGTAGATGGTGGAAGAAATGCAGCATTGTAATGGAAGAATTATTCTTTTGACCAGATCCAAAGTTTAAAGAGGGACAGAATCTATTCAATATAATACTGGAGTGCTTTATACTGTCAATATGGTTTGAAAGTGCTTACAACAGACAAGAAGAGGAGTTGATATGATCTGATGCTTAGCAAATAAAAAGAAGTCTTGGGAGAAGTGTATCCATTTACTTCCTTCTTTGATCTTATGTGCTATGCTTCAACTCCTGGCGCTTCTGATATGTGCTTTAGTATGGACATGTATGTAACACCCCTCTCTGTAGTGACAAACCTAATAAAATTTTGGGAACCCATTCATCGCTCATTTAACTCAGGTTCCTATTGCTGCACATGGTTAAGTGCTGTGTATCAGAAATGAAAGAAACAGCAGACTGGAAAAGTACTCAAGTAGAAGAGAAACAGCAGCCCTGGGGGTGCCCACAGATCCCCCCCCACAGTGCTTTGTGGCAGGTACTGGGTGGAATTAGGTTATCTTAGATATATGTGATAAATAATATCTATAGATGCCTCTGCTTTTCCCTGCTTGCTGCCTATTCTCCCTTATACTAACCCACTCACTGCTGCTCCTCTAGCACTTAGACAATTTTTCTGCGGTTCTGCCAAACCAAAGTTCATTTTAAGGCTAGAGCATGTCACAGAAGAGGCGCTGATGAGTCTTTAAAGTGTTCATCTCTTTCACTGTGGGTGAATTCTTTATAAGCTTAAGATTTCCTGTCTTTTGGGAATTGTGACATTTTCATTCAGACAGACCAAACATCCTTATGATCTTTGCAATTTTCATCATCCTTTTCCCTTCAACTTACAAGAAATTCAGTGTCTAGAACTTGTAAAGGTTGAAATCAACCACAAAGACGTTGCTTCTCTCTTGCTTTTCAGACTTATCTGAGTGGAGCTGTTCTGGTAGGGACCAAGTAACTCTTGAAATTTTGGCACATTTAGAATACCACCTGTTCATAAACACAAATATAACAATTAAGGAAAAATATTTGTAAAAGTTTTATTTTTACAACTTTCACACTTGCAAGAAAATTAAAAAATAATTAAAGATACATTAGTTAAAATTATTGAAATGTCAAAATTGAATTTATAATTTGTCTCAACTATGTTATTGTTAGTATTTGAGACTATTGATACAATCCTCATTCATTTTTCTGGGGAGGGAACATGGAATTTTTTGTTAGGATCCATGCTGGGAATTTCATCACAGTTTGCAGGAGTAGTAAGGAACCTAGTTTGTTGTTTATTTTGTAACTCAAGCAAACGTTGTAGGTGTTGCTCTTCTTGCACTTTGTACTGGAGAAGTGCAGAATCTGCAAAGATCCATGATGCTCCTCAACAGTGCTTATGTTGCTCCATAAGCAACATTAAATACGGTTATTGTCCTGACCCACAGCTTTGGAAATTAGGAGGTATGTTCGTAGCATTTTAAGTTTTACACAAGCAAAATTCTGCCCTATTTCAGTTTTACAGGTTCAAAATACACACCAAGACTTGCACCTGGGCAGGTATTTCACGGATTATTTTACTTTAAATTTGATCATAGTTATTTTTGGTTAAATATCTTCTGATTATAGTTTTATTAATTTTTAAGTGTTAGTAAAACATGTTTCACCATTTTAAACAATTTATTTAAATTTATTAAATTTAATTAAATATAAGTGAAGAAAAATGTCTCATCTTTATGAGACAAAATTCTCAGTTCAACTATCATTTTGAATCACTGTAGAATGCTAAAATGTCCATTTTAATGTAATATTTTTCATATCAATAGTTTCTAATGTTCTTGTATAAAACAGTAGGTGTTCCAATACTAAGAAATCATATTATTTTTGCATAAATATAATTCTGATTTTACATTTTTTCCCTGTTTTGAGTAAAACACTGTGAAATACAGTATTTTCCACTGATCTACATATTCTATTTTCTTACAGGCTCTATTTCACTGTTTGAAAAATGCCACTAACACCAGTTCAAACCTGATAATGTTCCATATCATGAGCAGGAAGTTCACAATGACATGCTTGGTGCCTTCTAAGCTTGAAGATAGGAAGTCAGATTCTGTAAAATGCTTAGGTTTGTAAGTACTTTTTAAAAACATGACTAGAGCAAATCCTTTATCTTTAGTAATATTTTAGTCAACAGAAGAATCTTAACAATTAAAATGTTGCTTCCAAAGCTCATTATTTTCCCAAGTCAAATGGGAAATTACAGATTAGAGGTGTCTTAGTGTGTCTCCTTCTAATTTAGTAAGAAAAACAATGTAGAAGAAGGGCCGTTTTCAGAGCTGATTAGAGAAACCTCAGATGTCAGGGAATACACAGCTCTTTTAAGAAAAGAAAAGAAGAATATTAAGTAGCCTTGGAGCAGTGCTACAATGTGACATTTTTACAAGGAACTCATTTGGAAAAAAGTAAAGAGCAGATACTCAGAAGAGACTCAGAACGGTGCAGCTATTTTGTGTTCCTATCATCTGGAAAAGGCCATGACTTCTTATTCTTATCCTCTACAAAGTATTCCTCAGCAGAACCAAATCCCAGCAAAACAGATATTGTTTTTGGGGCCTGTCTTCTTAATTCTTCCCTTTTATTTTCAGTAGCATTTGTCATTTGTCATTCTTAGGCCTTGCTTCTAATCTCCTTGGAAAATTAACCAAGGTGTTAACAGCTGAGATAAAATACCAATGCTCATGGGAGGAGGTAGGCACAGCGTCACAGACCCACTCATAAACAGCTCTGGGATACTAAAGAGCAGTTCCTGCAGGCAATGAGG
>NW_027094090.1:25871431-25881431 GCF_029207755.1 Chamaea fasciata | reverse complement strand
AAAAATAAAAAGGTATAAAAAGTTGTCCCTGGACTTGCAGTCTGTAAGCCCTACAGACTCTGTAAGAAGCTTGAAGTGGATTTTTTTTTTTTTGGCGATTTTTTAAGGGAATTTGCCTGCTAGGCAGGTCTTCCCTAGCTCTCACAGTTCTAATTATTTCCTACTGCCCTAATGCTTTCTCTCTACTAAATTCTCCATTGACTGTAATAAAGTCTCCCTACTCTCAAGAGTTTGGAGAGCTGCCTTTTTTTTTTTTTTTTTTTTTTTTTTTTTCCTGAAGACTGGGAAAGAGAGGGGGAGAAAGGGAGTGAGAGGAGTGTGCTTTCCAAGATGGGGTTTCCAAGCTGTCGTTGCTCTAATAAGAATCTTATCCTGAAATTGGCTGCTCATTTCTTCGTGGGCTATAGGTAATGGACTCTAGCAGGCTTTTGCCACTCTCCTGTGTGTAAAGTATGCATCTTACAGTCCTGTACACACTACTCATACAGATAACACTGGCCTTCACAGGGATTTTTTTTCTAGCACGTGAAAATAAATAGCAGGTGGAAATTAATTAGACCTTCCTTGCTGTTTTGGGAAGTGAACTGTTGTTCAATAATCACATGAGTGTGACAACATACTCCTCAATTTTAGAAAGCAGATAAATTGCAGTGCCCCAAACTGACCTGCTATTTTTATTAGTCCAGAAGAATTGAGATGGTGTGAAAAGAAAAGACACAACCTTTAAAATGCAGGATAGCTTTTAGTTAAGATTGAATACTATATTCTACCTTCAATACCTTTATCTGACTGTTGGTGCCAGTCAGTTAAAAGGATGTTCATTTAAACATCTCATAGATAAACCATAGTACATGGACAGTGGGAAAATTTGTGGCTTATAGTGGAGAGATAAATACTTTAGAAAATGCTTGTTTTTTCAGTTGCAGTTTAGCACAAATCAATTAATCCGATTTCTTAATGCTTCCTCATGCCAGTCAAGTGCACCTGTTAAGATAACGCTGCAGGAAGGATGCATGTTTTCTCTACCTGGAACCATGGGTGGGTGGGGATGCTGAACTCCTGGTTCTCGTCTCAAGTAAAATAAATCTCATCTATGCTAATTTGCAAAATCCAGTTGTCCATCTTATTATAAATCTGTGTTCAGAAAGGCCTTCAGAGGCCCACCGTATGTGTCCACTTAAAAGTTTTATACTACAGCTTTTATTCTTCAGAGTATCAATGCTTTCTGTGTTGGGATCAAGACACTGTTGTCCCACTGCTGCACATTTTATCCGTTTTTGAACTTTTTACTTTACTCACAACTTCCGTCTTCACTGGTGAGAATATTGTAAATAGTAAAACTGTTATATCACTTTGAATAGATGATTTTTTTACTATGAAAATTATATTTTTTCTCGTGAAAGATGCTGAATTTGATCACTGATGCAGATGATACATATTCTTTCTGATAATTCTATGCCCTGTAATGTACAACTGAAAGCTCTCTTTTTCTGAAATAACTTCCAGCACAAGGGGTTTGGGTATATTTCACATTTTTACAGGGAAAACTTAATTGAGCAGACAGTAGTGTATTAAACCACTAATATAGCTACTTTATTTTACACCTACTAATACAGATACTTTATTTTACTGTATTACAATGGTGTTTGACCTATTTAGTGTTTAAAACATATTAACTTGGGTAAATATTTAAAAATTATGCAGAGACTTGTCTCTGCTTCACTCAAACTTTGAAAGCTGTTTTAGATAAAGTTTAAAAAAAAACAAAAAAAACAAAACAACAAAACAAAACAAAAAAACCAAAAACCAAAAAAACCACCCCTCTTTACAAATGTTCTCTTATCTTTCCAAAATTTTTTGTTCTCTCACATTCAGCTATGTCCTTAATATTTGGCATTTTGATTTATTAAGCAATCTTAAGTATTCTAGGCTATTCGCGTACACCAGCGCAAGACTTCAGATGCATTGTGCCTTGTGTCAATGATGAATTAATTCCAGCAGAGCACAAAAGTTACTATTATTTAAGCCTAGCTCCTCACCTCTGCTCTTACATCACAGTCCAGTTTTAAAAGGCTGCGGACCGGGTTGCGTCTCAGGGAGGGAAGCGAGGCGAAGGCTCGTCACGTCTGTGGAGAACCAGCGTGGGCGGCGCCGCCAGGGCCGGGCAGGGCAGCGGGGCGGGGGGCGCGGGGCTGCCGCGGGGCTGCCGCGGGGCGGGGGGCGCGGAGCTGGCGCGGGGCGGGGGGGTGCGGCGGGGTGCGGCGCTGCTCCGCGCTCCCGCGCCGGCCCCGAGGGGCTGACAGCGCGCGCCGCTACCGGGGCCTCGCGCGAGCGGCACGTGCGGGGCACGCCGAGGCCGAGGCGCGCGGGCCGCGTCGCCCCCTGGCGGCCGCGCCGGCACCGCTGCCTCGGCTGCCCCGGGCGGGGCCGGAGCCCTTCGCGCCGGGCCTGGGCCGCCCGCTCTTCCCGGGCCGGGCCGGCGCCATTCGCGCTGAGCCTGGGCCGCCTGCGCCACCCGGGCAGGGCGGGAGTCCTTCGCGCCGGGCCTGGGCCGCCCGCTCTTCCCGGGCCGGGCCGGCGCCATTCGCGCTGAGCCTGGGCCGCCTGCTCCACCCGGGCAGGGCGGGAGCCCTTCGCGCCGGGCCTGGGCCGCCCGCTCTTCCCGGGCCGGGCCGGGCACCGCAGAGCCCTCGAGCCGGGCGTGACACACACCCTGTCACAAACCGAGGGGGCCTAATTGCGGCACGGCGCGCTATCCTGCTATTTGTACAAATAAAAGACCCCGTCTTGATGCAAAATAAACACAAAAGCACTGTTGTGACTATAACAGGGAGTCATATACTAATTTATATAATAAGTGGTTGTGCACGCTTTATTCAAGATTATGGCTGCAAGAAATGGCATGAATTGCTGGGTGTGTTTAATGCTGGATTATAGCAATTTGAAACATGTCAAACACATGGCTAATGCCTCATGCTTCACTCATTCTTGCGTAAACCTGCATAGCCACCATCCATTATACCCTTGGTAACAACACAATTCTGCAAGTAAATATTGTTACACTAAGTAACCTTTCAATTCAAGTTGTTTAGGAAGAGAAAATGCAATCTTGTGCAGTCAGTTCCAGTGTCAGTTTAATGTTTCAAAAGGGAAGTGGTGTAGAGAATAAGTATCTGTACAGTGACTTGCCAGCTTAAAACACACATGCATGCACGTGCAGGTGCATGGGCGCATAGGAAATGTCCAGTTCGCTGCGGGGGAGAAAAGTAAAACTGTAGCTTCCAACTCAACGAGGTGGAGTATTTCTTCTTTTGGTATGAGTGGTACCTTGGCTACCCTGGCAGGGTTAGGTATTGAACCTGCAGTGCAACTATGCTCTAAAATGATCTACAATTTCACTTTCTCCTGCAGACAGCAGCAAATATTTTCCCCATATCTTTGTTTAAAACACCGGGTAGTAAAGCTTATATCCCACCTTTGTCGCCAAGAGTTACAGAATCACAACAGAAGTAGGTGCTGGTGAATGTGAATGTGGGTGCGTGTGTGCATGTGTGCCTGTGTAGGCATGCTCATGACTGACAGGGAGTGTGACAGCAAGAGAAAAGGGAAGGATTAGAAAGTATGAATGTGTATAAATGTATGTCAACATGGACCTGTATATTTTTACTTGTCCTTTGTGAATTACCAAACTTACAGCCTTAGTATCTGGCTGATACTTGTCTATTTCCTTTGTGTTTATTTATGCTTATTTTGGTAACAATCTGCACCACTGTTGTAAAAACAAGAAAAAAAGTACATTAGTTTGCCCAGTGAGAGGTTGCAGGTTTAAATTATTTTGCTACCAATAACTCAAGTTACTGATACACAGACATCAGAAATTATCCTTGTTTAGATGTTTTCAGTGCTTCAGTTAGTGAGGATTTAGAGTTGATAGTAGGTACACAAGTGCGTAGACTCACGTACATATGTATGTCTGTGCAAGAGAAAAGAAGGCAAGAGAAAAAGATTCTGCGCTCTTGCTTGTTCTAGCAGCCCTTTTTCAGTTGCCGACAGTGAGGAGGGGGCTGAGAACACCCAACACAGTGCATTACTCTAGCCAAAGTTTCAGTGTTGTTTTGAAAAATATCATTTTAAAACCAGAGAAACACCCCCCCACACACTTTATTTTTAACATAAAATTATAGGGTCCCTTTTCTCGTCATAAAAATACTTCAGTGTTTCTTCCACTTCACTTCAAAATAAATTGCCCTTTCTGGTATTGTTACTCTGTAGTTTCATTCTGCCTGTACACAGCTGTTGGGTCGGATTTGTTGTTTTCTATTGCCAGAGTAGTGTTACTGGTCATGTTACGTTAAAGCCGATTCTGCTGGCTCACAGGCACTTTAACTTTAAATGTAGAGCCTGAACTACACTCTGGGGCTTTGGAAGGATACAAAATCCACAAGACACAAAACCCTTTCGTTAATATGAAGTGGAAGACATTTAACCCTTCTTTGTTAATTGTAATGAAACAGTCAGAGAGATGTAAAAACAGGAGGGATGATATATTTATTTATTACATTTCTGGGTGTTTTGTAGTGTTTTGATTGTTTAACATTTACACCCCTTTGCCCTTTTAATGTGCCTGGCTAAATGTACCACTGTTATTGTCTAATGTTTGAATTTGTAAAAGATGAACCTGTCTGTTGGTTAAATCTTTGTTTGACTAAAAGAGGGTTAACGTTTGAATTTCCCAAATTTCCAAGTCCTTGTAACGATACAGCTGATGAAGTTTTAAATAAATTTCCACTCTGATATACGTGTCCTTTTATTGAAAGTAAATATTGTAAAAATCGGAAAAGGCTGTCTGCTTCCACAGTTGTGGCATATCCACATTAGAATTTTCATATAACTACTAAGGGCAATCAGACCCTTTTCTCTGAATATTTTAAACATTGTACATGTAAAATTTATGCCTAATTTGAATACTTATTAGCTGCCTAATCTCAGAAAAGAGTATTAGCTTTGTTTTTGCCTTGTAAAATTCATCACTGCTTGTATCACATTTTCTATTTCTATTATTTTTCTTTGCTGATGTTCATAAGTGTTTTAGAAGGACTGTTTCTTCATAAACACATCTGGTGCTGCTGTTGTTTACTGGACTATAACAGCTGCCCTCCTTTATGTTAACTGTGTTTGTGTTTAGGTTTTTTGCATCCTGTTTATTTCTGACCAGACCATCCTTAAATAACTCATCTTCTGCTATTTTAACATTTTTCACACAGTATGTACTTTTACTTTATCTTGTAGGAGCTGGTTTGTGGTAACTCATGCGGCATTTTAATTAATATCCCATGCACATAGTTGAAGTTGTAATGAATGATCCTTTTCCTGCCTTTTTTTTTTTTTTTAAAGGAAAGGCAGTTGCTCATACTTTGCAAGGGAAAAAATAGCTAAGTTAAATAATTAGGCTAAACTGCAAGCTTTGTTTCATTTCCCGAGTTTGCTTACACATCCCTCTCCCTTCAGAGGTGTTTTTTAAAATCACAGCTCAGCTAGGTTGTTGTGAGGACTCTTGTCAGTAGGTCGGGAGTGAGGATGAAGGAAGGCAGCTCCATTTTGACCCTGCAAGAGCAGGAGAGGACTTTTGTGGCTCTGAGAAGAGACGCTGACCTTTCCATATTACAGATACAAAATGCGCCTTGAAATTCTGGTTTGTAAGGGCACGTTGGTTCTTTATTTACTGCAAAGATTTCAACTGATCTTGGCAGGACATCTCATTGCTATCCTGAAAGTACAGTATATTTATGCAGTGAAAATGATAAAACATTTATTACTGTAGAGAAGGTAATATGCATAATTTATGCTGTTTTTAGCACAATCATTAGTGATATTCTTGATAGATTTTATTTCCAGCTTTCATATCTAATACATGCCTGGAAAATTAATTTTATATCTTTCATTTATTTGCCTATGTTAAAATTGAGTTTTAAGTCATCTTCAAGTGAACAGTTTGATTGCTGCTCATGCATAAGCTTAATTACTTCCCAGGAAGGACAGTATTAAATGTTTTAAATGTCAGAAAAATAAATGAATATCAGGCGTTTGATTAAAAAAATAGGCAATATCTGACGTGTTTGCAGCAGGAGCTTTTTCTTAAAATGCCTCCGAGGCAAAATTTTATTTAGTCACAAAAAAGGAGAAGCCCATTATACTATTTATCATTGGTTGATACCATATGATTTGTAACACCCTTACAAAATTTTAATTTTGTATGATTAGCTGTGCATCATTAAACAACAGTCTTGCATAAGATATGCTGTAAAATTCTGACAGAATCAAGATAGTGAATATTTTAAATAAGGCTGTATAGTCATCCATGGTTGTCAAAGCTAGATAATAGGAAATATAGAGCAGTGTGTGAAATCGTGCCTTCACTTTAACTGGTTTTATAGGTAGACTTTAAAGCGTAGTCGTTCATAAATGCTATTGACCATGCTGCGTGCATGGTGCGTTATTTTGGCCGTTAAATGTAAGCACACAAAGCTTGCTTATAGAAATCATAATTCCCGTGATTAGCAGCTGTATGAAAGCAGAGTTTGCATTGCATTTCTTGGTAAACGGCTCTGCGAGGCTTTTTTCTTCTTCTAAAGATGCTGTCTGTGTAATTGGCAGAGAGGGACATCTTGATAATGGAAGTGTAAAGGTGTAACGCGTGTGTTAATTGATACTTCTTAATCACTTTTAGGTATTAAGTCATGATGCAGGAATCTGCGACAGAGACAATAAGCAACAGTTCAATGAATCAAAATGGAATGAGCACTCTAAGCAGCCAATTAGATGCTGGCAGCAGAGATGGAAGATCAAGTGGTGACACGAGCACTGAAGTAAGCACAGTAGAACTGCTGCATCTGCAACAACAGCAGGTAAGTTTGTTTTGTTTCCTATTTGTTTTTAAACAAATAAAAGGCTGTTTTCAGAGGGGCACCTTTTTGGAGACCCTCGGTGTGTGCTGGATGTGGAGTATCGTGGAAGTGAAGAGCATGGGGCATTATTTGTTGTTGTTTTAGTGCACGATAATGCTGCAATGCAAAGGTCCCGTTCTTGTAGCAGCAACATCTTGCTGATATGGCTGCATGCCACCACGCTTGCCTGGTGATTAAAATCCCGCTGCGTATTTATAAAAGTTGTGCCGAAGCCTTGCAGTGCATGTTTTCAGGAGCTGTTAGTTTACTGTGCGGTTTGGGCGTGCAGGACATGGTGCGGGGTTTTCCACCAGAGGGCCACATTACTTGAGACTTTGCTTCGCTTGCAGTGAATTGTGCCAAAGTCGGAGCTGGGCAGTGAAGGGACTCTAGTGAAGGGACCAGAGTGACTTTTCTCGATAAACATACTTTGCTGTCATAGGTGTAATTAAAAAAAAAAAAAAAAAAAAGCTGGATAGTTCAAAAGCACTGAAATAAAAAAGACAGTGTTCCTGTCTGTGTGTGCTTGTGTGTGTGAGAGTTGTAATATGGATGTGTAATTTTGAAAACACGGGAAAAGAGAAGAAGAAGCTTTTCTGGTCTGTTTCCATTCTCATTTTGAAAACATATTTTTTGTCTGTTTGTGTTCCCAACAAGTTAATGGAGAACTGCTCTTATTTTTAAAACTGTAAAATTCAACTGTCCTCTGGCTGCTGACACCACCTAAATACAAAATGCAGTCCATTAATTTTTTGTCACTGTAAAATTTCTCTTCCTTTTAAAACCTGAGCAAACAAAACTCCTATTTTGTCTACCTAAGGAGTTGCCTCTCCATCAGGAAACACAGATTATACTAATGCACTGAAGCCCAAACTGTTTGGTAAACAGTTGGGATCTGATTCTGCAGAGTGCCCAGTACCTGCTTCAAACTCCTGAAAGTCTTCGCTGCCTCATCCTTTCGTTTGCTCAGCCCACTCAGCACCTTTGGAGTTCAAACCCTTAATTTTAAATGCTGAGGTTTGTTATTACAATGTCAGGTATTCTATTAATGGAAGGAAAGTTGCCTTCTGTTAGATAAAATGTTATAAAAATGCTGTTTTGTAGGAACATGTTTTAACACGATAGATTCATTGCATGTGCATGGGCCTCTGAAATAACATGTCGTAATAGCTCTTAAAATTGAGTAATTTTTACTGCTGAATTAAGCAGTGTACACTAGCTGTATTTATAGTCAAATATTTTAAAATATTTCAGAAAATGTGGAAGAAGGAAATAGTTGTAGATTGAAATATGAGAAGTTGTTAAGGCTTAAATCTGTGCCTTTCTTCAAATTCAAGTGTTTTCTGTTTTAACAATTGAGCACTTACAGTATGACAGTCTGAAGAAATACAAGTTTCAGGGTCTTCATTATGTTCTTAGCAGGTTTCTTCCTCTCTATATATACATGATTATGTATATATATGCTTTATGTTTTTATACTCTTTTCATATAAAATTGTATACATACAAGTAGATAAAAAAATTTAATATTGCTTTCACTTAAAATCATGCCATTATCTTTATTCAGGATTTCAGATTATAACAGAATTTAAAAATCTTTGTTGAGAAAGAGTGTATCAAATTGGTGAATATGTTTAGAGAACTGAATTTAAGTGAAGTACTTCAGAACACAAAAATGCTAATAGAATAATGTGCCACTTACATGTTTCTCAAAGTAGCAGTCCTAGGCATGTGTGGCCAATTTGTCCATACAGTCAGAGATTCCAGTTGATAGCATTTGCAAAGACCACAGAGAATTACAACTGAAGATGAAAATATCCAGTTGAGTACTAATAACAGACAGGTTCTGAGGGGACAGGCTTAGAAGTGACAATCTTTTCTTCAAAACTGTGATTAGATCTTAAATAAGCAGGCAGGCAAAGTAAAACCATGGCTACAGTTAATAGGACTCAAGAGGCGTTTTATGGTAGGGTCTGCACCATAGGATTTAAAACCAAGTTGAGTTAGGCATATGAATCCTTCTATAAAATATGTTGATGTGAAACATAAACACTGGTAAACATTCAGTAGGATGTTTTTCAGATAACGGGCATAGCTTTGTGCTACTTTTGCTTTTCTTCATCCTTTTTCTGTTTCTGTTTTTCCCCCCCTGTTTTTGACCAGATGCCTTTTGAAATATGAATTAAGAGGAAAAATGATGGCTGCTTTTATTATGGTGACTGTAGTAACTCTCTAAAGTGATATCTGTAATTTGTGGCTTGTCTGGAAAACTTGGACACAGAGAAAAACAGGGGAAACCCTAGCAATTATTATTCTTCAGATTTTTTTATTGTTTAAATATGTGTAAAATGTACTCATCTCATAGATTATTATTCTGGATTTGGCTTCTCTGAATAATTTTACTAGTAGTCTACAAATAGACAAATTGAGTTTTTTATAGCTTTTTCTAAAGGAAGCAAGTAAATGATTGCTGATTTTAATTTTTTCCTTCAACTGGGCAGCTATGTAAAGGGATGGTATTGCTTAAGAATTGGTTTATCAGCCAAGTAAAATTAGAAAATAAGTTTTTAGTGTGGCACGAATATGAACAAGAGAAGTTTAGGCTATATAGAAGACCAATCAGGCTAAGTTAAATTTTTTGAGTTATGTATGTATGGATATATAGAAAGTAAATACGATAAAACAGACTTTATTTTGTTCTTGTAGGCAACTGTATGGAGTTTGGACACTCTTGTTTTTTTCTTGATGAACTATGTTGTTGTGGTCTTTATATAGAAATGAGAAATTCGACTTAAATCAGGGAGTTATTCCTCATCCATGTATCAAGAGAGAATGACAGTATTCTATAATATATTGTAATATATACTTGGTGATAAATGGATTGGGTGCTGTCACAAGTCATCAGGTCGGCTTTGAAGATGTATGACTAGGATGTAAGCAACTTCTTATCTTGCTGTTGATATTTATAGATTTATAAATATTGCTGAAGTGGATGTAGAATTTTATTTTAAAAATATGATGCAAACTGAAATCTGCCCAGACTTGTTTCTTCTGCTT
>NW_027094090.1:25836431-25866431 GCF_029207755.1 Chamaea fasciata | reverse complement strand
ACCTGGAGACCTCCTGTCAGTGCCTGAACAGGTCAGTTTATTGGCAGCATCATGCCACAGGGAATAAAACAGAACACCAAAAGCCAGGGCTGAAGTAAGAAAAGCAGCTGTCTCATTTATTAATCCTTCATCTGTTCTGTAGTCTTTAAAAGAAGGAAAAATGAAATTGCTCATGTGGCTGAAAAAGCAGGTAGAATTGGTAATGTGGAATGGAAGAGCACCAGAAAACTAAGTTACTAGTTGAGTGACAGGAGCAGTTGGAATTACAAAGAAGGATAAAAGCTATGTGAAAACCTGGAATTAGTCCACGGAAAAATAATAAAAAAAAATTGCATAAAGTTAACCCCTGAAAAACTCAGGTAGGTATTTCAGTAGGATGTAATGACATACCTATGCTTCTTTATCATCATTATGAATGCAGACATGAGAGTATTCTACATGCTCTGGCCTCCTAAAAGCCAAGAATAGGTTTGAGGAGTATGTGACATTTACTGCCAGGTTTTTAAGATAGAGAAGACGAAGTTGTGAAGAAAGCCTCAGAAGGGGTGAGGCCAAAGTACCCTTCTCTAGACTTGGTTCATCATCTATTAACTTCAAAGCAGTTGTAAGGACATTCACAGATGCGAGAATTATGGGAAGGGATTAAAAGTTCAGGGTCAAAGATGATAAAATGGACAATGAAGACAAATAGACAGAGGACATGGCTGAAGGGAGATAATTCTAAAGTTATATGAGGGGTCTCTGCCAGTGAGAAGCATTTCTCACTATTATTCAGGTGAAAGAAAGATCTAAAGAACCTTAGCCAAAACAGAAACCCTGGACAGGAACATTAGCAGTCCCAAAAGATCTAGACTGTTGAAAATAATTTGATTTAAACATTATCTTTGAGGACAAGAGTGAAGCTACAATCACCAAAAGGAATATTAAAGAAAGCTGGAGTATAGCTTAACTTCTTACGAAGTTTCATGGTGGGAAATCTCGTGATGATGAAAAGGAAGTGCCATCATATAGTTTGACCAATGGAGGTTGAGGACAACATAGCACATGGCACCAGTACACCAATATAGTTTAAATCTGTGAATAACATCTAATCAGCGCACTGGAAGAAGATGTGGGAGATGATGTAACAAGAAACAAAAATGTTCCCCAACCAAACATACCTGTATTTATAAATACATTAGATTTTATATTAAATAATAAATTTATTTTAGTGTGAAATTAGTTTAGTCAAATGTATTAGAGGAAAAATAGTTATTTTAAATTGACGGTACAAGAAGTACAAGATGTAGTATTCGGTACAAAGGGTATTTCTGTCTTAATTAATGCATTTATTTCTATAAATAATTGCTTTTATTTGCATTGAGAATTTAGTCACTATGATTTGGTTTTTCTTTAGGAATCATAGAACACAAAGAAGCAGAACTTGCAGGGATGTAACTGTCTAAAGAAGGCCCTGCAAAGTATGTAACTAGTTTCAGGGAGTGTACTGGGTCACCAATTCTGTACAGTGGGCATCAAACTAATCTGCAAAGAAATAGTCGATTATATTGAAAATTTAAAATATCTTACAGTATGCCAGTCAGTCAAAGAAACAAATGCCCTGTACCTTCTCTCCAACACAACTGTGCAAATATTTTAAGCTATCAGAATACAATCTGAGATCCTTTTGAAGCTAGGTATGATTTGTAGGAATTAGATTAGGCAGCTTCTCTTCGTAAGAGAATCTGAATAGATGGATTTTACATTTCTGAGTGTGCATATTAGGCTTGAAATTACTTTGTAGTCACTTTGCATTACTTTGTGTAGAGTCTTCGCAGTCATACGGCTTTTTAAGCCTTAACAGAATTTATTATTATTATGATATTGCATGGTATGAATTGTTTACATATTGCCATTTATAATAATTCAAGTTTTGTGTTAGATTTAGAGATCAATGAAAAATGAATATGTCCTGTCTTGAAGGGATAGTAGTAATAAAACATTGCTCAGAGTAGGCTGCTTTAAATAAGAGGTTGTAGATGCTTCTAGTACTGACCTCTAAATTACTGTTTGTTTTATTGCTGTGAGAATTTCTTTTATATCTCTAAACTGATTATCTCTTCTTATTCCCAGTGAATTTTTCCACCTGCTGGCTTTGGCTTTTCCTCCATGGGGTCTCCTTCCTCTCATCCTTTCTGCTTACTTTGTATCTGTCATTGTTGGCTCAGTTTTTCATTGTGCTCCCTTCACCTTTACCGTTACTCGTCTATCTCTTGGCCTCACAAAATTCTGCTTCTGTGGATTTTTCTCCATCAAGCTTGATGCCTGTGCATACCAATCTTTCCATCTCTAGCAAAGTGAGTCTCTCTGTGGCTGTTCTAGTTTATAAAGGAAATGTTTTTAAAAGTCAGATGTTTAGATCTTAGAACAGTCTTCAATTATGTACAAAATACTTGGAAATGCAATCTTGAGACACAGAATAAACAGGCAAGTCCCAATCCAATTGAAATTCTTACCAAAAATATTTGTCTAGCTGAGTAGTAGATAACAATTTTGTAAAGACCAAATGTTGTCACTGGAGTCTGTACTATTTAACTGTGACCAAGAAATCTGGGGATAGGAGTGATGAATTGCTACCCAAATCCAAGGAGCTCAGCATCATGTTATGTTCCATCAAAATGGGTATATGTCTTCTCAAAATCAAAGACTGAATATGGCAATATTAAGGCATTTTCAGCAGGAACTTCAACAAAATAGATTGACCCAAAGAAATGAACTTCTAAGACTAAGATGTAGGTTGTGATGTAAAGCCTGTCTTCATTGGTTTGCCTAGAAGGGATATAGTCAAGAAGATGTAGTTTGCTTGTGAAGCTGGTTTTCCTGCTAACTTTAAGCTAGCCTCCCTGTATGCTGCTAGTGCAGCTTCAGTCCATCCTTTGGTGCCCTCCAAACCTGTGCATCATACTGTGTTTTGTACTGCACACCTCCAACACGCGTCAGAAACTGCTGGTTATTCCTTTTTTAGTTTTGTCTTTTTTTCAGGTGATTTTATGCTTTCGGCTCTCTTCTTCATTCTTCTATAGATTGTTTTGTGGAAACAGAAACAGTTGATCTTATGTTCATCTTTGAGGATTTGCTATCAGTTTTCTCAGGAGAAATTGCAAAGAACAGCTTGTCTTCTCTTAAATTATACAGGCCATAAGTAACCATCCAGTCCCAGACTTCAAGATTTAGATTTGCTAGTAAAGAAAGTTAGCAATACAACTTGTGATCTGATATAGACAGCATTAATGCAAGCAGAGGTCTTGTGCTAGTGGATCTGAGATACAGGATACACTGAAAGTTCTGTTGAAAACTGTCCTGATTTATAAATGGATTGTTTCTAATAGTCCTTTATCTCAGTTAGTCCTCCTTTAGGACAGTAATGGTCAAAAAGAAAAAAAAAATGTAGGAAACAAAATTCAGGTAGCATGACAAGTGTCAGGGTTACTACGAAACACTGCCTTATATAAGATGTTGTCTATCTGATCTATATAGTGAACTTGGAAAGAAAGGAATAGGAACCCCAGTATGCTTGAGCTGTTATTTCTAACACTGAAGAAAAAAACAATTTGAATATTATTATCTAACATTGGAATGCAGAGATCGAGTGAGTGAGTGTATGTATTTGCCCTAAATCAGACCATCTCCCAGGTCTTTTCAGATATGGAAGAACTAACGCGTTATGAAGCACAAATTCTTTGGAAGAAGGAATGTGTTTGCTTCTTTCATAACAAAAAAGTGTCTCTAGTGTCCTGAATACATACATGTTCACATCTGTGTTTTAAAATGACAACAATCAACTTAAGAAATTTTTATTCCAGTCTGAAATGAAGGATAGATCCTGTGTAAGATTTGCTGTTCTGTACTTTCTTCGTAGCCTGGGCTTTCAGGATGCTGACTGGCAATGCTACAGAAATATGCGTAGCTCCATCTGAGGAAGTTATTATCATCTTATTTTGTATCCTTGGAATAACTGATGTGCATTAAATACACCATTAATATGAATTGTGTGAGGTTTAGAATTTTTTTTAATAATGTTGGAAGTATTTATCAAAAATCATAAGAAAATTGAAACATTTATGGTTTTAATGGAGTTTTAAGAAGTGTACACAAAACAGGTGAAACTTCATGAAACAGTTACTTTTGGGATTCAAAATTTGCAAAACAAGGTACAGTTCTATCATTGCTTGTGAGAGCATCAGGAAGATGGTAGACTGTATCTAAATTATATGCAATTATGCGATTCACAAAAAATTCTTTTTTTTTCTTTTAGAAATATATTAAATATTAGCCCTTATTCATGTTATATGTTTCTCAAGGTTTTAGTTTAGGATTATACATGAATTAGAAACGTGCTTCCATACTCACAGATGTCCTTTGAAGTTTCAAGGATAGACCCAACCCTGACATATTACATGAAATTTATCCTACAGAATATATTCTGAAACATTCACTTAACACAGAAAACTAAGAAAAATGGGTAAGCTGATGCATTGTCTTACCCCTCTCCACCCGGTATGAATCCTTAAAATTCTATTAAGTCACTCAAACATGGTAGTTACGGTAAGGTGTGCACTGCACACTTAGACTGGTAAGTATGAAAATGCAGAGGAAACATGTCTATGAAAAATGTCTTTATGGTTTTCAGTGGCAATCAATATTAATGTTTCTTAAATTTGTTTTAATGGGTTAACATTATGAAAATCCTAGGTTTTAAATTATTTTTTGTAATTCATATATAGAGAAAGAATAGCGTTCCTGTATTTGGGAGCAAAAGAGAAAGCAGAGATGGGTTATTGGAAAGGACTAGGAGCTGTGGATTATACTGGATACTCAACTAGGAAGAGAGCAGAGAAGGAAGATGGATTGTGGAATGGGAACTGAAGGTTAAGAAGCTCTGGATCCCTTGGAACAGAAGGGACTTGCATTGGGAACATCCACACTTGTAAGCAAGGCAGCCTTTTGTGGCCTGTGATGCATCCAGGGCTGTCATTCACACAGATGATCCTCCATCTCCTTTACATTTCTTGGATCTCTTCCACATTACATTGCATTCTCTCTCAGATGACTCTCCCCACTTCTACACAGCCCCCACCCATTCATCCCTTTTGAAACACTACTTTTACAGCCCCAGCTTCCCCATTTACAGCCTTCATTCCTGTTGATGCTTGCCTTGTTCTTTTGTCCACCTCTGACCACCATCACCTTTCTCACTGCAGCTGCTAAGCTCTTCACAGAAGGAGAAAGCTTCTTGCTTTCTGGCATGGTAAAGATACTGCACTTACCAAATTATCTGCAAAAAAACCGGTGTGTTAACATGCCTACCTTCCCTATTACTCCAAATGAACCAGAAGGGATCAATTAAATGTAGGAGACTGAAAACAAAATTATTCTTGCTCAAATTTGATCATAATGCCTAGCCTGAACTCTCTTATTTTTAAAATCCAATTCAATAAACATTAACATAATAAATATAGTTTAGAAAATATGCTCTGTAATTTCTGTTGTGGTAGAACTCTGAGAAATGCAAGATAAGCAAAGCCAAATTTTCTCAAGTCCAGAAATGTTTACGGAATGCAGAATTTTAATTTGTGTTATTTAAACTCTGTGATACAGATTATGTGAAGTACTTGCATTAAAAAAAGGTATGAACAGTGCTCTCAGATCTTAAAAATTTCATTGTCAATTTTTGAGCAATTATGTCTAGCATTATAAAAAATGAAAGCAATAATATGTTTAAGATAAATACCTTGGCACCATGGATTTATTTTGTGTTTGGCTAGTAATCTCTAAGATTAGAGCTGGGTAGCTAGTGTCAGCTAACACTAAATATTATAACACATTTGGGACTGTGCCATACAGCAGAAACAGTAGGAGATGCATAGCAGTAGAAACAAGAAAAACATAAATTTAACACAATAAATTTACATTGAAAATGCTTTAGGGAGCAAGCCTACTTAATTGAAGAGGACATAAGCACGTGTTTAGCTGCTGTGTTTAATAGACAATGTGTAATACATTCCTAAAATAAGCATATACTTAAAGAGCTTAACTGATGTAAAGGTAATAACAGGAGTCAAAGAATAAAAGCCTGTGTATTTCTGAAATATATAATTGAAGGATCCTTTTTTACAGGCATAAAATTACAAGCTCATACTGAAGACAAATGTTATGTTTAACATGTGGCAATGTTGCTTCAAATGTACAAGCAACACAGGTTTTTTTTCCCTCATCCTGGCATCCTTAATTGCACAAATAGTTTATTTACGGGTTACTAGACTTAGCATAAATAATTAAACTCGTTGGCAAAATTTGTAGTTTTGCATGCCGTACTTTTTCTGTGTAATAAAATAGTAGAATGATTAAAAATATTAACACTCAATGCCACAGCATTTTGAAGATATAACCTTAAACATATCTCAGGCTTTAGATACCCAGACTTCAAGATGAGTTGGATCTGAAGTATTAATGGAAAAAATGTATGCCTATAAAATTCTGATTTAAGTTATTTACATTAGAATGGATTTCTTTTCCTAATATTCCAGCTTAAATTTAACATTTAAAGTGTGAAAATACATACATAGAACTAAATCTACTGCAGCCCATTAAAAGAATTAAAATAGATAAAACAGACCTGTTGCATTAGTGAATTATCTTCAAATTTCAATGAAGAAAAGGCTTAGGCTTTTTTAATTGCTGTCAGAATCAAAGCAAGACATGTTAAATTTCTGAATTTAGTCATTCTTTGTGAAAATGTTGCCTTGTCATCCATTTAAGTGTCTATCATCAAAATGCTTTTAATTAGAGTGAATGCTAGTACTTACCTGTTTTTCACTGCAGAAATATATGCATGGTTCACAGGAACATGTTTCTGTTGTTCCTCAATGTACATGCTAAATCAAGGCTGAAAAATCCAATGGTCAATCTAACTTGTTTTCCTTTTCCAGATTATTTTCCTGGCTATATTCTTCATTTTAGCAAACGTAGGATGATGGCTTTTTATGTGTCTGTACGTAGTGTTAGCCACTTTAGAAAATAGCCCTCTGCTTACCAGAAGCTGCCGACTGTTTAGACACTGGAATAAAATAGTCCTTGTATAGTAGGTGACTAAACTTTAGATAGTTTAATAATCTAATAAATACAGAACAGTTTAAAAATGCTGTTTTGAACCTAATTCTACTTCCCATCTCAATGAAGTATAGAAAGATAAAAAATAAAGCAGTGTTAATTTCTAAACAAATTTTTTTTTAAATGTATAAATGTAAAAAAAAAGAATTTTAAAAGTGCATTTCATAATAGCAAAATGAAAACTAATGTAATGTAAGAGCTGCTGTTTTTTTGAGAAGCAGTCTAGCCTAATCATTCAGTGAGACAGTGACAAAGAATTTCTGCTTAAAAATCCTAAGACTTAAAAATTGTAAAATTTCTGTTTTAAATCTTAAAACAAGATTTAAAATCTACTATTTAAATCAAAGTCTTCTGCATTCCAGTATAAATTGTCATTAAAACTGGTGATTTAAGTAATTTGATTTATATCAGTCAGTCATGTTACATGTCCAAATAAGACAAAAATATAAAATGCATAGTCAAGGGACCAGAACAACCCTTTTGGAGCTTCATCCCTACCCCCACTGCTTTTGATAAATATGTCACAAGTCTTTAAAAGTACATTATCTTTACCTGACAGAAATATATTATGATAAACAAGAGCTGACTCTCCCTTCAACTTTTTTCAATGAATGTGACACACTATTAGTTTAGCAATTAAAAACAAACTCAAAAACAACCCCAACCAAACAGTAATTTGGATAGGTAACAGACTGCTCTGGGAACTGCTTCAGCTCATCTTCAGAAGAGTAGGTTGGTCTACCTTTCCATTTTTCCAGAATGGAAAACCTGTTTATATTTGCTGTGTTATTTTGGTGTGACAAATGAGTCCTCATTTCTGAGGTTTCTAGGTCACGAAGCACTGCAAACAGACATTTGAGATATTTTTAAAGGCAGCTCTCACAGAGATATTTCGGAAGGCCATGGGTGCCTCGAGGAGTCAGCTCCCCCGGGCTCACTCCCAAGCCCTCAGAGGGAGGTAGACTTCCATGATCTTGCATGTAGTTGGGAACATGGACTGTATTGTACTCCTTTGGTTAGTCATTGAGCCAACAAACCTGAAGCGATTCCTTCACAGCAGAAAGCATGGTCAGCCTGAAGCTGTTGAAATGAGCAAATGGCTCCTGCAAGGATCCCCTGTGTGGGAGTCCCTCCAGGCACCAAGCACGGGGAACCTGAGAAGCAGCGAGCTGCCCTCAGGTAGCTCGTCTCACCAACGTGTCACACTGCACTCATTCAGCTACCGGGCAGGGCTGGGCAGTGGCTGTGCCTCTCATCCATGACCTCAGTATCTGTGAGCAGTCTGGGAAGTTAAAGCAAGGCGAAGTGACCAGTTACTGGGTGGTGGGTTGATGGGTTGATGACCTAAAGGGAAGAAGATCTGTAGGGTGTTGGGCAGGGATAGAAGAACCTGAAGGGAAGCAACTGCAACATGGAGGAGGCTGGAGAATGGAATGGATTTGGGCAGCAGCAGACTAGGAAGAAGAATCTTCTAGGCTGTTCCTCTTTACTGGGGACAGGATGGAATGTGTGGCCTGGATCATGTTTTCTGAAGTGCTTTTCATTGTTGCAGTCTTGCAGAGTATTCCCTGCATCTTCCCAGTGATACCTTCTTTTCCCCAGGAAAAGGTACTCAGTTTATTAAGAAATAGACATTATGTCAGTAATGTATTTGCCCGAACACACTTAGTGGGATGTAATTGTAAAAGCATTTCAATCACAGTGTATATGTGACAGTGAATTAAGTGTATTTTTAAGTTGCCATTCTTCAGCTGTACGTGGTTTATTACTGTGGTTCTTTGCCTGTGTGAGGCAGGCAAGATAATGCCTCTGTAGTAGAAGCTGTTGCCACAGGAGCTGTGCAAATCAGTGTAAAACTTCATGTCATGCAGCCATGCTACTGTAATGCCTCTCAGATGTATGATCTCTCATAATTTGAACAACCTGTGGTGATTTGGATGTAGAATCCTCTCAGGAATGCTGCCATGTGGGTTGGTTGTCATCCATGCTTCCCATGTGGAGTTGTTATCAGGCACTCAGTTGGTAGTTTTTTGTAGACAACAAACCCAAGGTGGTAAAATTCAGACTAAAATGATAGTATAGAAAGGCATGTGTTACTGGCTTTCTGATTCATACCAAGAGACTTTAATATAGGAGGCATAAACAAAAAGAAATGTTTACAATACTAAATGATAAACAAAACAAAGAAAGAAAAACTTTAATGTTTCAAGTAATTAAATAATTCAAATAATTAAACGAGTCCTAATTTCTGAGGTTTCTAGGTCATGAAGCACTGCAAAGTGCTTCATGATTGGTAGATAATTTTTTTATTACACATTATCTTTGCAGGGATTGTATAGTCCTTCATAAATACTGGGAAATCCTTCCACCAGCAATGCCTTCCAGTAGCTATACTGTCCCACCTTATGAAGTCGTAGAAATCAATTACAAGGCAATTTTAGCTGGCTGTGCATATCAAATTTATAGAAGAGTTTCTCATGAAACTAAAATGAAAATGAAAGTAACATTTCTGCTCTGCAGCCACTCAAAAAAGAGGTGAATTTTAATACAACAGTTCTGCTATCTGTAAGAATTTGTGATAACAAGCCAAAATTAAAACTGATAGAAGGGGGGGAAAGGGTTAAAATGAATAGCTGTAGTATACCACACTGCATCTGATTTCACCTGTTTCAGCTCAAACACTGTTATAGGGTTTTTTTAAAAAAATTATTAATCTCTGAAAATGACAGGTGTCAAGAGCCTTTTGTAATACTCATACAAAAAACTTGCGGTCAAGAGGTCGTATCACTGCAATGTATTAGGCAGTAGCCTTCTCTCTTGTGGTATTTTCCTTGTTTGAAGTGTTTCCAATGAAAGATGCTTTTTGTAATGTGCATCAGTAAAATGATCTATTTGGGAACAGCTTTACATGGTAAAGGAAGCTGTGAGAATACTTTGATATTGTATACATCATCTCTCTTAACAGTTGTATGTCCAGAACTGTCTGGTGCTATATAGCATGCAAAGGATATATGGTTTACAGCAGCATATGTGGTATGGGATTGAATTTTATAGATATTATTCTTGTCATGAAAACAATTTTATAAATAATATTCTCATACTGAAAGCATTTTTTCCCATTTTTTCTTTTTTCTTTACATTCTTTAAAGAGAGTTCTGATGCCCTGAAAATGAAACTCTGTATTTCAATATGAAATCTTTCAGTATTTTCTGTGTTTTCTTTGCTGGCTTTTAGCACCACAATCCATAAGAAAATTAATGTAGTGTGCAAAAGAAGGTGTTTACACATACACGGAGAAAACAAAAGTGGAATGGTTTTAAAACTTGCTTTGACATGCTTATAGTAAGACAGGTTTTATTTTAAGGCACAGTGGATGAGGGCACTTTCAGAGGCTCTCCTTGAGCTCTGTGAGCTGAATGGATAAATTCTTACTTTGTCTTTGGGCACATCAAAGCTTGGGCACTATACCTGCTTGGACAAGTATTGTGAGTCAAATTATGTAATATGCCTCATAAGAGTTAAGAAAAAACAAAACAGAACAAAACAATGGCGGTGGAGGCTTTGAACTTTTTTATATAAAGTTAGATTTTGAAAATATGTCTTAGTTTGACACACCAGTGACCAACGTGTTTTGGCCCAGAACCTTGTGAAAGAGTTGTTCAATGTGGCAATACCGCTGCAATTTGTTTTCCGTTTTTGTTCAGTTGATTTGGGTAGGGGTGAAGAAGGGAGATGAGTGACAAAGTTCTACTGATATGTTGGAAACCAGCTTTTAAACCCACATCAAAGTAGGGTCCCTAAATATGGATTTAGGAAAGGTGGATTAAAAAAATGGGAGCCAATCAGTAGTTTCTAAAGTGCCCTGAGGGGAGGAGGAAGTGTTCATCAGATCCTCTGTGCCCCAGCATCATGCATAGGAAGGCCTGAGGGATGCAAGGAGTGTGTGCTTTTTAAAAGTTAGAGTTAGATGAGGAATGTTGTTTTCTGTTTCTGACAGAGCAGCTTTATTGTGCTCGTTCAGACCAGAATGAACAACAGTACTGCCTGCATCATCTCGGTTTGATGTAGGAAAGTTCTGCAAGGTTTACACTGCAGATTGGTGGGAAATGATATTTTGATTTTAAAATTAATGTTCATAATTTCTTTTTTCCTTCTGGATGGGCTTGTGCAGCATTTGTATATGAATAGGCAATTGAGAATTTAAAAATAGTTGCCTGCTAGTCTTTATTGAATTGAGAGAAGGGAATGATGGAGACAAGAAGGAGACGAGAGTAGTCCAGGAAGGAACTGGGGGAAAAAAAATATTTTAAAGTTAAAAGTCCTTAACAACACAATAATTTTTGATGAAAGAGCAGTGTTAGTAGAACACTGCATAGACAGGATGGAAAAGACGAATTCTCAGAAAATAGGGAATGGTAGTTAAACAGGATTAGGAAGGCAGAAAATAAGGAAAGAATGGAAGAAAGTTTATTGATAATAATGAAGTGTAGAGGAATCTATATTGCAAACAGTATTAAAAAAATAAAATACTCACTATTCTGCTTCCATTCTGTTATTTACTGAAAGCTCTGTTTTCAGTAGTTTGAGCAACAAAGACTAATAACAAATATGAAAAGGAAAAATGTAAGTCGATATCTGGGAATGAACATTTTTGGAATTCCACTGTGTTTCTGATTGCTGTATAAAGTGTGTTCCTCGCGGTTATCTCATTTTATGGTATTCCCCAGAACACAAAATGTTAGATGTCAAGATCATAGCAGAGAAATAGAGATGTTATGAACTTCTACTTAAACAGCCTATCTCTAACAGGCTGCTGAAAATTGTTATTTTGATGCATTTTTATGTATGGGGATCTTTAGAGTGTAAAGCTACAGTGCTAGCTGGTGGGATGGGAATGAAAATTAGTTTACCTTTGTGTTTCATGAGGATGAGCAATTTTAAGAATAGGCCAATTCTGAAACTCAATTGTGATATCTTTGGCAATATTAAATGTGTGATCACCACTTTGGTAGCTGCAAAAGGAAAAGAAGAGGTCATACACTGAAATGGTAGTTGCATTTTTTTAGCTTTAACTGTTTTTAAATAGCAAGGTATCAGAACTCCTATGTAACAAGATAGAAAAACCCCTGAATCATAAGGAAATCATAAGGACTGACTGGGAGTTGCTAAAGGAAGGGCAATGCATAAGGACAAAGGAGTAGAAAGAGACAAAAAGAGATTAACAGGAGCAGGAGAAAAGAACTTGCAGAAGACAGAATTAGAAGTTATCTTTGAATTGATAAAATTATCCAGTCTGTGAAGATAATGAAAATATGGTACTGAACAACTAATGAGCAACAACTGCAAGATGTGATAAATACATAGATACAGTGTTCTAACTTCAGTAATTGAGAAAACTTTCCTCTGACATCTGTTATGATACTGTATTGATGTGATTGTTTTGTATTAATTTTGTGCTCCAGTCTTCAGAATATTTTTGATGTGTCAGCCTAGCACACAGCTTCTGATGTCAATGGCATTAAATGTTTAAAGCCAAAGTTACTGTATTTTGCCACATCCTGGAAGTGTATTTAGTTAATTTTTATAAATAATGAAGATTGGCCTGGAAACTTAGATTCCTAGCCATAATTCGCTTAGTAGCAGTGCATGAATAAAGGCTTAGAGAGCTTTAATGAAGTATAGATAGGAAAGTAATAATGTTAATAATTGGGGTCTTTGGCATGTCAGTAAAGTAAATAAGAAGTGGTTGAGACTTTTTTTGTCAAACTTTGGATGTAGAGCTTCTTTACAGTATTGAATGGGGTAGAATAGGGAGTTGAAATAATTTTATCTAAGGCAGACAATTAAAAATCTGAGCAAGTGCATTAAATAAAGTTCCTCTTCCAAAATATTGAAAGCTTTCAAAACCCAGTGTACCCTGGAAGATGAAGTGTTCGATACTTCCGAGGGCAGCGTCCTAAATCATTAATGTGAGACAGAGAGGTGTGCAACTTTCTTAAAAGCTTTGCAGGGGCATAAGTGAGATCCAGGTAGTTTTTATTTCTTGTCCAGATTGTGCTATAGCATTTTTCAGTAACTTCCATGTTCATTCATTAGTCTGAAATACTCATGCTGTTTTTCTCATTTTGCAGAAAGTAGGAGACTTACTATTTACCAACTTATTCTAAATATGAATTTTTGTACTATAGAAGTTGAACGTGTGCATTGAATCAAGGTTTGAAAATTGTGACTCAATATTCTTGAGATTTTTCTTTTTTTAGTTACGTGTTTCTGAAGGGTTATAAACAGCAATAATTTAATTTTACCTAAATGGCTTATATGAGAAGACAAAGAACAAGCACATAGATCCAGACTAGTGTAACTAAAATACTTCCTCATCAGTTTCAGACTCCCCCTTGTGTTATGCCATAATTCCTATACAGAAAAAAGTTCTGGGGAATAATGATAATTCAGAAGTGGTACATAAAATTCCATGGCTAATTATATTTTTTTTTATCATAATATGGTGTGGCTCATTGATAGGCAGGATTATTTCAACTCCCTATTCTTTGTTTATAAACTAAAGGTCGACAAAACTGGAAGACAATCTAATAATGTAACTTAAAGGAAAGGAAAAAAAAAAGAGTTAGCATTTTCTTATGTTTCATCTTCTGGAGTTTTTTCAGTTAAAGTAGTGAATGTTCCAATTTTATCATACTCTGAGCTAGTCATTTTTTTCATGGATAAATATTCCCAAATTTTCATAAGCAAACTACTTGGTTTGGCAGCACTGATTATTAGTTTACCCATGTTTTTAATTCAGAAATGTTAGTGAGAAAAGCAGCCAGTAACAAAGTTGAAATTAAATATATTGTCCAATTTTAGAAAAATACCCCTGTCTGAGAAGATTATCCATTTTATTTTTAGATTAAAATTACCTTAAAATCCTTGGAAGGATGACTTCATACTTTTTTTTTTTTTTAATACTATGTCTAAAAGTAAAACAAGTAAGATTGGCATATTTTACAGTCTTCCTTAGTGCTATTATCTCTTAATATGAATACTGGAACATTTTGTGTTACAGGCTTCTTTTCAAAGTAAAAGGAACATTTCTGCCCATTAACAGAATTGGAGTATTTTTTATAGTTGTGTAATATTCCTTAAAAAAAATTGTTACATCTTGTTGCTACAGCAAATACATACATACTCTAAGGCCTTGCAAAAAAAATGTCTAGCATTGCATGGTGATTCAAAGAAACAATGCTGTAGGAAAGAGTCAAACGAAAAGGTAACTTACAACAAGTCAACAATGTAGTATTTTTATAGTGCTGTGTTCATCTGCATGGTTCCACATCATGATTGTTGATCAAATGAATTGGTATCTGCCCATATTAAACTATTAAGGATCATCTAAAGAGGACAGTGAAGGTGGTGAAGGGCCTTGAGGGGAAGCCGTGTGAGGAGTGGCTGAGGTCACTTGGTTTGTTCAGCCTGGAGAAGAGGAGTTTGAGGGGAGACCTCATTGCAGTTACAACTTCCTTGTGAGGGGAAGAGGAGGGACAGGCACTGATCTCTGTGGTGACCAGTGGTAGGACTTGAGGGAATGGCCTGAAGTTGTGTCAGGGGAGGTTTAGGTTGGATATTAGTAAAAGGTTCTCCACCTAGAGGGTGGTTGGGCACTGGAACAGGGTCCTCAGGGAGCACCAAACCTCACAGATTTCAAGCAGTTGGCAAAGGCTCTTGGGCACATGGTGTGACTCTTGTGGATGGTCCAGTGCAGAGCCAGGAGCTAGACTCAGTGGTCCTTTTGGATCCCTTCGATCTCAGCATATTCTATGGTTCTGTGATTCTCTTCCTGGCATCCAGTTCTCTGTTAATATTTTGTTGGGGCAGTATGCAGCTATTTCAGTAGAAATGATTTATGCTTCATTCTGGCTGCTTGGGTTATGTGAATCAATTTTATTCAGGGATGAATAGAGACTATTGATTTTAAAGGGCTTTGTATCTTCTCAGCACTTTTTTAGCCTCTTGTTTGGGTGCCCTAGGTTTAGGCACCTAAGTTTGAAATCACTGTCCTAGATATATTTGCAGAAGGGGCTTGATGATACTGTTTTTTAATTGATTAATTTTTAGTTATTGGTTTTTAGTTTATCAAGTTTCAGTTGCTGAGCTGTTTTATCCAGGCAAAACAGGCAAGGTGATTCTCATCACTTAAGCATCACTGCAGTGCAGGGTCCCAGGAAACTCCTGTGCTTTTATCAAAAGACCACATTTTGTCACAACTTCACTCAGGAAAAAAGGAACGCTGTCTTAAGAGTACTTTTGGGTTTGGATTTTTTTTGGCATTGAAACATGATCCAGACTTCATAATCAGTTTTAGATTCTCCTTTTTATTATGACGTGATTCCCACGTAGAAGTTTTTGGGGAGGAATGATAATTCAGACGTGATACATAAAATTCCATGGCTAATTATATTTAGTTATCATGATGTGCTGTGGCTCGTTGATAGGAAAGACTGGAAAAATGCTTGTTTTGCTTTTATTTATGAAGAAGTTATTAATCATGCACAGTAATTTATTCCATTTCATTATGTAACCCTTTTGTGTAGGACTTGATTTAGAGAGGCAGTTTAGGGTAGAGCTGGGATTACATTTCAGAAGTCAGAGATTTCAGAAGTTTAGTTTGTAGGTCAGTCTGTCTCTGGTTGATAGCAAAATTTAATCAGCATGTTATTTGGAAATACAGAGACATGGTTTTTCTTTTTCCAAGCCCAGGTGTGAATCCTGACTTGGGCTAACTATACTTGTCTAAGTTTGATTAACACATCTATAGCTTAAATCTTGAAAACAGCAGTGCTGGGTGTGTTCATATTCATGAGAGTTTCACAGTAAACCTAAATTAGGTAAACTCTTTAGAAAAAAAAGGTCATGTCAAGAAACTTCAGCTGATAAGTATTTGGACAAAAACATGTGAGTGTATTTATCCCAATGTAGCAATTTGGTGAATGTTATTTCTACTGAATATAACCCAAGCATCACTATGAATTTCTGATTTAATGTCTTCAAACGTCTTTGAAAAATGGTCTTGCTAAAATCCCATGGTTAAAATTCTGTCATGTTCCTCAGTCATAGCCTTTAGGAGAAATAAAGATGACAGCTTAAGCTCAACTTCGTAGTTTTCCTCCAAATATTTGTGATTTTCAGACACTCAGTTTGCTGAGTCTTTTAATATTGTTGTGACTTGGGCAGGTTTGGCATTATTCAATTTGTTGGTTCATAGCAGTTACCAAGCACTGACCAGAAACAGTAAGCTAAGTGTTTACTAAGCATTATTTAAGTCTTGGTCTTTTGCAAGAAGGCAGCAATAGCAAATACCTGTGATGCAGACACTATTACAATACTTCAAAGGTAAATCCAAACAAACAGAACAAAAATATTAGGTAAGAAGCACTCCTGTTAAGAATCTGTTACAACAGTTCTGCAATTTCAAGCACATTCTGTTAGCATCCTAAATAGATCAGTATGATAAAAACAAATCTATGTGACAGCAGTAGCCTTGTAGTACCTGGCTACCATTCTGAATTACAGTACTTGTTATAATTTTTAATTTGATTAAATGTATTTTACTTAAGTACTTTGTTATTTATTTAAAGTAATGTAATATATTTGTTATATATTTAAAGAAATGTTCTAGAGTTCTTTGACTAAGAAGCTGAAAAATAGAATAATTTGTCTGCTTAAAGTAACTATTTTAAATTTATATCTCTGTGAGATAGCCACAAAAAAGATTGATTTATTCAAAATTATGGTTTCTACCACCTGTTTGAGTGTTGAATGTCTGTGTGTTTCAGTTTCAAATTTGATAGCCTTAATGAGAGTAATTCTTTCAGAATTTCAGTATTTTTGTTTCATTTATTTTGTGTAGTTGTCATTGGCCAGATAAGTCGTGATAATAATAGCTTCAAATGTAGAGAAAAAAATGTACAAAGTGGCACTTATTAATTAACGATCACAAATTAGATTATTATGAGGGGATTCTACTCAGCTGCCTAAGTAAGACAAATACAGTGTGTTAATACTGAAAAAGCTGCTCTCCCATTATATTGCAAGTCTGATGTAGACACAGAAGCAAGGAGTTTCCTATTAAGACTATTTTATTCCTGTGTTATTATGGCTGTATAATGTAGCTAAAGAATTCGTAAGACTTTATGATTAATTTAATCTCAGTTTACAGTTGTTTCACTTATGTTTCAACCAAGGAAGCAGGGATTGAGGCTGCTGTAGATATAATTTTTACTATGCTGTGTTACACTAAATACTGTAGGTGTAACTTTAGAAAACCTTAGGACTCTTATGAAGCTGGCTATTTTTAAGATGTACTTCAAAATAGACTGAATTATTATTTCACATTATTATGTGAAATATATGTTGTGTGTATATGATTATGTCATCTCAGTTTATGTGTGTGAATCTTTGATCCAGTTACTATATTGCCGTTACTAATACAAGACCCTTTCAACTGAATAGTTATTAAATATTGAAATGTTCCAAAAATACTGCGTGAAAATAAATATTTAATTTAGCATAATACCTTCACAGAAATATTTCAGCTGTTTTATATTTTGAGAAGATACTAAAAGTATTGTATGAGCTAATAGCTTGACAAATTTCATAAATTCTATTTAAGGTGTATACAATCTCTCTATTTTGCTGTATGGGTATGGGCCTAAAAGATTGAAAGTGTTTTCCGTGTTTGTAAAGTCATCTTCTTTTAAATGTAAATTTCAGAAGTTTTTCAAACTCCACATAAATTACTCCATGTAGGCTTAACCAGAGGCATGAATGCACTCAGAGTTTGGATTCTTACAGCTGACAAGACTGTTGAATAGAGCAGATAAATGAATGGGGAGAGATATAAGAAATAAACAAATTATTAGAAAATTAAGAATCTTTTATAACCAATATCTGTGTAACTTAGGGAATATCAAAACAACCGAAAAACAAACCACACACAAAAAAAAAAGCAACCAACAAAAAAATCGTGAACAACACAAGATTGTACACCAAACCCTCTCTTCAAAATCTTCAGGTAGATTTTTCTCCTAAGTTTCACTTAAAGGCCAAATTTCACCCCATCCTCTCACTACTAACAGATGAGCCGCAGTAACAACCAATATTAAACTAGACTAAAATAGCTCTCCTGTTTTCTATAAATCAAAGATGTTCACATAAACAATTACCAGTTTGTGGCAGACTGCCAAGTGTTTATTTCTTACTGTAACTACCAGTGATCATCGTGGGAATTGTCATGCTTTTCCCTCCTGGAATGCATATTGCGGAGTAATTGTGGTAACAGCTTATTCACAGCTTGTTAAGTCATATTTGATTCAAAGAAATATTTGGGTAAAACAGGGTGTCTCCAATGTGTATTTAGTTAACACAACAGACAATCAGTTTTCAGTACTGTGGTAATAGACTTATTCATCTTGATTTGGGAGAATGACTTTGGTTAAATGCTGTCTGTGGTTGAACCCTCATTAAAACCGTTAGAAATGCTACACCAAATCATGGAAAGGCTTGGGTTGCAAGGGACCCAAGAGATCATCTAGTTCCATTCCCCCTGCCATGGATACCTTCCAACACACCAGGTTTCTCAAAGCTTCATCCAACCTGACCTTGAACATTTCCAGGAAATGGGGCATCCACAACTTCTTTAGAGAACCTGTTCAAGTGCCTCAGCACCCTCACAGTTAAGAATTTCTTCCATATATGTAATGTAAACCTACTCTCAGTTTTAAGCCATTTCCCCTTGTCTTATCACTCCATGCCCTTATAAATAGTTTCTCTCCATCTTTCTTGTAGGCTTCCATCAGGTACTGGAAGGTCGCGGTTAGATCACCCCAAAGACTTCTCCAGGGTGAACAATACCAAATCTCTTAGACCTTCCTCATAAGCAAGGTACTCTATCCCTCTAATGATCATGGTGGCCCTTGACTCAGTGAAAAGTTTGAGAAAATAATTTATTTTTATCTTCCTTGTCTTTAATAGCTTTAGGATTTTTCTGTTCTCCCTTTCACCATTACAAATACATTGATTTTTTTGAGACTTTGGTAATAGTATTGCTAATGAGTGTCAGCTACTTGAAATGTTTCCTCTATGGTAGTAATGAACATTATGTTATAAATGTTCTATCTGATACCTCAATTAGTATTTAGATTGGACTCATAAAACTTCTTAAGTAACCATCATCTGTCTGTCAGGGGAAAAACGTAACATACACCCAAGGTTAGCCCAGACACTGTTGTGATTGACTAAATTATTCGTTTCTGATCAGCTGTTGCCTAAGAGTTGAGTGTCCTTTGGGTTCAGGATTCTCGTGGGATCCATTCTTGTCCCTTCTAGGTACAAGGCAGAGTGAATCTCAAAATCTTAGTTTGTGCTTCATAACACATTTTAAGTAGCTGTATGTGTGCTCTGTCCTTTTGTAGAACCTTTGTTGGAAAACTCGTTAGAAGTAAAAAACTTACGAGCAGGCACAAATGTATCTTAATCGAACCACAAACATAAGCTAACACAGAAGAAGGAAAGTATCAATCAGCTCTTTATTTCTTATACCGTGAGGTACAGCAATATTCAAAGAGATTTGCATTCTTAAAATGAATAAACTTTTTTTGTCTATGCCAGCAAGATGATATTTGACCTACAGCTTCCTCTGGTTTTTTTCTTGTTACTGGCAAACGATTCTATCTGCAATGTCCTCCCTTAAAAACAGTTGGAAGTAGATTTTTTTGCATAGAAAGCATTGCTAAACATTTTATCAAGATGTCTAATATTTTTTAGTAACTGAAAGTGAACTATTTTCAAATGGTGCCTGAGAGCCTGGTTTGATATAATTAGTCATTTGTGTTTAAATATTTTATTGTGATGCTATTAATCATGATCTTCTTCACTGTTTCTCTTCAGAGGAGCCACAGCACTTCCCAGGGTCAAGCATTTTTAAATGGTGATGGTTGCTAATAGCTCAGTGCAAAAGGTGCTATCAGTGGCATGACAGAGGTAGAAATTCGGAGCTTTCTCTTGCATCATCTTCAAATCCGTAACAGCCACTGAATTTAAAAATCAGGGGCAGATATTGGTCAGAATGTTTAGATCACTGTAAAACAAGCAGGGTAGATGTAGATCTCCTCTTGAATTGACAGCATCCTTTATTTTGGGGAGATCTTTGCTTCCTTTGTACTGAGAACAGCATCATTTTAGACCAGCTATCCAAATTAGAACAGTTCAGGGCATGACTGTTCATTGATTTCCTATTTGATTAAGAGTGAACAAAAAAAATACAGAACCCTTTATTTAAAAATAGGCTCTTTGAAACCCTTTTGAAGAGGATCAAGAAACGGGAAACATTAGGAATATAACCGTGGTTCCTTGATCTGCCTCATCAGTTCAATGGTATTTCAAAAGTGCAGTTTTTTAAAATATTGTTCCCACACGTTTTTGGAATTCTAATCAAAAGGTAAATCGATCAGCAGTAATGTCTTGGATGTAAAGCATGCAGTTTGAATAGCTAGCCAGAAATTGCCCATACTTTCCTTGATATATTTTTTAAACAATTGCTGTATGATGGGGTAGCAATCATTGCAAGGATTAAGGGGCCTAAAACTATATTTCTTTCAGAGTCATAACAGTAAAATATAGTTGGACTTGTACTTTTTGGAAATAAAACTGATTTAATGTAAAAACAACTCAGAGTGGCTTCATCTTGGGTGTTATTTTTGCTTAAGAAATCAAGTTGCTAACTACACTTGGCAAAGTATTAAGGCTTTTATCTTTAAACCATCACAGCAAATAGTATTTTGTGCCTACTAGAATTTATTTTGTATAATAGAAAGTTGCATTGATACACAAAAATTAGTGAAAAACATTTTATCTTGTAAATAAAAAATATTGATAATTGTGAAGAATATACACAACTTCTCACTAGCATTATAACAGGTATAGCTAGAAGCATTAGAGAAATTAGGTTATTAAGTGCTGGTTTTAACTAGATACCTTGTATTTTATGAAAAAAAATAGTTGATTGATTTTTAACATTTTAAAAATTAATTTAATCAAATGCAAGAATAAGAATGCATATGAAAACAAATAGTCTAGCCTAATTTTACCAAATGCTCTTCTTAGAAAATATAAATAATAGAAATATTAGTATGCAAGACTGTTAAGAATGACAGTATAACATAATTTCCCTTAATACTGAAGAATTTTATTAAATTAAACTTTCAGTCTTTTCACTTACAGGTTTTTCAGAGAGGTACTTTGTTTGACTTTGAAATGTGCTTTATAGTAGTCAGCTCTCTGCTGATATTAAGGGATTTAAACATGAATAAAGATCAGTAAGCACAAGTTATGAGTGAATTCTGAGCTAAAATACAGCAAGTATTGTGGTCACCATCCTAGCATGAATGGGTTATGTTTGCAGCTTTTTGGACAGAAAATACCATATTACAACCTTCCTGAGATGTCCCTCAATATTTCCATTCCATTTATTTCAATTTCTTTTTTTCCTGTCCTTTTCTTATATTTCTTCTTCATTCCCTTTCCATTTTCTATTTCTTTCAGAATTGTTGTGTAGTTTATACGTGAAAAACTAACTGGTTTAAATCTTAGGAAGGTACTGAAGTAAAAGGAATAGTCAATCAATCAATCAGTCAAAAAAATAGAAAGCCCAAGTCACCACCAAAGACCCACAAACAGAAAAATGAAAAAACAAAAACAAAACAACAAAATATGGAAACTAGTTTGTGTGGTACCTGATTCTGCTTGGGACAGAAGACTAGGCTTCACTTGAACTTCGTCAATTTCTAGATATATGGCCCTGTTATGCTTCTAACCAGTTTTGCAGGATTGTTAGTACAAGAGTTACAGTATATTTTAGTAGGCATTGGGGAAAAGAATGGTAATCCTGCACTTTGTCATGCCATTTGCAATACTTGTCATCTCAAAAAAAAAAAAAGGTAAAAAAATATGTTGGAAAAACTGCAGACTTGTTTTGCTTTATATTAGCTTCTGAAAACTGACATGCATCCAGTTTTGTTTGTAGTAGCATGCATACTACTTTATTCTAACTCTTTCTTAGAAGGAGACACAAGAGATCATTATCTTTCTTAAATACATATGGAAAGATTTACCTATTTAAGACCACGTGAAAAAAAAAATAAATAAAAGCAGGAAGAGATTTTTCTGTGTTACAAGGACTTTGAAGATTCATGTACACCTGAGTAGAATGTTTTAGTCCTTCTTATCTATAGATACAAACAGTACTTTTAAAAATATTGCTTGGATGTAATGTGCTGTTGAAACTATTTGTATTATTGGGCCTTAAAAACATGTTCAAGTTCTTGATCCCTACTGAGCAAGGTATTGTAGGAGTACAATGAAAGGACAGTTTGTTTCCTAAAGAGCCAAGAATGTTGTGTCTTTGAAGTGGTTTTAGTAATAATAGAAAAAAACCAATATCGAATACCTTCCAGTATAACTGAATATAATTCAGCGGCTGTAGTGTCATCTACATTACAGTAGTGTTCTTTACACCACAGGTGATTTTTCTGGGGTAAGTCTAAACAGTGATGTAAATCTCTAAAATCATTTCTATTGTTAGTCAAGATAACCTTACATTACTGTCTCTATCTGGATATGTTTTTATCACAACTGCTGTGCTAAAAAGAGTTATGTTGTTACGCCTTCCTATGATGCTTTTAGCTTATTCTCCTTAGAAAGGCTCGTCGCTTTACCATTAGCTTGGTCTGACCATTAAGAAGAAGATTACATAAATATGCTTACTAGTTTGATTAGAGGACAGCTTTCTGACAATAATATGGATGACTCAGATTGTGTTTCCTTGCTGTCAACTCCTTGCCCTGTTTTCACGCAGCAGTTGAGGGACTACATAAAAGGCTGTGTTTGCCGTGCCATCGGAGGTGGTGGGAGCCCTGTCTCTGTGGCTCACCTTGCAGGTTTGCTTTTGCATTTACTTCTTGACTTGATTTTTTTCAGTTCTTCTGTTCTAAGGAGTCCTATTCACTCTTCTTCCTGAAAAATTGGCCAAGTTCTAATGGCTCAGTCTTTTTTCCTGCCTAGGGGAGAATTTTCTGTGATGCAGATGACAATAAAAACACAGCTCCCCTTGTTGAACGTGGCATCGAAAACTGGAAAAGCAGTTTCTCTTTTTCTGCAAAGGTGTAGTCTACTATTAGAGAATGTAACACTTTCCAAGCTATACAGGAAAAAAAAGATGTACCTTTTCCTCTGTAGCATGGGAGATGTGATTTATGCCCTTATCCTGGTTATGTTCTCCTCCAACTTTCAAACAACTTGAAAGGGGCTATGTAAATGGAAAAATAGCTTATTAAGAGGGAGGTATTCCTTCCTCCGTCTTAGGCTCTTAAAGAAAAATCCTTGTCTTCAAAACTGCTGATGTATGCTTGTTTGAACTGATAAAATTTGCCAACTTCAAGGCACAAGTGGTAAAATATTCTTTCAGTATCCCAAAAGAATTACAGTCATCTTCTCTGCAAATTTAAGGAAGCACACTATGTATCATCAACTGTGCACCTTTTTCCCAACTAACAGAACACCTGTGGTAACTCATGGGTTATGTATGCTTTATTGCAGAACTGCACAGCATTGAAGTTTGGAGACTTTTTTTTTTCTGTTCTGAAAATGGAAACAATTTAAAGAATTCCTGGTTCTCCAAAGGTTGCCTATAAACAGTGTTTCTAAATCTCACCTACTTTGCAGGTTAGCCAGTGATTGGGTGGCTCCTATTTCCACCCCTTTCCTTTTGAAGTTTGCAGTATAAGCAATCCTTAATGTTGCATTTGGATTTGCTGAGTGCTCCAGCACCCTGATGGCTTCATTAATTTCTGTCTAAGGCTGAGGAAAGAGAGTGGGTTTTGGTTTTACTATTAGCATGCTTAATGTTTTCTTTACTATCTCTGTGTTGAGTTTGGCATGTATCATGTTAAGATGTACTTATGCATGAAACCAGGATAGTTGATTGCTAGTGGAAGATACCCATTACATTGTAAAAAAAGCTTGTATGCCTTCAAAAAACCCAAACTACTTAACTATAGTTAGGTATTACCGTTAGCATTAACTATAGTTAATGCTTCAACACATGCGTAGTGTTAGCCCTCACCCATGTCCTAGATTTTTTTCCTCCTAACTTGGAAGAATTCAAACTATTTCTTATCTCTGAAACACCTTGTTCTTCAAGGAGAATTTTGGTCACTTCTGTATCTTTTTCAAGGTTTTCTTGTTACTGGGGATACAGGAATTTCAGGTGATTTTTTCAAATAGCATTACATAAGGCTAGTCAAGGTAGCAAAGCTCATGGCTTGCAGCTCAAGGGAGGAAATCACTTCATTAGAGCACCAGTACCTCTTGCATGTACTACTAAAGAGAAGGCAGCATACTGAGAACTATCTCAACCATGCATTGGCAATGCCAGTTTCGCAAGTTTACCAGAAAAATACCCTTTTTAAGGTGTAGCCCTTTGCCAGCCACCAAAGAAAGGGTTGCCATCACAACCTGCTTCAAGGCAAGACACCAGCATTCTGCTTCTGCTCAGGGTCTACAGGATAAAACATCACAAACCAGCTAGGAGCAAATACATTTCAGACATATTTTCAAGCCCTACTAACTGCTAAAATGGTATTTCAGATATTATTCATATTTGTTCAGATGCCATTAGGTTCTGTGTGAAAAATCACTTCTGTAATGCAGCTGCCCATTTTACTTGTTTAAATGATGACTGGCAGGTTGTAGAAACCGGGTTCAGAGAATCATGGAAACAAATTGCATATCTTGCTCACTGGGCATTCAGCCTGTAAATTGTGAGGTAGGTACTCTTCTTAAAATCAATAGCAAAAAATATACACAATTTGATTAAATAATACTGTATATTCATTAAAGCTGGTTTTTGTAGCTGAAAGCCTTCTTGCTGGAGTTCACAACAAAAATGTTTGTTTGAATCCTAAACATTATTTAATTATTTCCCATTTCTAATTAATGGAATGAATTATTGTTTATAATGTTATATGTGATGCTGTGTTTTATTTCATAGTAGGTAAATGTTTCTAGTTCAACTGAATTACTTATGCTCTCACAGCAGTACTTGTTGTTTCTCCTTTGTTGCTTCTTATTTAAGGTAAGAAGTTCTAGCCCCTCAGCCAGGGAGTGAAAGCAATATTATATGATTTAAATGGCCAGTCACAAAGCACAAGTGTCTCATAAATTATCTGTGAAACCAATTCAGCAAACACTCTTGTAGGTTGGTATTTGTTTTCTTAAACTATCTGGGAAAATCATTGGTATGGCTAATGTATTAGTGGACTAGACAAGCTGTTTTTGGTCATCAGATAGCATTAAAACATAAATAACTGAATGACTGTTAACTGTGATTCATCAAACAAGAAGAAATTCTTAGTGAATGTTATAATTATTTTACCTCTGATTGTTATATTTAATAGAAAATACAAATATAACGATAATACATATGCACTGCCACCAACCCTGCCAGTTCTTGACTAATGTTTTCTGAAAACAAAACCACTTCGTTTTAAGTCGGTGTGTGAAACAGTAATGTATATTCACTCACATAACCTGTGTTTTTTTATTCATGAAACAGAAAAGCAAAAGGAGTTTGGGCCCAAAAGCTGTCTGGGTGACATTTCCATAGGGCCTATTTCTTCACAAGCCTTTCACTATCCACTAGCTGTAGAAATGGCTCCCCCTGGTTGTGATGGTTATCGCAATATTTTGGTGCTGGTGTTTTTAGCAGGATACAGGTTATCAGAGATGTTGTTTATACATGTAAAAAAAAAAAAGGGAATATGGAAGCTATGCCTCAGATTTTACTTGCTGTTAAAACTGAATGCAGCCATTAGACAGGTGGTTATATACTCTTACCTTTTGCTGAGGATTTCAGGAGTTGAGATGGGCTGTTGCTGTTAACCAGCATATGCAATTAAATTGCCATTCTGACCATGCATTTTCAATCTTGTGAACAACATCTCCTCTCTCCTCAGTCTTTTTGGTCGTAATCATTTCTTAATTTGTTTTATAGCCATTTAACTTCACCTTCTCCCATTCACTCTTAGATCTTTCTTCATATTTTTTCCTTGTTTGTAGCATCAGTGGCTCTTTTCACAGTTACTTCAGGAGCTCTGCTGTATCCAGTGTTAGTGCTTTCCTGTTCATTTGCAGGTCTTTGTATATGGTTTTTTGCTTCTTCCAAAGAAGAATTTTCTTAGATAATTCTATATTTCTTTAACTGTTATTCAAAATTGCTCTTTTGCCTGTAGATTCTTTGCATTTTCCAAGCCCCCCCATGCTAATCTTCCTGCCTTTGGAAGGCAGTTTATGATCTAGCAGTGTATTACTCTTCCATTTGGCCAGCTATACCTTGTTGAATTTACACAATTAACCTTACATTTATTCGCCTTCATTAAGACATACTCCCTCCATGGCTTCGGCCACTTGTTTCAAGCTAGTCAGACTTTCAAGGAGGATTGTGTGTTCTTCCTACTGGACATTATTTGTAGGAGCCATCCCCATATTCCCAAACTTCTGTTCAAAAATTATAGCAGATCCATACTACTCTTCCTTCTTTGTAAAGGTTTTGCCCTACAGGCTGAAATTGTTAGTGCTTTTTATCATGACAGTTTAATGGCAGCTTTTGGTACTATTTGTTAGTATTTTTGAAGCTCCACTTACAATATTATGTGCCTAAAATCAGGCGTAATTCAGTAGTAATAAATCATCCTGACCACTGATAAACTTGAGACACACAGGTCTGAACTAAGCGTTTTAGAAGTCCCTCTTGGGAGTGACTGTTTCACCTTTGTAATTTTCTTTAAACTAATTTTGTTATCAAAAAAGTCAGTTTGAAATGATGGAAAAAATATGCTTGCTGATGGTACAGTTTCATACACATCTTAAAATCAGCATAAGAGGTATTCTCTGCTTTGGAAAGAAGAAGTTGTTCGGGTTTTTTAATGTGAATCCTAGCCTGATTATATTTAGACTGCAAGTGTAGATACGGTTCCCACTTGGCAATGAGCAGTGTAAGGTTTGCTGGTTTGTTTGTGACGGCGTGTATGCAGGGTATGCACACTGTTTGCTAACACCTTTCCTGACAGCCGTGATAAGCCACTCAGCCTGGCGGGAGAGTTCACCTAGCACAGGGTGAGAGCATAAAAGGTCGTTTTATGAAATGCAAACTGAGAAGCTATAACATAAACAAAACTCCTCTCAAAGAAGTACTTTTTCCTGCCTACTTCTACACAACTTTATATTTTTAGGCTGTAGTCCACACTTTATGCAAATAATAATCACTCAGTTTCCATCTGAATGAGAACAGCGGAGAGAGACTTGAATCCTGGTCTCCCCAAGATCCATTCTGCCCAATAATTAGGTCACCTCTAGGTCATCTTTTATATTTGTTAAATGAAAAGTGAATCGTGGCTGAGGAGGTCTGATAAAAGCTGTGAGATTTTCATTATTGAATATTTCATAGTTTTCTGCTGGGGCACATCCTCTATCTCTCCTTTTGACTGGTGTTGGGAAGTACCTGTTGCATTCTGGAAATAGTGAAAACCAACTGCAGTGATTCTAAATAGCAAAAAAAAAAAAAAAGTAAATGTTTCAAGCAAAATTCATGGGATGCTGTCATTTTTGGGTTCCGAATGAGAAAAGCAGCATTTCAAGTCTCCACTATTGAGGAAAGCATCAGTGTGATTTCAAACATTCACATGGTAAAAACAGTGGTAAAGTGGTTAGCCCTTAAAGTTTCTACGATGTTGGCAATTGTTACTGATTCTAAAAAGTAAACAGTTTATTTCAGATCTGTACAAGAATAACTAAGGAATTACATCTCTTTGAATTCAACTCTCTCAATGTTTCACTTTCTTCCCCTGGTCTGTAAAGTAAATTCTTTTTTTATTTATGTAAGAATTGCACTGAAAGATCTGGTAGGAAAACTGGAACCTTTGTTAAAACTGGTGAAGATCTCTGAAAATCAGTGTTACTGTCTTTTTTTCTCATCTCTCCAATATTCCTTCTGTCTCCTTCTAATCATGAGTCTCAGATTGCACAGCTATTCAGTAAATAGTCATCCCTTTTTTGTTCCTGTTATCTACCATGTTTTCCTGGCTTCCAAAGGACCACAATAACTCCAAGCACCCTTCGTCTCTCACCTCTGCTTCCATTACTTTTGTGATTCCATCACTTCCTACGTAACTTGTGTTTTTTCATTCTTGTGCACTTACTTATTGTCTGTAATCCAGCATGATTTTGGACTTCTTATGGGTTCCCAGTACTTCCACATCATCCCTTCTCCCATTCTTCTACAATCTCATCTCCTGGATGGTTTTACCAAACCCACAGCTTTTAATTTCCACTCTGTCCTTAAACCTAGCTTTAATTGCTGATTAGTCCAATTTTTTTCAGCCACATTCATGCTCTGTCCCATGCTGCCCCATAAAAATCTGCAAGTCCACTATGACTGTTACTGAAGTTCATGTCCATGTGGTGTGTACAGCAAGTTCAGCACTGGCTAATCCGTGCGTGGACTGAAATGTGCATTTACAGTGACTAGGAATGCTTTGTTTTTCCTTGCCTTCTGCTCTTTCCCGCTGTGTGTTTGCCTGATCTTTTTATGCCACACATGCACAGTGTCAAATCTAATGGGGCCTTAATTTAGGCATCTACATGTTACTGTAATTAATTAATAACTCCATCCTTTGTTAATTTTGACAACTGCTAAGCGGCTGAAGGGCAATTGTACTGCTAACCATCTGTACAAATGCAAAAATACAAGACTGAAGATCGTCCATGGAAGGCAGGTTCTGCAGGCTGATACATTAGCACATTATGAACTGGTCTGCAGTATTCAGACGTTCATTTTTCCCTAACGGACGTAGCCTCTATTTTAGGGACAACAAAAACAGTACTTTTATTATGATAAGAAGTGCCAGTAACCTTCAAAAGCATGTTTGCGTTAACCAACTAGAGGATATTGAAGTAGGAGAGCCAACTCTGTGTTCAAGACAGTAAAGTGGGAGACCTCTTTCTGTACTGAATAAGGAAGGGAGGTGCACGTGTCCTTACTCTATAGCTGTTTGTTTGTATTTATGAGCTTTCTGAGTTCCTTCTGAGTCACCCACATGATGCGCTTTCTTTCTAAAACAAAATAGAATAATGGAAATTTCCTCCTTCCTTCTAAATAAACATTCAGTTGTATTAGTCAGTTTTAATTTTATTTGTGCCTTAACAATGTATTTGCTGTTTGTTACACCACATAAAAGAAACTGTACTTCATCTTACATTGGTTTATGTCCTTACTGATCCATCAGTGTTTTTTTGAGCTCTTCAAATAACTTGGGAAAAGTTTTCTATTTTTTCTATTTTTTTCTATTTTTTCTATTTTTTCTTTTTTTTTTTCTATTTTTTCTATTTTTTCTATATTTTCTATTTATTTTTTCTGATTTTTCATAATAACCTGGTTCCAACGGCTTGATTGGGTAGACCAGAAATTACTTCATTCTTCTCCTTCAGAGAAATACTTAGATACAGACATTAGTTGGGATGGTATACAATGACTGTCATGCTTACAATGATACTTCATTGTCTCTTTGTACATTACTCTCTCTCTGTTCTGCATCTGTTAATGTATTTTACTAGTCTTGTCCTTGCCTGGTAACCTCCAGGGGGACAGAGATTGCTAATTTGTTCAGTATTTGCACAGTAACAGCACAATAGTTTTCTATTCTATGGTGCTAGCATTCTGACAATAAAATACAATAGAATTGCATG
>NW_027094090.1:25756431-25831431 GCF_029207755.1 Chamaea fasciata | reverse complement strand
TTGCAGATAATGAAAGCTGTTTGGCTATCCTCTTTCATTCCATTTGCTACCATACTTATAATCCTGCTAAAGTAAAACCATAACTTTCTTCTTTTTCTATTGACACCTCTTACTTAAGGATAATTAAAAAAAAAAAAAAGTACTGCAATTTGTAGAATCCTGTGTTCCTTCAGTGCATTCTTAATGTAATTTTTACTTGTGTAGGCACATGGAGCAGTTTATAAACTGTTTATAAACAGTGGGTCAAAAGTCAGTCCTGTGTGCTACTTGGGAAGAGACCAGTATGAATAAAACAGTCATGTTATCTATATTGATGGTAATGTTCAGAAGTACAAATCCTAGGGAAAAATATGGAATACTTAAAATCCATGCCAGAACTTGTGAGCATCTTTGAAGCATGAGTATTGTGTATCAGGCCACACTAACCCTATTCTAGTGGTGTTTGTGATGCACAGACTTACCTACCTGTCCCGATATTACTTGTTTCAGGTGCTAAAGTATCCCAGAATGTAAATTAGCACCTCTCAGCACACAACAAAGTAGCTAGCATACCCCAGTCTTGCTACTGTGTGGGTTTGTGCTGCTGAAACCTTCTATTAAACACCTTATCCTGTTGTTTTTCATCTGCTTTTCATAGCTTTTAAAGAGAGGTCAAAAATCTGTCTTCCATTTATGTGAAATAATGGGAATAGATAATGCAAAATATTCTTTAATCTATTGTTTTTACATCATGGAATCACAATGGGTATATGAGAAACTTTTCACTGCAAAACTTAATTATACTTTCGTTCAGTGGCCCTTACCCTTTATGAACTTAGTTTCCAAAGTATTGCAACGTTTGTCTGTGCACTCTTATTTGTTGAACATCTAGCACGAGATGCTGTGATTTCTGATTGGAGTTTTTCCTCCTCTTTAATGGTTTCCTTAATAAAATAACAAAACAACAAAATAAAAAAAAAATCCGTTTAGCAAGGCCTGTACTCCCAAATTATTTCTGTATAATGCTGTGAGCAAATATCTTAACTCTATTTCTTGCATTTTATGATTAGCTGTGCTAAGTGCCCTAAGGGCTCTTCTTTATCCTTCCTGATCTTGAAGGCTCTACTACCTGAGGCTTAATAGACAAACTTCAGTTTGAAGGAAAAGAGGGGTTTTTGGCAATATAAGGGAAGAATGGCCCAAAATATCAAATATTTTTTACACATAGACCAATGATCAGAAAAGTGCTGTAAGGGCTAACTGTAACTTCCAACAGTCCCTGTGATGTGAATGCGATGTGAAAGATTCCTCAAGGCAGAAAGGGCCTTTTTTTGTTTCTCCTTTCCCAAGGATGGCCACTAATTGCTTCATCTCCCCCTCCTACAGGTTGGAAATAATTGCATAATGATCACAAAATCCATTTTTGTCCATATCTTTATTGTTCTTCTCAATCAATGCCTCCCCTGCTTCTTAAGCTGGGCTCCAAAATTTTCTCAGAACCTCAGACAGTACCTTTCTCCTTGTTTTTTTTTCAAAATGTGCAGAGTGCTTCAAGGATACAATTTCAGTCTGTACTCCCTGTACTGTGCCAGGATATTGTGCCTCTTTGTCAGTCAGTCAGTGACTTCCTAGCTGGAAGCCACAGCCTTTGGTGCACTGCAAGTGCAAACCAGGGTTAAGTGCCTGGAGCTAGCCAAGCTCTTCAGAAATGTTCCTTAAAGCCAAAAAACAGTTTTAAAAGATGAAAACTGCTCTGAGAGGCCAAGTGTTAAATCTAAAATGCCCAGCAAGTCCAGGGAAATCCTCAGTTCCTTCTCAGAGGAACCTGAGAATGGTAACCTGACTTATTGTGATACAGCCCTTTCAGTTGGTCTGAATTGTTGTAGGTTACCAGCACTGTTATCCAGCATTGGTACATGCAAAAAGAGTATGAAGAAACAACTCCTAACTCTGTATTTAAAATTCATTTATGCACTTTGATTGTTAAAATCCAGCGAGAAATCTGTGGCCAAATGACTCTAAAAACTCCAACAGAAAACTGTTTGTAGAACCTGATAAATAAGATGCAGAAAAGTCAGATAAAATGTAAAAAATCGTAGTAGAAAGCTTCATTTAGTTTTACAGTCAAGAGTGCTTTTCTTAAAAGATGTGGAAAGCAGAGCTATCCTCTTATATGCATTTTTTTTCCTAAATAGTAAGGGATAGATGATGGAACTTGGCTAAACGTGGGAATTAGGGGTTAAATTATTTCATTTTTGCTACTTTATATTTAGGCATTTAGCTTACTGTTTTAGCAGTTTGGACTTGAAAGATAATTTTTTAGGAATTTTAAGTATTTTATGCATGCTAAACACTGTTCTTAAAATTGGGAGTATTACTTTGATCAAAAACTCTGCAACTCTGCTTCAAGACTCAGATGGCATACTTAGGAGCCAACTGAAGAACTGGGCATAGCCCTATTCATGGCTATTAATATTTATCATTTATTTGATAGTAAGTTATTAAAACCTAAGTGTCCTAATAAAATTGAACCATCCTGTAAGTCTGTAATTTTTTTTCTTGTTTTATGCTTTGGTTGTGACTTATTTTAAGAATGTAGGAATACTTTGGAAAGAAAACCAGAGAGAGTGTTCCATGTGTTTTGTTCATTGCAGTTTTGGACAGAGGCAGCCATGGTTACTATCTTGAAATCTGATGAAAATAGGTATTGGGTTTTTTTCTGCAAAGAGTTTCTTGATATGTTTGATGATACTTTAAATGGCTTGATATGCTTCAACTTTTGTTCTATTAGGAAAAGCAGAGGAAAGAAAACTTTTACAAGAAAATAAAAGAATTCATTCAGAAGTTTTTAAATATAAATAGACTTTTTATTTCCTTCTACTTTCTTCTAACAATTATTTAACTTCTGTATATGACAGGGTGGACCCAAATAATTTTCCAGATTGTTTGCTGAACAACTCTATGATCCAAACTCTGTTTATTTATTCAGTTTGAGCTTGTCTCCACCTCCCATAAACACAAGATCCATGATATTACACTCCACTTCATATTTCTTTATTACTTACAGTAATAGATTTCCTTTTCTTGTTTCTTTTCCCTTTTTCTGTATCATGGGGTGAGAGTTCTTATCTAAAAAATGAAGCCTTGATTTACTCCATAAACATCTGTGTTTGGCATATTCATTGGAAAACTGATCTAACTGTGATTTTTCTCCCACATGATGTAGCTTCAAGCTCACTCTATTAAGCTACTTTATTTCAGATAACTATGACATTGAGATCTTGCCTGATCTTGCCATTGCAGCTGTTCAGCTGTTGTCAGTGATGTGGCATTTCTGTTTGTGGGTCTGATGGAAGCTTAGTGCCCTCAAGTGATACAGTTTGTATTGATCTTCATGGTTTTCTTATTGATCCAGTACCCACAAACAGAAAGATTTCTGTATTCACTTCTCTATTTCTCACCTCTTTTCTGAGTTGAAGGTAAAGGTCTCCCTGACTATCCTGGATAGTCTAGGTGTGTCTCCACACATTTCCAGGTTTGTCTCTTTATTTTTTTTTTTCCACGTTGCCAAAGATCTATAGTATGTGTTAGAGCACCCCCTGCCTACTGATTCTTCTTTGGCCACTGCATGTTTCAATATCTCATGGCAGAATAAATTGAAATGTGAGTTCTTGTGTTGAATGAACAGATTACAAGAGCTGATGCTGTTAGCTCTTACTTGCCATCTGAGACGAATTTCAGCTCAGTGAGTACTTCTTTCCTGTATTAAGCAGTAAAGTAAAAGCTGACCACTGGGATCACTGTTTTGAGTTTCAACTGGACAGAGTAAGGAAAAGCTCCTTGCAGCAATCTTGGCTAGTAGATAGCAGCCAACCAGCCCTGCTGTGACAGAAAAAGGAGCATGCTGATACACGTCTCCCAGATTACTGCTCCAATATCCATCTGCATTCTGCTAATTTCTTAATATCATAGGCAAAATATGATTCCAGAAGGAAAATTGCAGAGGAGTAGAGATTTTTCAGATGTATTTTGTTGCCATTACTCACTAGTTTAACTCTCATTTTTTTCCACCGACCCTCGTTCATTTGTTAATTCAATTTTTCACTTCTTTTGAAAATTAATATTCAGGACTAAGTCACATGTTACTTCTTATTGATACAATATATGAGCTGTTGAAAAATGAGGTTGTATAAAACATTGTTTTCTGGGGAAAAATTGTTTTTTGCTTGTAAGTATCATCATAGATTTTCCACTAAAATTTCCACTTACTAGTCACTGGTCCTGACACCGGAAATATGAGGAGACACAAGTTTCTGTTACTGGGGTTTCGGATTCAGCTATCATAATTTTTTTTTTTTTTTTTTTTTTTTTTACATCCAGAAACTTGTAGCTGTTACATTACATAGCTGAACAGCTATGAAGTTTAACATGTAAGAACATAAGTAAGTAAACTTGAATTTAGGATGCAGTTAAGAGGTTGAAGAGACTTGAGAGACTTGAAGGTCATGCCTTATTAGAATTGTCACACATTTTTTTAGTAGCAGTAGCACTACTTGTTAGCCAGGTTTCTCACATAGATTTGTATTTATACAGAATTTTGAAGCTTGAAATACTCCACTGCAGCTTTGGTTTTTATTCCACCTACTATCACAGAGTTCTGAGTTGTGCATTGTGCGTCAAAACATATTCCGTTCTTTCAGAGTTCCTGGGGAGGAAATACAATGTAATTCATTATGCCCTGAAGATAAACAGTACCTCTTGACCTTTTCAAGAAAAGTTGCAATATTTTCTTATTCCAGAATGTAATATTGTACTGAGCCGATATCAATGTGATAAGATAAATGTTTCCTTTTCTAATGTAAACCAGAGTGCACTACATTTATATAAAAATCTTGGGGGATACCCAAAGCCTCCAGATAAAAAGGGGCAGCTTGGCTATTGTCGGTCTGCATTTTTGAATTCTCAGTCTCAAAGCACAAAGGGCAAACTGCAGCCGGTCTTGAAGAAGATGGCCATTTTTCAGAATGAGCAGATTTTTGTGTTGCAGATTATTTTTGTTCAGGATTCTCCTGAAGAATTTTCAAGCAGATTTTAAAAAGTATAGAATTTGTTGCCAGTAAAAAAGCCCATGAAAATAAAAATTACCTGTCCTTCTTCTCAGTACCAGGATCTTTTGAGGTGTCCCGGTAGAAGCCTGTGAGTCGGTGCTACACTATGTATAGTTAACTTGCTTTTTACAAAACTCAGTGTTTCAGGAAATGAAAGACTGATGAGGAGTATTGTTCTGTCTCTTTTCTTTTTCTGCATTCTCTGCTGTTGTTCAGAGCAGAGTTTTCTTTAGTCTCTGTTTGTTATTTCTCCATTACACTGCACATGGCCTGTTTCTGATTGATGAAGTCGGTTATGCGCAAATGTGGGCACCACTGTGGAGAGGGCTCTGAACATGGCACTTTCAGCTTCCCTTCTGCCTGTAAGACAATGCCCATTTCCAAAGGCAAAAGCATATTTGGCTTCATGGACTTGGCCCAAGTGTTAATATAGAGTCCTAGTCTCTTCTTTCCTGACAAATCTCTCTTCCAATGGCCTCATTTATTGTTATATGTTAAATGCTTTTGTATGCAGGTCTGCTTATTATGTGGCATGTGAAAACCCTCTGTTATTCCTGTGTATACTCTTCACAAAAAAGAGTGGCTTTAAGTGCAGCTACTATTACATATAAAATGACATAATATATTTTTAAATCAGTTGATTGTTATTGCTTATGCTCTTTCTGCGTTTGGAACTTCATAGATATTCTGAACGTTTACTACTGTAAGCAAAATAATACTGTTGCACTACAAAGCAGTAACATCTTTGAATCCCTTCAGGCTGAAAGTAAGACTATTCTAAACATACTAATCACAGCATATAAATTTGATTCAGCGGGGATTAAAATACAGGAGAAAAGAGCAGTTAAGAACAGGGGTAAGAAGAAATGAAGTGTCATTAAATTAATCTATTTTACATATGTATTATGCTAATAACTTTTTTCACTTTTTTGTTTTGTAATTTTTATCTATTTATAAACGTATTTATAAACATAAGCAAGAATCTGAAAATGTAAAGACAGTATTTGAAACGATTAGGGTCAGTATTAGGAAATTAAATGAAAAAATTTTGAGAGAAGATTTAAGTTCTTGAATGAAACAGAAACATGACTGAAGATGAGGCTACCATGTTGGGCAATGTGAGGAAGCCTTTGGAGTCACCCAGGGAAGAAGACAACCCTAATAAGAAAAGGAAGGCTGAAAGATCAGAAGAAAAAAATGTAGACGAGGTTCTTTAGGGCGTCACATTGACTAGGACTTTGAGAATAAAGGATTCAATTTTAGTTTGAAAACAAATGGTGTGTTCACCAGGGAATCAGGCAGTATGTATGAACTAGATATTCTCTATACTGGAAAAGAAATATTTGTAAACTAATGAGGTTTAGAGGCAAAGAACTTAGATTTTGCATTCGCAGATGTGCAATTGTGCATCTTACTTAGATACTGTTCTCTCTTTGGTCTCCACATTTAAGACGGTTCCACATATCTACAGGAAAGACAGTCCAAAATTTCTTCCAGCTTTATATATATATATATATATATATATAAGTTTATGCAGTCTGTATTCCATCGTAAAAAAGCACACTAAGGAAGAAATGGTATAAATGACTCAACGGTGTTTACCACTCAGTCTGTTGCTTATCCCCTTGCTCATTGTTGGGGATAGTTAAATTATCTGTATCAAATTCATTCTGCAGCTGTCAGTACCTGCAAGCATATAAACAGACAGGTAAGATTTCTAGAAAGCAGATGACCGCATCACAAAGAGGACTGCTCTAATTGGCATAATCAGTACAAGAAATGAAGAGTAAAAGAGCATGAAAATATAACTACTTTTGTACCCCTTAAAAGGAGGCAATAACAGGCTGCATTTAGTATCTCCTGCAGCTGACTATGCTGAACTTCCCCTGAACATAGAAAAAGGGCATTTTAATCTCCAAAACCATCCATCTGGCATCTTCCATTAACGTTAAACAGAAAGAAAAAAAAAAAAAGCCAAAGAGGGGGAGTGTAGTTGTTCAGAAATATTTATATGTGATTTGAGGATTCTACAGAAACCTTAGCCCTTAGTGGAAGGTGCCCCAGTCAAATTAACATCTCTGCACACTCCATTCTTGTGTCTTGTGGCAGAATGGAGTTTGTCTGTGCCTTGAATTTCACTGTCGCCTTGCGTTTCTTCTTTACTAGACTGTAGGGTTTTAAATCTATTTGAAATCTGTATACCTTTGGATATTGGTTGAAATTAGCTACAGTGTGAGTAGACATGAGAGATTGACAGTTGAACACATATAGTAATCAGCAAGGGCAGGATTTAATTGCAGCTAATTTGTACTGGTTGAACACCCCTCCATATAAAGATATTTTATATTCAATTATATTTATAATGTTCTGGACAATCAACATACAGTAAAACTTAGAAGTATAGGCATTTAATCTAACACAGATTTGACCTGTTCCTTCTTCCTTTGCTTGTCAAAAGCTTTTACTCTTTTCTGTATAGAAAACAGTTTCAGAAATGAAATTCTGGGTGGAAGACCAGATATCTTCCTGTGTTTGGTCCCACTAATTGTTGAATTTTGAGGATGCATTAAAGGCTGTCATGTGAAATGTTTAATTGCCTCTGTTTCCAAAACCTTTACTTGAGAAATTCAGGAAACTTGCTGAAGCTGTATTACAGTGTGAGTGAATACATATGGTTTGTGACAGGTTGGATACAACACAATAATTTATGACTGTGTGAATGTACAGTGCTAAATCCCCTTCTTTTCTCTCGACTAGAAACTTTCTTCTTCATATCTTTCATTTTTGATTTTTATAAAACCATGTTGTTGAAGCTTTAGATGTCATTGGTTTGTCTTCTTGTGACACCTAGGAAAAAAAAAAACCCAAACGGAACCAAAATCAGAATTCTGCTATGCCACAAATAATATGGGGTAATATATTTGCAAAATTTTAAAAATATGTTCTAGAACAGAGATTAAAAAAGAAGTTGCAACAAAGGCTTGTGGTTCTCAAAAATGCAGAAATGTTAAGAGGACTTTGAAAAAAAGCTTACAACCTGGAAAACCAATGCCCAGGTTGCTACCACTTATATTTGGCAAAATTTCAGAAATCACTTCTTCCAACAAATCTAATGATCGGCAAAGTGAAAATTCCTACGGGCATTGCTCTTCAGGTGTTTTTGAACTTTGTTGCAAGATGCCTACTTTGGAATGCTATTAATTCACATGTAAATAATTTTAAATGGAGCTCATGATGTATCTTGTCTTGCAAGATGACGTAAAAGCTTGAGTGAATTCCATGTGTTCATATTTCAAAGGATGTTGCCTATTAGGTCAGTTTGGAGTCTACCAATGTTTATTGTAAAAGAAAGACTATCTTTACTACTTAAACTGTGTCGGACTAGTCAGAGAAACACTTGCCTTGAAAATTAAGGATGTCAGTTTAAGTAAAATTAATTTTTTTTTCTTGAGTAGTATAATCATCTCTAGTCACTAAAATATCTACTCCCAAAGATACTGTGCTGGCATGATTTTTGTACTCTGATTTCTATATGAGTCTTTTTTAATACCTTCTAGTTGGGAAGAAATTCAATTTCTCTTCAACATTGCTTCCATTGTTTTTATTTTGGTGCTATTCTCTTTGCACTTGTAAAAAAATTCTAAAAGTTGTCCTTAATGTACAGTTTTAGTCCTTGTAGGCTTTCAAAGATTCACCTTTTCTCTGTGTCTTTTATGGCAATGAAGGAATAATTCAGTTATTCTTCAGAGAGGCACAAAACCTCTAGCCAGAATCTTTCCAAATTCTAATGCAGAAAAATCTAAAGAAAAATATTAATGATGTTTAAATTGTTTTAAAAAACGTTCCTAACACTTTTCATTTTCACACTATGCTTTTCCTGAAAAATCTCATTTTCATAGTATTCTTAAAAAAATAAAACTATTCATAATATTAAAAAAAAACCCTTAAATGCTTGAAGTTGGATCTTTTTACTATTTCCACTTGGTTTTTGTGCAATTGCCACTGGTGATACACCACAGGCTTTGCAATGCCCTCTGTCAGCTGGTTCCAGAGTCACAGTCACCTTTGTTGAATAACCTGCTTGCTGCTTTTGCCAGTAGCAAATGGAGTTCAGCCCCAGCATTGAGATCTGGAGCACTCTTGAAGTTGGTGACAAAACTGAGCTCTGGAAATTACTTTTTTTAGAGCCTTGGTCAAATTACATAACTCTGAATACTCAGTCTTAAGTGCCTAAACATGAGGATGAGAAATAGTATCAAACAAATTAGTAATTACAGAAATGATTATATATACAATTTTTGTGGATTTGATTGATGGTAACTCTGGAACCAGATGCTTTGAATGCTTTGGAGATTTTACCGCTGCTTCTTTGATGAAAGAAATGGAGATTTTTCATAAAACAGTGACTGTTGTCAAAATTTTAACTTTCATCTATAGAGCTCATCCCAGATGCATAAGGTGTCCATATAAAGCTAGTACTTAAAACTCATCAGCAGATACACCATGGGAGCTTCAGGGTGCAGCAGTTCAGAATGAAAGGAGTCTTGATTCCCCCACCCTGGAGCATCTGCTCTTGTTTCTGACAGCAATTTGTTTTTTCAACCTGTTCAGATATGAAATTAAGGTTCTTCGACACTCTCACCAGCCATCCCAAAATCACAACCTGGGCTGCTTCTGCCAAGGGAGGCTCCAAAAAACATGTGGCTTGCCTGTTTTGAGAACATAGCCATGATCTTCACTGGTAAATTAAACATAGGGTTCCTGGATACTTAACTGAGCAGTTGACGCAGGGTGAGACACATGTGAGCTAATAAGCATTTTTTTCCCCCAAACTGGGATAGCTGCACCCAGTTCCATAGTCAAATTGGTCCTTGGAAAAGTCTGACTGCAGAACTGTGCCGGGGAATAGCTTGGGAGAGCATGGGTCAGCACAGGTAAAAAAAGCTTGCTGGTGTGGAAAATCACATTCTCAGTCATTCTCCAGTTTTCAGTGTAGGTGAAGCCTGAGAGAGTTGGTAAAAGTGATATTGTCATCATGCCTTTTTCAGTAATGCACTCCCTGTATTTTTTTGTAACTCTGTACATGAAAGTGCTTGCAGGGTTCATGTCTTAGCGTTTTTAATGAACCTGGGGATTGCTGGAGAAGAGGGTGAGAACCTCTGACATTCATTTAAAATCAAAGATTGTTTCACCTGCTGGCCACAGCTCTTTCTTCAGGTAGCAGCATAAACCTTATGCCATAAGCTGTGCTCCAGAAGGTATTTCAAAGCCATCCCAAAGTTCTCACATAAAATAGTTTCTCTCCTGTTTTTATTCTTCAGTCCACTGTCCTATGGCACAAGAAGAGCCCTGGGAATTGCAGTAGATGAATAGGCATTATCCAGAAGACTTTTTCATAAAAGACAAAGCCTCTGACTGAAAATACCATAATACTATGATGTCTGTCATGAATTTTTTCCCAAATCTCAGAGATGAAATTATCCACATTTTATCTTACAAAATAAAAAATCCATCTCTAATAGATGACATAAAATTTTAAAATAACAGCTAAATTAAAATATACTGTATTTTGTAACACTGTACTCGTATTGAGGTATCTAGTCAGGAATAGATCCATGTTTTGTGTGATACTTGAAACTCATGGTATGAAGAAGTGATGATCTAGTAAGGTAGCTAAATTTTCACAGAGAAGATGCACTGCATCCTGCCTAGTAAATTAAATTAAAAAGCCATGTAGTTACAGTTTGCTGAGGTTTAAAATGTACCAAGAAGGAAAGGAAGGTATTGTAGAAAGGAGAATCTGGAAAATGCTTCTAGGACATGAAATTTGAATTCTGTGCAATGTGTAAAGAGGAGTATCTTTAGAAGAGAAGAGTAGTGACTGAGCTTAGACCATAGTAAATTGATGAAATGACAGAGGACTGAAAAAATAAAAGCTGATTATTAAGCTTTGATTTATATAAAGCAAGAATAATTGAAGCAATATATGGAGTAAAATTTATATCTAAACTTCATTTCCAATGTATTTTGATCACGAGGTAGGTTGCCAGTGCTTTTTTCTTATGTGCATGTTAGTGATAGTGATTATGTAATATATGCTGCATGGTTCAGAGGAAATTTTTACAGTCTGATGCCAGAAGAGACTTCAACTGATGTGAAGTATTACATATGTTTGGCACCAACATAGCTGGGTGTGTCTGCTTTTACAAGTGCATTTAAAGGAGATAATGCCCCTGAGCGTATTTATGATTATAATTCCTTGCTTTTTAGGAAGATTGCTGTAGATGCCAAGGCAGTATAAAAAAGATAATTTTTTCCTGGGTGAACTTGATGAAGTATGATAGAAACATTTACCTTTTAATTCAAATGCCTAACCTGTTGCATTGCTCATGCATATTACTTGGGAATTCCTTGCACAGTTGCTATTGGTTCTCCAGCACCTAAATGCCCTGGGAATTGCAAAATACCTTTATTCCTCTTCTGCACAACAATTTTAATAGCTTCAGGTCTTTTTTTTTTCATCCCTGCAAGTTTCTAGTCATAAAGAATGTACTTCCTACTTGATGTCCTCACAAGGACTGAAACTGGGATGAGGAGCCCGAGGACATTTGCCTGTCTCTCCATACTTGCATTTTAGCTTAAAATTAAAGCTCTTTGTCATTTCACTCTTTTTCTAATCTTCACTCGTAAAAGACCCCGAAGTGGAGAATGCTTTCTTAGTAGCACTGCCTGCAAGGACTGTTAAGGCTGCCCTTCAAAACATACAGCATACAATTCATTTGCCAACTACAGCAGGAACCTGAAGATTGGTATTCTTCAGAGACAGAGGTCTCTGTGTTTGATTGTGCCTGCTAGATCATCACGAAATGCACCCAAAGTGAAAAGGTAGGTAAGCAGTCCAAGAGAAAAGCTGAAATTGTAATCATTCAAGCCGATCAGAGTAGACTGCTAGTGCAGATAGCACTTACGTGTTTTATATAAGTATATAAGCCATATGTTTTATATAAACATATAAACCAACTTCTGATCATGGAACAGAGGTTCCTCTAGAGTCTCACTGTCCATACTTAGTACCAGATTTTAGTGCTCAGAATTATTCCAAGGAGTTTAGATCAGACCTTTTGATTTCAGCACATACAGAACTATTGCCCAGTGCCACCATTGATAAGTTTAGTGTCTAGAAATGGGCTGCTATTTGCATAATATGCTTCTTTATCTCATATCAAAGTAATTTTTTACTGGTTTGTTTGTTTTTTTAACTGCAGACCAAAGTCCAGTTCTATCTCCAAAATATGTTTTCTCAAAAGCCTTGAAAGATTGCAAATAAAATGGCTATTGTTCTATTGCCTGTTTGTGATCATGTTTATTGTTTCTTCCCCTTATCATTCTTATATTGAATATGTTCCTGTTAGTTTAGTTTATGTTGGCTGAAGTTTTAGAAAGCATCACAAAAATATCCATAAGAAAAAATAAAAAATATGCCCAGTAGGATTTCAGTTCAACTGATTTAGCTTTAGCAATATAGACTGATTTTTAACGTGGCTGAGTTTACATAGTGACTTTGGATCAAATTAGTTCATGACCAAAAATTCTTGCCTTATCTTTCTCTCCTCTTCTTACTTCTCCATTTCAGCCATCTCTCTGTTGTTTCTAGGAAGAGCTGAAATAATAAGAAAGTTGTTTTCTGCTACTGTTGTGCCCATACTTGGAGGTGAGGACACAAGAATCCTGATCAGGGGCTCTGACTGCAGTTAGGGCACACAGTATTTATTTCTGAGCCATCTCCTGTTCTATATTTCTCTGTTCAATCCAAAATTTCAAGGATAGTCCCATAAACACAAAAATGGCCATGTAAGGTCGGAAATTTCCAAAGAGCAACTCTGTATGTGAAGCTCTTGCTGATCCTCTGCTGTTTGTTCACCATGGAAACAAACCATGCTGGAGCTTCATGATACTCAGTTTATGAGAACATGGTGTTATTTGAAATGCAGCAAGGTGTTAGACATCACAGTAATCCGAACTTGGCATGCTTTCACAGGAGCCACACAATCAAATAAAACTGTGAGACACTTCTAAAGATCTTCTCTGTCCTAGAGCAGAATCAGTGCTCTTACGTTAAGATGCTTCTTGAACGGGTTCAGCAATAATGATTTTGCAGCATATACACAATTTATTGTACTCCTCCACTACTCTACAATTGCAAAGTTTCTTTTTTAAATTTAATTAATTCTTTCTGGATTCAGTTTAAGGATGTTTTTGCTTGTCCTTCCCATGGAATGCAATTAATTTTTTCTGTGCAAAAACTTGCTGATGACTGTTACTGCTTTAGGGTTGGGGTTTATTCCTGTTTTTATGATTAGACTTCTCGTGTCCCATATGCTGGATTTTCTCATTGACATTGTTATTACCATTCTTATCTGGTTACTGGTAAAATGGTCCACCTCTTTGAACCATTGTGTCTCAAGCTGGGTACATTTCACTAACTGAGTCTTTAGAACGTTGAGGAAAGTAGAGAAAATATCTATTTCGTATATGAAACTTCTATTTTTATATCCCGGTTGCTTTTATCATAATATTATGACAGCATTTTTTATGTCTTCAATGCATGGTTTTCATCACAGCTTTATGTATTAAATTTAAGATTTCTTTAAATTATGCTCTTGTAAGAACTGAAAGTCAATAATTAGAACTATTAAAACTATTTAAAACACTCTTTAAATTCATAATATCGAATGTGAAACCCAGTCATGACCTTTATCTTCTCCACTGATAATCAACTGGATATTTCAATAATGGCTTTTATGCCTTTCTCCCATACAGTAAAAGCCTGATATGATCATCTTGATAATATTTCCTTTCATGGTTACAGTCTCACTCATTCCTCTGAATATGGATTTGTAAGGGCAGTGGTAAATCAAATTGTTATCATTCAAATATTTGGAGCCCTTTCAATCAGTGGCTCTTCAATGGATGTGTAATTTCTCACACTTGGATTGGCTGAGAGATTTTGATTAGTATAATTACTGTAATTTTATTTGATTTTGGTACCATGTAGATCCATTTCCTTTGATGGGTAGTTTTAGTTACTAGCTTGCAAGAAGGGTATCAGAATGAAGAATCTGTGCTTCTGATACTTCTTGTCAGCACTCCTTTACCAATGAGTGCAGAATGTAATTTAATTGAAAATAAGTTGTAAAGATAGATGTAGTTCATTCCGACTTCTAAATGGCTAGGGCTATTTTAGGGTAAAATTGTTTTGGCATTTGTTCTTTGCATGTTATTTTACCTCTCTGTATTACTTAACCAAACTAATCGGTCCTCAGATTTGTCCTCTCTAACTTGAGGTTCTATTCTGGGAATCTTGCTGTTGGCCAGAACAAAATGTTTGAGTGCATGCTTCCTTCTGCTTTGTAGCTGCCCCACTTCTTGGTTTAGTTTATATCTTGGTGATGATTTTTGTTAATAATTTGATTAATAATCTGACAGTGATTCATTCACCGTCTTTAATTTTAAAATTTCCTTTCAGATTTCTTCCAGTTAAAACATTTGCCTTCTAAATGGTTTTTATGTATCAGTTAGCGTTGGAAATAGATCATACCAGTTTTCATGTGGAGATGTGGTACATGCCACTGTTACCACATTCTCTTCATGTAAAACGAAGGGATTAGCTCTCCTGTTTAGCTATTACATGTCCCAGTCTTTCAATCTTTTAAAAATCACACCCCATGGAAGAATATAGCAGTGTCAGAATATTTGTGAGCTTAGATTGCTGGCTTTTTATATGTGGGTTTTGTTGTTTTTGTTTTTTTTTTTTTTATTTCATGAATTCAATTAGTCACTGTGTAATGTAAGGAGTAGGAGAGAAGTAGAGTAAATTGTTTGCTTCTGTGTGTACAAAAGCAAAGTTAAGTTCAGGCATGTGGGATGAAAGAAAGGAGATTGTCAGGTTTGAGTACAACTTTGGCGTTTTGAGCCCTCATCTCTCCTAACCCTTGGTATTTGCATTCTTCAGCTGGTTTGAGCTTTGGAAAAAGCATTTGGTTTTGTTGTCCGGCACCATGTTATGCATGGTCTGACATGGATCCCTAATGACCAATGCAGACTGTGTCTACAGGGAAGACATTCCTGCTAATGCCACCAGAAATTGAAGCATGTAACCATTATGGGTGTTTTGTTTCTAGTTCTTCGTCAGTCAAATAATGGGCAGGGAAAATGAAAAAGTTGTTTTTGCCAAAGTATTCATAATCTATTAAATTGGGTTAAAGGAAGAGAAGCTAAATTGGCTTCATAAAATGAAATATGTAAACGGCTAATTACTGGTGCCCTGTATTTATTTCGCATCTTCACACAGGAAAAAAAAAGAAGACACAAAACAAAACTAAACAAAACAACAACAACAAAAAACCCCCGAAACAACAACAACAAAATACCGACCAAATAAAGCAAAACAAAACCAAAAAAACCCCAAACAACAACAACAGCCAAAACAATTAGACTGAAAAAAAAATCTGGTAATTAACTATTATTTTTCACAAAACTAGTCTAATTACAAATCAGTCATGGTGAAATGAAAGGTCAATAACTACAGATGCATAATTTCTCTCTGATAGATTGCTGTTTGAAAATAGGTTTGTGACAATTATGTGATTAATTTCCTTTTATTAAACAGCATTATAGGACTTCATGTTGCATTTATCACTTTATTACTGTTACTTTTTCTCTTCAACTGAAAATTAATCCTGTATAACATCAGGATAGAACAGAAGCTCAGGTAGATTGAGGTTCATTTTCTCTAGTGGCATTTGTGTTGCAGGGAAGACCACGAATCTGAATTAAAATCAGTGACTCAGTATACTGAAACTGGCAGTATCAGCCTAAGAAAACAAAACACACACATACACCATCACCCCTGCCACTAACCAACCAACCAACCAACCAGCCAACCAACCAACCAACCACAAAGTGTTTTTACTCCAGGGAAATGATGTCCAGAGATAGTCTTGTGTTTTCTGAGCTGAAGCACTTGAGGAGTGTAAGTGAAACTGTGATCCAGAATGTCATTCCCTACTTGCCCTCAACCCTTGATGTGCTCTGCTGTTTTATTTTGAAATTCCCCAGGCACAAAGAGTTGCTGAACTGAACAAATGGAGAATTTTCCCATCCTTGGAAAAGCTGGGCTGGGCAGTCTGGGGGTCCAAGAGCCAGACAATCATTTGCACAAATTCCTGTAATGTTAATGTGGTGAATGTTTTCAAACATATTCAATGTTCACCTAATCTTGCCCTATAGGGTTGGGCTTACTGCTGCATTTGGAGTGCACTACCATTTTCTCATCCTCCTGTTTAGCAGCTTGCTAGTAGGAGTACTTGGGATTGTAATACACTGTCAAAGACTATTGCCTGTTCTTCTGGAGCATAATATAGTTTCAAACATTCTTATCTCTTCCAGGTTTATGCTGTACTACTAGGCAAGGTACCCTAATCTTGATTCAAAAGACAGAAAAACTTTTTTTTTTTTTTTTTTTTTGGTTTGTTGGTTTGTTTGTTTGTTTTTTTGTTTTTTGGTTTTGTTTGAGTAGCATAGTCTGATGTTAGGTTAATTGTGTGAAATCCTTCTTAGGGAATATCTATTTTTTTTAGATAATATATTCCTTGAGATAGGTGCCAGCAGCTTTAGCTATCTGGTCTATCTTTGCCTACTATCTATAGGCAAACACTGCAAAAATTGTTCAGTCTATCTCTCGTAGGTGAAATCAGACAGGTCGTGGCTTGGATTTCTGTTACGTACAGGTGGGCTTTCTGGTGTGGTACATTTGTCCTCAATTTTCGTTGTGTGGCTTAGAGAAAAAAGAGTGTTGCTCAGTGGGGAAAATGGGAGTTTGCCTTCTCTACTGAGGCTTCTGGGCAAACTGCTGCTGGAAAGGAGTTGGATCATTTTAAATTCAAGACTCTTTGAATACTGCTAACTGCTTTGCTACTCTGTAAGCTGCTGTGCTGACTGGCTGATTTTCATTACAGAACTTTCTGGGCAAACACAATCAGTGAGAGAAAAAATGTTTAGCAATATTATTTGAGTGCTACTAGGAAGAGTTGAACAATGTTGTCTTTCAGTCCCTATCTTTTGAGGGTTTTGTACAACTATGGGTAATTCTGGGATTCTTGTTGGAGCCAGCCAGAGAATATGCCCCAAGCAGGTTATAAAGGGTCAGAGGTTCTCCTGAGGTGTTTTATTATAATAAATGTAGCTATGTAATAATTTAGTTAACTTGTTATTCAACCAGTGCAGAGCCGTCTTCGGCCTTAAATCCAGCTTAGCATGTTGATACGTTTCGGTTGCATAGTGCTACCAGCGAGATGACTCTCGTTTGACATATTCAGCCATTTGGAAACTTTCATGTTCAGAAACTTATTTTTTGTTCAGCAGGAATGTTAGGGTATGTGCAGTCATTTGAAAAAAATAAAATAGGGATTCAGAATTAGAAAAGAAAAGAATCTGGTTGACTACTGGCAAATGTTTTGGTTTTGGTTATCTGCAGAGTATATACCTCTTGTCAGTATAAATAGGGAGTGCCTGTATAAACATTCTTGTTTCGCCTGTTCCACATAATAGTTTCTTGTATCATATTTCTTTTGACCTCGCTATCTGAAACCAATTACAGGAGATCCATTTGGGCTGCATCTATTTTCATAAGAAGCCCAGGCAGCAGTGTTTTTCTCAGAGATGAATATCAACATCAAATATCCTTCTGAGTGCTTTGTTATTTATGTTTCAGAGAAATTTTGTAGCCTTCAGCTCTCAAGAATGTGTCACGCTGTGCTGTTTATACATTGACGATATTAATGGGCATAGATGTCATTTTTCATTTTAACGTCTCAAATGCAACAGGCTGATAGGTTAAACATTCCTGGTTTTAAAGGAAGGATATGAGTGACATCTGTTTCCTAAAAATACACATATATTTAATTTCCAAAAACAAAAGTAGTAAGTTTACCGTCTTTAGGTAACAGCTTTCACTTTATTAAAATGGTAAAACTTTTAAAATAATTTTGAATCATGCCTACATAAAATAGAAGGGCTTGGAATACAAAATTAAAGGAAATTATATCTCCTAATAATATTGCCAACAAATGGAAAAATCTACCACAATTTATCAACTTTAAAAGTGTGAGTTATATGCAATTATTTTCATTTCTGTTCTGCTTATGTTTTAGCCATGCCAAAGCTTCATAGTGAATATTAAGAAGTAGTGTTCCCAATAAATATTTTACTAGAAGACACAGTGAGTTCTGGAAACCATATGCCCAAATTTTCCTTCCCATATAGCCATTACTTAAAGCATTATAGTGATTTTCATTTACGTAATAAAGTAATTACTAATCCTCAGTTCTTTTTATTGCTTTTGTTGACATTGATTTTTTTAATAGTTTTACTAATTTAGATAATTAAGGAAAGGTTCCTACTAAATTTGAAACAAATGTTATTGGAAACTATATACAATTTTGACTGCCCTAGATTCTGTTCCTTCTGCACTTAACTTGAGGTGGGACTCAACATAAATTTGATCTGCCAGATTTATAAGTGTCTGTTATTTTGTCTTCATTACACTGTTTTTAGATCACGAGTTACTGTCAGAGAAATTTATAAATGATACATGGGATGGGGATTTAGATGTAAGTGTAGATGTTAAACTGTGAATTTTGTAAGATACTTTAAAGTTGTCAGTTTGTTTTGCAAAGATTTAATAGCGGCAAATGAATTTTTAGAACTAATGTTTTATAGTGCCATGTTCTTCACTTATGAATAATGTCAGTAATAATGCTTTGAAATTAACAGTGTTTCTGGGAGGTTGTTTACCATGTGGCAAAATGTAAAGTTTAGCAGCACACTGGGAGAAAAAAAATGCCATATGATGACTACTCTAAGAACAAAGGCTGACGGTGATTTCTCCTTATGAGTTTTAAATCATCTCTGATCTCTTGAAATTGTTTTCTGTTCTTCTTCTATCTCTTGTGTTTACAATAATCTAAACTGCCACAATAAGATCACTGAAGTATTCAGGTAGTCATCATTTATAAGACATTCTGTATTAAAAGATAAGCCTTTACTCCTTTAGAGATATCCCAAGCAGCACATATGAATCAAAATAGTTTAAGTAGTAGAGCCTTTTATGCAAGCATATCCTGTTGTGCTGCCTTGCTTTTTCATGAAGTGTGACTTTTTTTGAAGTTAGCTGTAGGAAGTCATACTTTCTTAGGCTCATTCCACGGGAGTGTGCTAGCCACAATTTGAAATCATACTGTCTAGATTAAATCTAAGCTACAGCAGCCTATAATTCTCTAATTTTCAAGTACTGTAAATGTACAGCTTTACCAGATGCTTACTTGCTTGTTTTATTGTATTGATGTGAGGACTTTGCTTTTGAGGAAGATTAGGATTTCTGCAACTGCCAAAAAGAAAAGATTATAGTCTTTATGTTTTGGGTTTTTTTTCCATTTCCTCTTACTCCAGATCTCTTCTCTCATTCTTCTGGCATATCACACCAAGTGGTGAGGTTAGTTTTCTTCTACAGTCTCTCATGAATTAAAGGAGTGCAGTAGTTCTCTTGCTTCTATTCAAGTTTTCCTTTTGGAGAGCACTAGATAATAAGGAATATAAGTTTGCCACAGATTTTCTGTTCGTGCTTTTAATCTGTTTTTGCTTAAACCACTGCAAGAAGTTGGGACCAAATCCTGAAATAAACAGATACATTTAACTCTCATCTCAGGGAGACGACTGTCCTTTAGGATATGCTCAAGAACTGTGAGTGCAGTGGAGATCATGCACCCAGTGGTTCCTTGGTTACAAAATATTTCAAGTGCACTTTTAAAATATGTTAACTTTTGTTTATTTTTGGCAGAGAGAAGATAGTTCTGTGAGTCTCATTGCTTAGGTTCAGAAGAATGTATACTCTTTGTAAAGCTGACCTGTAATTACTTGAGAATTTGATAAAACAATACAGGGATTGTTGTGGGAATGTCTCCAAATGTTAAAAGTCTGCTCTGCAAACTTTGTACCAGGGCCTTCTATGGGGAGACGAATCAATGTTGTTAGGAGATGGTACTAGTGCATTCACTTTGTTTACTTTGGTTTTCTATGTCTGCCTGCCTTCTCAGAAAACTTGCTTGGAGCCAGACTGTAGCAGCCCTCTCTCTGTCTTTTCATAATTGATCAGGGGATGACTGCCTTCCCTGAGGGTTAAGACGTGGCAACTTTTTCTGTTTGCTCAGCATCTCAATGCAGTAGTTCAAACATTGTTCACACCAGCTGGCAGTGTAATGCCATATGCACATCTTGTCAAAGCAACTGTTGTCATGGATACTAGAAACTATCTTAAAAAGCAGCTCATTTGAGTCTAATCAGAATTGTACCTTCCTTTATCAGTTGAGAATCTTTATTATTTTAGGGAACATTGATCAAATGGCATTTATTGCAGTACATTCCATCTACAGTAGGTTTTAATAACAGAAATAATAGTGTGATGTATTGTAAAGCTAAAACTGCTCTTTATTGAGCTGATTTTTCTAAGGGGAAAAAAAATGAGTTCTCCAGGTAGTTTCAGTGGAAATATTTTGAATCAGGTTTTTCAGTTTATTTTTTTTTATTTATTTTATTATTTCTAAAGAAGTACCACTTTATAACACTTGACATTTAAAAATAATTTTATGGGGAAAAATAATATAGATTAGCATTCGTCATGTAAGTGGAATGTTTGTTTACATTTCATATGTTTAACTGTATTTGGCTGAGTTGGAATGAAAACGTAAAATAAATGAAAACATCTTCTATTTTGATTGGGATACTGTCATCCCTGAGCCTGATCTGGTTGGTTGAGTAATAATTTCTTTGTTCTCTGATTTTCCTAAGAATGCAAATTAAAACCACTCATTTTTATTTGGCATTAAAACGGCACTCTTTTTTTGTCAAAGGAGAGGTTTCTCCTTGAATTGTAAGTACAAAAAGTGTTTTTAATCTTCAATGAATATCCTTATTAATTCACTTTCAAGATAATCTGATGTTGATTTGTCAAATTTAATTACAGCTTCTGGTAACACTTGAAGTCTACTTGCTTTTACTTCAAATTGTAATACGAAAATGCAAATTGAATGATAATTTGCAAGGGAGTGGGCATTTTAGTTGAACACTCAAAGACAAGTTCCTTGTGGAAATGAGGCTATTGATGCAGTTTATGATTTTTCCTCTTCAAGCACTTCAAACAAATTAACTTTATTTCCTGCAGGATTTCATGTACATCCATAAATTCTAGTGAAGTCCTATATATGTACTTGCAGAATATTTTTTTAAATGTTTCGAGTAAAAAAACCCAAAAAAACCTGGAAGCCTGAAACCTAGCAAATACAAATCAAATAGGAGGGGATTTTGTTTGTTCAATTGGACTTTTACCTAAGATTAGCAATGAGTAACTGTTTTCTTTCTAGGAATTGGTCGAATTTATTTACTTTTTTTTTTTTTTTTTTTTTTTTTTTTTTTTTTTTTTTTCCTTTACTTTTAGGCACTTCAGGCAGCAAGGCAGCTGCTTTTACAGCAACAGACAAGTGGACTGAAATCTCCTAAGGGCAGTGAGAAACAGAGACCGCTGCAGGTTAGTAAAGTCTCCTTGTTATTGGGACATTAATCTCAGGGAAGAGTGCCATGCTTGCTCACACGTGAGGGGTGTGTGTCAATGCCTGTCCTCTAATGCCGTGTATGTGCATATTCACATGCTGCAGGTTACAGATTTCCTGCTGCTGACTTCACAGGAAAAATTCACTATAGGATACAAAAGCCTTTTGTGGCTGTACATGCTTAAAAGGTCTAAGACTGAGTTCAGTAACTGTGGTACATTAATTCTTTATAGATACGTTACAAAATTGGTATGTGATTTTTATACATACATGGTTTAAATTGTAAAAACATGTTAAGACTAGGAGCAAAACAGTATCCGTGAGAAAAAAAAGAAAAGCGAAATACCTCACAGGTACTATATCTGAGTGACAGAGAAGTGCTCAGAAACTTACCAACACAAGTGCAGGAAATTATGAAAGCTGCTTCTGCCATTTAAAAAAAAAAAAGTCGTTTAATTTCACATTAGGATGTTGTTGGGCTTTACACTGTGAGTGGGTAAACAGAAGTTCTGCTATTGAATAGTTATGTTAAATGCATTAGTAAAAGCATAAGGAGAGTTTTATTCTTGGAAAATTTTATCAGTGTGGTATTTTTATGAGGTATTAATTAATTTGCTCCTAATGCAGAGTTCCATATCAAATTACATTCCGCTGACAAAACTTGTTTTCTCTTGTATATAAACCAAGTATGGGTGCTTAACTGCTGAATTACATTTTGTTGCAGACAATTTTGTTTTGTTCAGGAAAATAAAAAAAAGAATAAATCCTACCATTCTCTTCCTTACATCTGTTTTTCTGGGTGAGCATTTATTCTCTCAGGACTTCCCCTGTTTTCTGATGGAGTAGGGTTTTTTTATCTCATTTTTAGTTTTTGTCATGCATAATGGAGGACCCCAGGCACTAGAATGTATTTTTTTTTTCTCCACCAAGGAAATGCTGTGAAATTTGTTCACTTGTGCAATTTCTGAATGTGATTCACATTGTCTCCTTTTCTTTGTGAAACTTGGTGGAGTAATGTTGGACACAGCAAGCAGTTCCACATTCCTGATCAGCTCTCTTCAAATGTACTTTTAAGTTTTTATTTATTTGCTCAGAACCAAACAAGAATTTAGGAATATGACTAAAGAAAATGGAAAAAAAGGAAAACACGACATGATTGCATCCTGCCACATTGTGGTTGTAGTCCAGTCCTGGCTGAGGCCGAGTCCTGGGACCCTCTCAACTTTCCACTCTTCACCCTTGACTTTGCTTTGTAAATGCAAATTCACATTTGTTTGTATCAAATATCTTCTTCACTGAAGGCACATAAGAGTAGTCATAAAGGTAGAAGCTTATGAACTATGTGGGTTTTTTAAGTTTTTAAAGTGGAGTTAGTGACCTTGAAGGGTTGAACCATGAAAATTACTGATTTAATGAATGTTGCAAAAGTACTTCATTCTGCTAGCTTCTCATTCTGAAAGACGAGTTGTACAAGGAGTGTACAAGATCCATCTAGCCCTATGTTCTGTCTCTAAATTGGCAAACACCCGGCAATAGGGAAACTATACGAAACAGGCACTCATAGTGGTATTTTCCCAGTATATATTTTCCATATTTATTCTTACTTTAATCCTCCACCTTTTAAACCAGCACAATCCAGGAGCTACTGGCTTCTCTTTCCACATTCTCTATCCATTCACAAACTTTCTTTTCAAGGTTAAGGAAGCCTTCAGGTTCACTGTTTGTGGTAGGCATTGGTGAAATGATAGAAAACCATGCTTGGAGGCAAAAGACTGTCATGCACAGAACCCAGAGGATGATGAGATGAAAAGACGGAGTCTTGTGCTTTTGTGCTCTCAAAACACTAACCCTAGCCTGATGCACTTTAAATGCTAGAGGTTGATGTGTTGGTGCTGTATCACTAGTTTCCCAGGAGGAGTCAGCATCTCATGAGTCATACTTGAGAGGCAGGAAGAAAAAAATAAAGCAAATAATTTTATTTTCAGAATTGTTACATGCTCCCTAAAGCCTAGATAATTGCTTATGTTTCCAACTTTTTCTTCCATTATCATTGTGTACACAGTATCTCTTACTGGCCTTGAACACTTCATTTGGTTCATTTTTAAAGGAGAGGAAAAATGGAATTTGCTCCCAGACTTTGGTTTTATGTATCAAATACCATGTAAATTCAGGTATGAGCACAAACTACCTTTTAATTTTCTCTTTTAGTGAAACAGATGTTTAAAGGTTATAGACCTGAGTCCTACAAGCTTTTCTATTTCTGTCTCTTATATTGTTCATCATGTAGTGGAAATTCACATTTCGATCATTGTGTTGCCTGTTTGACCAAATAGTGTCAGAAAACTGTACAGCGTTATTATTTTGCTATGCCAGATGTAATAGTAACTTTAGCCAAAATCTTCTAGCAGTAGAAATTGCTAAATTTGTATAAGGTTTATAAGACAAAATTGAGGGTTTTAAGGCAAAAATACTTGTACTTGTGTTCGTGATTAAGAAAACAGACTTCTCCCAATATTTTAAAATACTTTAAAACTGGTGCATATCTAATTTCCTCCATTTCAGAGCAATTTACTAATTTGGCAACTGTCGATATGTTAGAATAGATTTATAAATCTAGTAAAAATGCAATAAAACCTTTAAAACCAGCTCACACATCTGCAAGCAAATGTGGCTATTAGGCAAGCCTTGCCATGCATCTCTTGTGCTCTGTAGTTTGTTGTCAACTATTCTATTGTTCCATGAACCAAAGAGGGAAAAAATAGTATTTATTTTAGAGGCCATCTTTTTTGGGGGGAAAGTAGCATATGGTGTTTTTATGTGTGTTCTCTCTGTTGTTTCATAATGCATCAAGTATTTTAGTGACTTACAGCACCTACTAGCTAATCAGCAAGTTGAAAGCTGATTGAAGAAACCTTCAAATTTGTGTCCTCAGCTTTGCAAAAAGAGGGTGTCGGGTAAGTCATCGTGTTCTATTGTGCTTTACTGAGGGGATGCCTTTAGGGGTACTGCTGGAATATTCCTAGAATAATTTGAGTGTCTCTTCTATCCTCATGAAAAGCCTTTACAAATGTATCACTAGCTATGTGATCGATTGTAAAAGTGCAGAAGTTTTTGTTTTAGTTTCTAATGCAGAAGTTACCTTTAACTTGTAGTTATCCTATATTTTCAGGGACAGGAGGCTTATATTTAGATTGCGAGTTAACAGAATACCTACAAAAATTACAGTTTTAGATAGACGCTTGTCTTGATCTACTATTACTTTGATTTACATTTGTCTGGGTTTCACACTGCAGATGGCATAACCATTAGCATGTCTTATGTAAAACAGAAGAAGAAAAACATCCCTTTTGACAAGCTTGAGTACCAATTGTGGTAGTGATTTTACTTTCATGTATAGATATCCGAATAAATGTATTTGAAACATGTTTATATATGCCATTCATTACACTGATGTACCAATTGAATGGATCCAATCAGTACATACATTGATTAATGACATATTGCAAAATAGCTATGGAGGGTTTGTGATGAGAGGTGAGGATAATGTTAACCTGCACATGATGAGATAATAGAATTTACTATTTTACTGTGCATCCAGTAAAATATTGCTGTAGTAAGGTTAAGATTTTTGTAGTACCATTTTTTATTTCTGAATATTTTTCTTTTCTGTAGAATTTATTATAACGGTAATCCACGGTGAAGCTTACTAATTGCTTTCAAGGATTTCTCTCCCTATTACCAAATTTCTATAGTAGGCATAACAGAGAAAAATGTCACCTTGGCTCTTAGAACATGTAGTTCATTTTCCTAGGGCAGAAAGTCACTGTCCTTAGGGCCACTGAAGAACCTGGTATCATCTAGCTTGAGTTGTAATACTGGCAGCTTTATTTTCATGTTACATTTGCAGTCATGAGCAAGACTTGGGGTTCTTCAAGAACTGTGAGACCACAAGCATAACCCAAAGGTAAATGCTGTCAATTTTCTGCCATTGGTGGGTGTTCATGTACAGCATTGCAATTATTTCACTTCCAGGTAGGCAGTCTCTAACCTTAGACTGATCTGTCCATGATGCACATACTGTTGTTGTCTGCATAGCATGGTGATTTGCACAGTTGTAATTCTATTTGTTTGCCTACTTATTTCTATTCCCACTAAGGTCTCTAAAGGAGTAGTTTATTTTCACAGATTTTTATAATCGACTATGAACATTATGTCGATTAGAAAAAATAGATAATTATCTTCAGCCCATAGTTTTAATACATATAAAAGGAATTGGTTAGTGGTTTGGGTTTTTTTTTTTTCCTTCAGGCTAGGAGATTTGTTGTTTCAAGATCATTACTAATGCATTCTGTAAGAGGATGGCATGTCATGAAATCATGACTCCTGGAATCAAAGGGTTAAGCTCAGTGTGTACCAAGCCAGTTGTATAAATATCATGCTGTATGGAGTGTTGAGTTGTTATGGTAAGCTTTATTTATTTAGCATAAGCACTTCACTGAAGTGTAATAATTTGATAAAATTTGGGGAAAGTATACACTTAAGTTTAATTACTTAATTTTTATTTCATTGGTGCATAATATAAGAACCAGGTTTTTTAAAATATACTCAAAATGCAAAAATTTAGCATGAAAATTTAGCATGAAAAGATATTCATAGTGTCTTTTAACCTACTCTCCTTGCTTTACTCTCTCCTAGTTTGGTCATCTCCCTTTGGATCTTCATATGGGCCTGAGTTTAAAATTCATTGCACATAATAAATAAGCAAACATATCATTAATATTGTAACCTTTACTTACTTTTTTAAACATATATAAGGAGTTGATGAGAGATAAGAAATAGGGAATCTGGGTAAAAAGAAGCAAACCCCACTGCTTTTAAATTATATCCTCTGATTTAATGTGCTTTGACTTCAACTGTGCATGCTTAATGTCAGTCAAAAAGTGCCATTTTAAAAACAGCAAAAAAACTTGTTGTGGTTTTAACTTGGAGAGTTTTCTTTGCATTACATTGAACAAAAATAGAAATAAATCTAACTCGTTTAAAACTCTTTTTTCATAAACTGCATGTTACATATTTCTGTTTATCTAATGCATGCTGCTAAGCATAAAAAGTAGGAGGATTTTGTACATGGTAGAAAACGCTGATAGAGAAAGATGCAAATGCGTAATATGTAGTGTAAGAGGAGAGTAGTGATAAACAGTCTTTCTCCCTCTTGAGTATAATTCTAGAGGAAATGTGTGGCCTACATATAAGCAAACATTGAGGCTTGGGGTAAATTAAATTTGGAAGATAGCTGCTGGAAAATCATAAGTCCCATTTTCCCTTGTAAGTCTATTCGGAGGAATATACAGTTATCCTCTGACGTGCAGAAATTTGCATCAGTAATACCCACTCTAAAGACAAGGATAACCCCAAGAGATGGAAAGAAGGCAAGGAGTTATTTTTATGTAAGGTGTAGAGGGAAAGGGAAAGGAGAAATATCCATCTTCAAGCTTACATGGTCCAGAAAACAGGAGTTCCATTAAGGAAGAAGTATAAATACAATAATAAAGAAAAAAATCCAGGACATTATTTCTTTCATTTACAGTGGAAGTGTCGGTATTGCAGACTTGCTGGGAACTTCTCATTTATATAGATAGTACTTGCTCCAAAGACGTATGTCCTGTCTTTGACAACCTTTTCTACTCATGAAAACCTATATTTTGCCACATGTTCCATCTTGCTGTAAAATCTTCTAATAACAGATTTACTTTAAGTCACATTTTACTCTTGAAAACTTCCAGTGTTAAAAACATACATCTACTAAGAAAGTGGCACTAGTTGGTATGGTTTCCTTTTTAGTTTAAACTAAATACGCATCACCTTGAGGTGTTATCTCCTATTACCATTTTCGAGAGTATAAAATATTCCAGCTAACTTTATGTGTGATCTTTGTAACATGGGAAAATTTAAACTAGCAATTTTTTGACAGAAGTTATCACATAATAGATTCATCTGTATCTAATGGAGACAAAAAAACCCACAAATAGCTAGCTGATGCAGAGATCACCTCTTTATCCTGATAACATTGTTGCAATATTATAAAATATTTTGGATTCAGAGGAAAAAAAGTATTATGCAAGTTCTGTTTACAGGTATTGAATGTGCAGAATGCTAATTAGGATTATTATGTGATTAGGGATTTCAAGAGGCATTTTAATGTTGAACACTAGTCTGTGCAGAATCTGATGTGTCAATCTGTAACTGTAACTGTCCAGGAATTGTCACCTACATCAGTGGAATGTCCTTCCTTCCCCTTTTCTCGCGTTGATTCTGGTACTTCTAGAGAACTAGGAATAGAGAGAGAGCACACAGTCCAGTTCTTCATTCAGATTCAGAAAGACAAACCTTTAGAGACAGTGTCTAGGGCTTTTCACAGTAGCTTTTACGTGGCAGACCGGCAAACTCATCTTTCCCTCACAGTAGAACCTGCAGCCTGTTTGACACCAGGAGATAATGCTGTGTATGGGATGAGTGGGCTGTGTTTTATATTCTGAACTATAGAAATCTCCAAGAATTACTGAGAAGGTGATTTGCCTTCTTGAGCAGCTGGAAAGCTCTGTCCCCCTGCTGTCCCTCCCAGCGCAGCCAACACGCACAGCTGCGACTGCTTCTCTCGGGGCTGCGTGAGGAGTTCCATGGCAGAGCTGGGAGCTGGAGGTTCCCCGAAGCCACTTCTCCAGGCTCCTGCAACAGGTTGGATCAGCCTGATTCTCTTACCAGCTGGCTAATTGCCCAGAAAAGCTCATGAAGAGCTGAGAGGGAAAGTGTGAATGGTTCCCCACTCAGTGTGCAGCTCTATTAAAGGGTCTGCTCCCAGGCAGGGCCCTAATTATGCCAGCTTAGGATCTCACCACTCAAGCAAGGCTCTCCTGATACCCTTGAATTTGAAAAGCACATTAGTATATGTCGATTTAGAAATTACTAAAGCAGGAAAAGCAACTAAAGAAAATATTGTATGAATGGTCTAGATGGGGGTAGATATTTCAGAATTGTTCCTAGTTAATTTATTGTTAAGGAAAGTTTTTTTGTTTTGTTTTGTTTTTTTTTTGGGGGGGGGGGTTGTGGGGGTTTTTTTTGTTGTTTGGTTTGGTTTTTTGGGGGTTTTTTAATTTTTTTTTTCTTTTCTTTTTTCTCCCTCCAAAGATTTTTCCTTTCATCGGGCAATTATAAAGTCGAGAACATTTTTGGACAAAACCAAAGTTTTGTGATTAAACAATGAAGGCTTTTCAGTTAATAGTAGCATATGCAACTTTGCACATGAAATTTCAGTTTCTGTCCTTGGCCATTCATGGCATTTCTTGAGCTGATTCCTTCACATACTTTTCAGATTAATTTTGCTTTGTGAACTGAACTATTTTCTTGACATTTTCTAATTGTTAGGTGTTATTTTGTGATGTCATAGTTGACCAGTTGCTTTACCAAGCAAGCTGACTTTACTGGGGTAGTGAGGAGCCAGGTAATCAGGAATCTGAATGTATGCCAAGATCAACATAGTTAATTTTAATTTGCCATCACTTGGGATTTGTAAATGTAAAAATGTTTTTAAAAGTGTAAAAATCATCCAAATATTCACACTACACACAGTAATACTACAGAAGAAAAGCATGTGAGTATGTGTGCTGATGAAAAAGCAATCACCCACTGGGGTGGAAAAGCGTATCAGCCTATCCTATTGTGGAAGGAGGTTGTCAACAATTGCGACTTTGATGTTCTGGGTCTTTTTATGCCTTCTTATGCTTCTAATATTTTTTTGAAATGAACAGATGAAGGTCTCATGAAATAGAATTAATGGTGAAAAATTTACTAAACACTACTTCAGTGCTTTACTACTTGATTATGTCAAGCTTTGAAAAGCAATTTTATAATAATAATATGTACAAAAGGAACTGTACAGTGTTTCAGCAACATGTATATGCTTCAAGGATCTTACCAAGAACTTGAAGTATAAATGAAGAATGAGATTTTCCCACAAGTGTTCACAGTAAATCCATTTATTCAATAAATATACTTTTTGTCTAATAGGAAAGAAAGCTTCCACAGTATTGAGAACCAATACAGTAACCTAACATGTGAGAAAAAAAATATCGAAATCAACTCTATACTTGGAGAAGTGATTTCTAAATTGATGCAGTTGTAATTTAGTGTGCAGATAGCTATGGACTTGATGCTTAGGAATAATCAAATTTCAAAATTTGAGTAAAATATTACTTAATAGAAGATTTAGAGTGGAGTAGTAGGAAATTTCTGTTGTAAGAATAGAATAGGATACCATGAAAATCCTCGCTTTGAGGGCATAGTGTCTGAAGAGGAATTAATAATGCAAATTCAGGGGCAAATTGTGATTGATGTTGGTGTATCACCAGTGATTGATGCAGAAAAATATCTCTTGATAAGAAACGACTGACCCATACTCTGGGTAAAGAAGAAAAAATGCTAAACTCCACGCCTTCCATAGAACAGGGGGCATATATTTCACCAAAAAGAACCAAAATAGGAAGATAGGGTTTACCAGAGGGCTGAGCTGTTGTACAGGATTGATATCTTTCAAAAATGTAATTTAGAAAGCAAATTCTCATAAATGTTAGAAAATACAGCCAAAAATATGGTCATGTGCTTAAGAACTGACAAACTGTTTTTTCTTCAGTCTGACGTCCATCACCTAAATTAAAAAGGAAAGGAGAAGCTCAGTGTTCTGGTCGCAGTGTTTTGGTACAACCGCAAATTACGAGAGATATAACATAGATGAGAAAAATAAGATACTGTCTTAAATTTAAAACTGTGTTTCCAATTAGAATAGGGAAATATTAAATTTCAGTTATAAAAGAGATCTTAGAGATATCATCTGGAGTTATGGAGATTTGCAACCCACCTAATTTCTGGTGGCTTGCTGGTATATTAGAAATGTACTCCATATAGGTTCTGCTGAAAGGTTTAGGGTTCTAGTACTGATGCCCTGAATATCCATGGAGTGAAGATGTCTCCCTGTGACTGATAGCTTGGCATGCTTGCTACACGTACCTACCTGAGGTTGTGTAAATTCTGGATACATTTTTATGCTATAAAAGTACCAGCAAGTTTCCTCCAGAAAGGGTGAATACAGGCTGAAACATTGGATTCGCTCTGTGCAATTTGGGTCAGAAAGCAAACTTTAGGAATGAAGAAATATCTGTCGTATTTCTTTTAAAGAGTTTTAGATATGGTAACATGCAACTGAGGTAAGCATGAATGAACTATAGAAAAGAAAGCTTTTCACTATGCAGAGAAAAGAGTTATGGAACACTTCTAGTAGAAGAACTGAAACCAATTGCCACCACCCATACATTTTGCCTACTTAAACTTGCAGCTTGACAATTTAGAAGGGGATTTATGTGATGTGAATTGCAGTAATAAAACAAAAAGTAAAACTCTGAAAGTCTCTTCTAGTCCTGAAGTCTTGTGGTATTCTTTGTTGTTGCTGTTTTCTTTAAAAATGTAAAGACTCATTGAAGTATTCTAAAGGGATTTTAATGCCTTCTTAAAGTTACAGAACTTACCTAAAACACGCTAAAGAAAACAATAGTTTATTATTTTTTCAGAAATAATTTTTATTTTCTGCATATTTATGTCCTGTTGTCTGAATAGAAAAGACTGAAGACTAGATAGTAACTGGCATTTAGTAAAATTCAGGTTGCATCCTAAATCCACAGCATTTCATGTTTTTTAATTCACTTTCAGTGTATGTACAGTGTATATGCAGTGTATTTTGGATATTTTAATCCTCACTTGTTAGATTAGAATGAAGCATTTCTATGAGCATAATCTAAGTAGCTGTAGCTTTCCCATAATTAATATGGCTTGGACTTTTTCAGGCTGTTAGATGCAAAAATGTGTTGACTTCATAATGATCACTAAGACCTGTAAGAAATACCACTGAATTAATAAATATAGACATTCTTAATAGGAAGGCATTAATTCTAAAAGTAATTTGCTTTTCATGGCAATAAATACACTGAAACAAGAGACAGACTTTATTAAAAAAAAACCAACCAACTTGTAAAATATTTTTTCTTCCAAAAATACCCACTTTCAGAATGTTTTAGATTGTTTACAGTGTTGGGGTGATTGTCTCATAGTACCTAAAAATAAAATTAATTAGTCTAACAACCCACTTATGAGATTATTATTATTATTACAACCATATTAGGGTTATATACTTAGCGCATATACTATGACCCAGTAAGTCTCAGAGTCAAGATTAAGAGAGGGGGCTCTTTTCCACATTAAGAAAAGTCATGCTAATTTAGCATCCAGAAAAATAGTTTAGTCTAGAAATACTCAATTTTTTTTCCAGGTGGGGAATACTTGGTTAGAATTCTTGGAGTGAGTATTCAATCATTTTAATTGTGCTGGAGGGGTAACGTATACTCCAGCCATACCTCTAGAAGCAAATAATTATGATTTTGTGTATTATTCCTTAGAATATTTGTAGTTAAGAAACATGAGTGCAATCGTATCAGCCTTAATAGCTGTCCTAAAATGCATCCAGAGAGGTATCATCAGCTGTTAAGACTGATTTCTTAATCCTCTGGGGTTTTGGTAAAATTGCAAAGATAATTTGAAATAGTAAAACCTGCCAATTGATTATAGGGGTTGGGTTGTCAAGGTAAAATATTTATCTAAATTTGTTTGATTTGTTGGATATTTTATGTTTTTGACTACAAGTATAGTAAGTTGCTTAGGAGAGCTTTTAGAAAGGTTCAAATACAGCAATGGCATCATCTTTAAAAAAAGTTCCAGTGTAATTAAAACCCACAAAATGATTTGATAATACTTTTATTATATGTGGAATCATTTAACTTTTTAAAGTGAAAATTCTAAGCAATTGTAGTTAAGGTGAGATCTAACGTATCAGAGATGCTGTTGCACCACATGATTTACACAAAAATCGGTCCTCAAACCTCCATGAATGGCAAAGATTTTAGGAGAAACTCATAAGCAGAATCCTTTTTCAGAGAAGAATCCTTGTTATTTAAGTCACTTTTCCCTCCCCTGTAAAACTGTCAACAGAAATTCTATAAAGGTTTTGAAAACCTTTGTTTCACACTGCATGCAGATCATTTTATCTTTTCCTTGGTGATTACACATCATTAGCACAGAGCCTTTGGAATGATGCCACAAAAATGGTGAATTCATTGTTCTTCCTCTTTTCATTCTGGGACATATACTGTTGTTATTTCCATTTCATTACATGTAAACTCTTTTAGTTTTACTATTAATTATTAGTTTTAAATGTGTTTTACACAAGAAGGGTATCTTTTATAGAATCATAATTTGTGTGCTTTCTTTCTTAGGGAAAAAACAGTGAGAAACTTTTGGTTTTGAAAAATACTGGATAGACTAGCAGTCCGTGATCAAAAATCCACTGGTTTTAAACTTAAAATGCATTAGATTTCATCTGCAGTATTGATCTCATTTTTAAGATGAAACTTCTATTTTCATTCTTCTTACTGTTGCAGTTATGAAATCTTCATGTTAGAGATTTGGGTCTACTTGTATTATTAACTGTACAAAATTTGAATGTGGATCAGCTATCCAGAGAGCATTTGGTGCATTCGGGCACTATTAACAGGGTGCAAGGAGGGAAAAAGAACTGCAGAGACCCACAGAAACATGCATCATTGACGTACCTACTCAAGTGGGACTGAGAAGCAGGCAGCTAGTTTATACTTATATGTCTCTGACTGTATTTCATGCCCAACTGTGTGAGCACAAGGAAGAGGTATATATTATTCACATTTTTAAGAGAATACCAAAATCCATTGGCTCAAGTTTTGAATATTCCTTGGTAAAGAAAAAGGAGATATGATCCATACAGAGCCAAAGATATCTCTGCTTTTTTATCTTCCCTCCAGCTCTTGTAGTTCTTAGGGTCTGCAAGATCTAAAGGATCTCTTGTTCGTGGAAAAAAAAACCCCATGAATTTAAGCTGAAAGGATGATGTTGGTTTTCAAGCAACATATATCCAAGTTCGGGAACACATCTCAATATTTGTCTGCCACTGTGCTTGTTCTCGTTGAGCACTGAGTATTGACCACTGTAAAAGCAGCCCATTAGGCTAAATGATAATTTTGTGTAATTCAGTTTGCCATTCTTCTGTCTTTTCAAGCAATAACCAGCAGCCAATATGTTTTTCTTATGATGATGTGCTTTTGACCATTCAAGTGAACTTGACTTCCCTCCAAGAACAGCCTGGTTTCACCAGCAAACTTCACATTTCACAAATTATGGTCCACTGGACTTCTCACAACTGCTTTTAGTCATGCTTTTAAGATGGAAACCCTTAAAAATATCTAACCTTTCCCAGTTCAACCTCTTAGTGAAAAATTCTCTTTGTGACACAATGCTGACATCAGGACGATGCAGTATGAATTTTACTAGCCACAATTACTTTCCATGCTGGTGAAAAGATTGAATTAATATGATTAAGCTGAAGGAAAATAATTGAGCCCTCAAATCATTTCTAGCTATGTAAGCCGCTTTCTAACACCCCAGAGTGAATCACATGCTCGACATGTTTCATGCTCTGAAAGTGATTAAAAAGGGGTCTTCAAAAAGAGAAAGGTAGTACCTCAGTTCCATTGGAAGTTGCATGGAACTTCCATGAGTTTGTAGCTGTGTTACAGCTTTGGCCATGCAGGCAGTGAAACCCAGACTTTCAGATTCCTGGTCCTACATACAGGACTTCAGTGTCTCTCTCACCATAAGGAAAAGGGATCTTCCCTCTTATGTCTTCAGTTTTCATACAAATAACTTGGTATTTCCATACAAATAATAAAAGGAGAGAAAGGGTTCCAGCATTCCTTAGAAGCAAGGGAAGCATTTAAAAAAGCCTCTGCAACACAATCCTTAAAGTAGATTCCATTCTTTTGATGTGTCACTCTATCATCTACCATTAGGTTGGTGAAAACGACTATGAAACACAGTATCAAGGCAAGTTTATTGCGGGCTATAGTCCACATATAATCTCGTATAAATTGCAGCTATGAAAATAGGCAAAATGAAATTGTGTTCTTGACTGTCCTGTCCTGAAATAAGCTAAATTTTAATTTTGTAGGAAGTCAAGTGCTAAAAGAATGTGACAAAGAATAGCTTAGTGGCAGAACAGAGACTTGAGAGAATATTTCATTATGAAATTGAGGCGTTTTGGTTGTATTTCAGCTACTTTGTGTGTTTCTGGGTATACTGTTTTCCGAATTAAAATATCAGACATACATTTAAAAGCAAATTTTTCAGTGTAAATCTTTAGTATGTTTGGTCTCACTGAGAGCAATTGTATTCCCTCTGATTTTCTTCTGGGTGTGACAAAAACAGCAATGAAATTGCAAGAAATGTACTAGGAGGTGGTGGTAATTAAAAAATATTTTGTGTTTCCTTTTTCCTAAGACCAGTGTCTATGTTTTTACTCTCTGAGAGATCCAAGAGAGGCAAAAGTACTTGATATGGTTATGATAAAGTGGCTCACCTTAAGCATAAGACATATATGAAAGACTAGGGTGTGATCTTACTCCTAGGAGGCAATTTATGATTTACATCTCTTACACTGAGGCTAATTTTAGATAAAAGATTGTGCTAGTTTTTCTGCTGATCAACTCTCCCTAGTGTAGTCATCCATCGCATGCTTCCTTTGATAAGAGTGTTTATCAGAGTGAAAAAATATGAAGGGAACTGAAGACCTCATCAGGAAGAGTGGCTGCTTTTATACCCCTTATACAAAAGTCTGTGTTCCAAACTCCACAGTGATTGCTTTTCAAGAATTTTCTGAGTTCTAAAATCGCAGTACAGCTTTGCATTTGTAATGAGGATGGATGAACAATTGATGTAGATATCATGTTGCATCATTTGATGTTCATATCAGGATTTTTAATCTAACGTTAAAAGATTTGCAATATATTAGGCATGATATCCAGTTTCTACATGTTATTACATTGGTAGAATTATTTTAAAATACATCAGATGAGATTTTTGACTTTATCATTTGTTCTTTAGCAGAATCCTGATTTCTAATAATGTTCAACATCAGTTGACGCATTTCTTCCCAACCCGGGTATTATGGATGTACAAACATTGGTTTAACGTGCACAAGCTGTTTAACTTTGATCTTTCTTATTTTTTTTTGTAAGTTTTGTGTGACACTTATAGTGTCTCAAGATATAAATATTAGTTGACATGTCTATCTGGTTGGGTAGGACTACAGGAAACAGTAAATGCATGCATTTTCTTCTGCTGCGTCAGTACAGAGAGTTTCTGAATCACTTGACTCAACTTCAGGGATGTTTCTTAGTGTACTTAATACCATGCTCAGCAAAGGCTGATGCAATAACTTATCCAGTCAGTCTATAAATAATGGTGAAATATGGAATTTATTTTATTTCTTTCTAGCCTGAAGAAGCTAAATATTTAGTGGAAAAAAGGAATAGGAAGAAATTTCCCAGTCCAGAGTCCTGCTAAGTCACCTAGAAAGTGCCAAACATCTCTATCAAAATAAATTATTCCCACGAGTTATGCAGCATGGGCTCTGCTTCACACTGTAGAAATATCTCTCTTTTTACAAAAATATTTGTTCTCTTCATTTGTTTTGCAGATAAATGATAGTTTACCATTAAATTAAATACACATATTTTTATTGTTAAAAATTCTCAAAATCATTTGATTAATTCTTTGCCCATTTTCATTTCTGATGACAGCTTACAGTGGTCCTACATGTTATCCAGCCTGGTTGTCATTTGTCTTTGCTGCAGTTCCCAATTGCTGACAGTTAAGATCCTCACATGTTTGTTCTGTTAGTCTAGAACTGGGAAAACATTGTCAAGTCTCCTTGATGTGACATCTTTGGGCAGATGCCATGCTCTTTTCTACACTGAAAGAATGATCATAACATACAATGTTATTTCTAATAAAATACTACTTTTGTATAATAATTTTACACTTTTTGATAGCCACCACAGGAACTGGTTTTCTGTTACAAAACTGTGTCTGAGTGAGGTTTCAGTGTCAAAATGGCTGAGACTGGTCAGACCTGGCCCTCCAGTTTATATTTATTTTGGTGCCAAGGATTGTAGATCTACCACAGTATTTGATGATGGAGCCCAGTCCAAAAGGATATCCAACTCTAAATACTTGTTCTGAAACACAGAAGTGTCTCATCTGCTTTTAGTAAAACCGTCAGTAAGCAACACCCTCATAAGCAACACAGGCCCTGTAATGGGTTATTTTTCCTGGGAAAGCTATGGAAAGAAGAACATGGGTTGTATGTCTGTGTTTCTGATTATTCATTGAAAAAGAATTTAGCATTAGTATTAATATTGAGCATTTTGCATTTGGAATTATCCTTCACCATCATTGCTGTATCAAGCATGTGTTCAGTTATTTCCCACATGTGCTGCCTTTCCCTCATCTTTCTTTCAGTTTGAATGAGTTTAACATTACAGAATAGGGCCTAATGACAGTCAGAATGCATAGGAATAGAGTCAATGTCTTAAATTACTCAATTATTTCTTGTTTGTATATCAAAAAGGAGCAGCATACATGTAGGAATAATGTGTCGTTAGTGTGAACTGTCATTTTGAATTATCAGTCAACTGTGGTTTTGTTGTTCCTTTTGTGCTGCTGGTGCAGAACACAGAGTTTTCTAAATAGTGGAAAGCACCGATTTTGCAAGAAAGTGAAGTGGTGACCATTCAGTCCTATTTTGCTAAGAGCTATAAGGATTTCATTGCTACACTTTTATTGTGCTGGGTGGTGACTGCACATGTTTTTCATATATTTAACAGGAGGTGTATCTAGTACAATAAGCTGTAAAATATTGAGTATGTGTGCTGTTCATCTAGTCATGGAAATAAAATGCTCATTTTTATAGGAAACAGAAAAAAAAAAGCCAAACAAAAAATGGCAATTTATCCTCTACATGTTATCACTGCTGAATATAAATTGTCCAACCAAAAATCTTTTTTCTGTGGGTTCATGTAAATTCAAAACAAACATACAAACAGAGAGAAAAAAACTTGATGAGAAGGGTTTGTGTGTTTATGTGACTCAGTGGCATATTCAGATTATGTGCTATGATTTGTTCTGCAGCTGCTTCAAATTAAGAACAGGTGTAGATGGGAGACTATGCAAATATTCATATTAATGTAATTGTCAAATTGGTGTGTTTATCACTGTGCCTTTAAAGAGTAGACCATACTCTTATTTTACATGTAAATGAGTTTTATTCTTGAGAGCTACTATTGGATAATGAGCTTGTAAAGGAGAAATTTCCAGCATATGGTGAAACGTTTCTAAAATATGACATTTGCTTGTGTAGAAATTTATTTTATGTCTATTTTATAAACATATTGTAATCGGCTTTGTCTTCTTTAGAAAAATATATCCATGGTGCATTTTAAAATCTAACTCAAAGAACTAATGAACTAATATTTCTTTTTCTTTCTTTCTTGACTTCACATAACCCTTTAGTTGGACAACTTTTTACCTTCTTCAACCATTTACTGTGTATTTGCAAGCCTTCAGAGACTTTAGGCCTCATTCGCTTTAAATCTTTAAAAAGTATACATTGGAGAGAAAATGTGTTTAAAAAGGATTTTACTTTGCAAGACCAACTCTTATTTAAACAATCATAAACTGGGTCTGGGTCTCTGAGTTAAATATATAGTTTTAAACATTATTTACCTCATGCTGCTAGTAGACACAGATATATAAATGATGAGCTGATTTTTGTGTTTTTAAATCAGAGATTTGGTATCAAAGGATGTCCGAACTGAAGAAATGACGGGAACTTTTTATTTTCTTGTATTATGGATGTAGTTAACAGAAGTTACCTAGTATGAAAATCAAAGAGCACTATGAATCTATGTGTTAGTGTATTTTCTTCCTTTTATCTTTTTTGCATATGATGTGGATTAATAGTAATTTATATTCTGTTAAAAGAAAACACTAGGTACTTGGATTTTGTATATGTCTGCACATACAAGACAATTTTATATTTGCTCTCAGTGAGGTAGGTCACATATTTGAAACTGAGGTTTATGCACTGTGTGGGATGCTTTGGTCTGCGAATCTGGGCCAAACAGTTGAGAAAATCCATGTGTCACAGGAAGCAGAGGCTGAGGGCACTGGCTGCCAACAGCTGACTACAGGGCAAATGAGACAAGAACAAGGTCTTCCTGCTTTTCTGCTTCTTATGGCTATGGCTCAGGTGGGGTTTCCTGTTCATTTGCAAGAAGAAAAAGAAAATTCAGTTTTTATTTCTGGATATGTTTCAGCAAAAAAGCAACATCTATAGTTACTGAGTTCAGTGCAAAACCCAATGACATCAAATTTTTTACTATTTATTATCATCAAAGCTCAACTGGTAACTTATGTGAACAATCTAAAAGGTAGGTGCAAGAAGTTTAAAGAAAACAATTCTTAATTCACAAGGGGTATGTTTCTCTAAAGCATCGCTCAAGAAGGAGATAACTCTATGTTTAAGAGGTGGCTTCATCCTGTAGCAAGTTATTTAAAGTTGCATTCATTTCCATGGTGCTTAATTGGTAACTGTTTGCTTCACAGCTTGTTAGCTTCCTGTGAAATCTTTCATTCACTTACTAGAATGCTCTTAATGGAACACAAACTATTGAAGAAAGAAAAGATTTGCAGGAACTTCATTACATATGCTGAAGATGGTAAAGCTTTTCTTTAGGGTAAGCTTGGCTGTATCACTTTACAGTTCAACTGTCAACCAGATAAAACAGCAACCTCCTTTTCTAATCGATTTGAATTATATGCATCATTTCAGTAGGATGTTATTGTGGGGCTAATTATCTTTGCATTTAGAAAAGTTTTTACTTCCACTTGACTGCTTGTTGTTAGAGATGTTTGCATGTAGAAATGTCATTCATGCTATGCAATAACCAGTATCACTTAGAACTCATCATAGTTACACTTCTATCTCAGAAATAAAGATGAAGCTTGGACATTGCTGCACGAAGACTGTGTATTGGGGAACCGTGTGATTCTGTCACCCTTGGAGAGACTGCTTTAAAAGAGATGGCCCAAGCCATCTTGGCTCTATTAATATTCTCACAGAGTTCTGTGGGAAGTCTTTTGCGATTAGGAAAAAAAAAGCCCAAATGCATGAGGAAATAATAGGAAATAAAAAGACAAAAAAGTGTCTTCCAGTGACACTCATCAGTAATATCTTTTTAACACTTCTTGTATGTGGAGTATCAGCAATTTCCTGGGCCACAGAGCAAATCATATAAGTAGAACTGAATCTGAGCATATTTACATCCCATTTATATCATTTCAGTTGCCTAAGTCAGGGCCATTGCTGTTTACATGCACTGATCATCGTGTTTGTTTTCTCTTGGAGAGAAACTTTGGGTTCAGAAGGGGATGATATTTTTCTTTTTGAGATTGACATTAACAAGAGACGGCATAAGTTGAGGTGCACAGACTGGTAGTTGCCTCAACATCTGTATTATAATTTAATTAGTCTTGCTCACATGTGCAGAATTAAATCAGTCACTGACTTGGAATCAGGATGAATCTGATGCCTGACTAAGACTGGTGAAGGCCCTTTTAGGTCTTTTACTCTCTTTTGCACTTGAAAATAGTCCATCGCTCATGTAACCTATAAAAACTACTAGAAGGATTCTCTGATGTTCTTAAGAATCACCTGGCAAATGAGACATTAGTAACACTTTTGATTACTCTTGTGCTTTTCTTGTAGCGTGTGACAGCTGTGGACCTTGATGAAAATCTATCAGTTGTAATAATGCCTCAGGAAATGTGAAATGGGCATTTCATGGACCTTTGCGTAGCATAACTTCATTGACTGGGAAGCTAGACCCCACCACAGCATTGATCTAACAACCTTGAAGGGGAATTAAATTTTGAACACCTGAAAAATTAACTGTAGGCATATAGAATTGCTTAAAATTAAAACAAAAGATGTAGCGTAAAGTCAGATAGCTTACATACTTTTTTTTGATAATTCATTATGCCTTATGGAAATCTGCTTATTATAAGATGTACATCATGCATTCCTATCTATAAATACACTTGAACAGATTTTATTTCTTTCTGGAATGACAGTATGTGTGTTATCACTTTCTTTGGTGTTTATTTTCTTTAGCAACTCAGATTATAAAATGAAACATTTTGTTTGTGTGAGAGATGCAATTTTCATTCAGTTGAAGATTTTCCTGCACTATATTCAGTTAAGATCTCCAATTTCTCTCTTATTAAAGGATCACTATCTTGTAATCCTTTTATCTTTGCATTGCTACTCTTTTTCTGTAAAGGCGAAAAAAAATACTAGGAGAAAAAGAAAGTCATCTATCTCTGCCAAAGCTCAGGCCACGGTCCCTCCATGCATTAGTCAGCAAAATCGCTTGTATAGCCAAAGACTGATTGTCCATCTTCTCTTTACTCAATACCTGAAACTTTAAAGCAAGAACTTTGAGAATGCAGTTATGAGTTAATTTGCTATGCAACTTCATCTGCAACTGACTGATTAAGCTGAACCATTGTTACCATATAAAGAACATGCGCTTCAAAGTTGTACACAGGATCACAGATATGTTCTTTAAAATCTACTCTCTCTTGAGAAAACACGTACCCTTACTCATTTTCTTTCCCCCATTCAAGAGTCTAATTTTAGGGCCAGACTTTCAGTTAAGTTGAGTACCAAGGACTCCATCAACATCAGTGTAAGCTGCAGCTGCTTAACACCTCTACAGATGAAACTGAGAAGTGTTAGGAAAATTAATGGCTACAAGTTAGGCTTAAAAAATAGGACATTTTTCTTCATAGACTTAATCAGATTTTGTTCATATTTATCAGACCTTGTTTATCTTTTTCTAGATAAATAGGATGATAGGCTTTTTTTTGTTTGTTTATGTTTTGTTGGGTTTTTTTTATTTTATTTGTATTGTATTCCCTGAATTAACCATTTTTGAGGAGGCTGGTGGATATTTTGCCAAATTGTTCTAAAATTATGTGGGGTGATTTGATTTTAACCAAAGTTACAGCTGCAGAGCTGTAAAATCATCAGTTTTCCTTATTATGACTAGTTCTACAACTTGTACTGTTTTAAATTGCCTACAATTAGCATATTTCAACCTTATTTTTAGGTTTAAATTGCAGTGTGAGAGTGTGCTCTCCTCTTAGCTAATTAGTGCTATCAAGGAACAGTAGGTTACCTCATTAGTACCATGTGCATTTAATTAAAGAAGAGAAAATTGGAGTTAACCTCATAGTTAATATTTTCACAGAGTGCTACGATGCCAACACCTTCAATTGGAGTCACACCCGTGTGTATCTAATTATTCACTGGTGCCATAATAGGTTAGCAAGGATACCACCATGCTGTTGACAAAATAATTTAGATGGAAATCTCTTTGCTAGTTTCTGATATGAAATTCCAGTTAGAGCAGATGATTATTTTTTAAGTGTGTTGGGGTCACAAAATATTTTTATCATTTTTCTGTCGTCTCTGTTATGTTCACACACAGACCTAGGAAGGGCCTAGAGCACATGAGGCACTTAATCATGAGCAAGTGGTCTCTGATCTTCATCCATACCTTGCAGGTGTCATAGCAATATGGATATAACCACTTTATTTTGGCTACAAGTATTGCAGAAACTAGTAGAGTTATTTTGCACTCATGGGAAAATAATACACAAATGGGACTGGAATGCAGGTACCTGCCCTTTGTAAATGTGCTCAGAATTTCTAATGGCTTGCTTTGCTTTCCAGTTTTCTTTTCCACCATGCTGCTTCACATACTTCTAAAGGGCACGATCTATCATGAGGATGAGAGCCTTCAGCTCCTTTAGGTTTCAGTGGAGTTAAAGATGCTTATTGTTTGTACTCTAGGCACTGCAATTGGTGTCTTTACCCACAGAATATTTTGGATGTACAGCATAGTATGTATTTAAAAGAAGAAAAAAATAGGAAAACTTTTTTTTTTCCTTAATGAATTTGTGATACTAGTGGTTGGGCCTACAGTTTCCAGTCTGTAGTTACATTAAGTAAATCTGAATTCTGTGTTTTAGTTTTGCATTGGCAAACTGTACTGGATGCCCAGAACTTGAATCTCTGACAACATCCCTGTAGTGCTAATTTAACAAGCTCTTGAGATATTCTGAATTTTTAATTTATGAATATTCTCATTACTGGTGTAAAACAGAGTTACATATGTCCTGGAGTATTTTAACAGTTAAAGTTCATCACCTTTTTCATTTTGCTTGTCTGAAATTGAACAGCTCAGCATTCACAGAGCCACATACTCACCAAGTGGATTTATCTTCTGAATTTTGTTGTCCAATACTGCTAATATGACAAATAATTTTGGGCAAGCCATTCTGTTATTCGGTTTTCCATCTGTAAAATTGAAATGCCATTACTTCATGCATGAAGATGATTTAAGTGCAAATAATTGTTTTTTGCACAATACACAAGTACAAAGCCACCTTATACAAGAGTATATCAGTGCCAGATCAGCTTCACATGAAGTGCATTTTATTTTTGTATCTGTGGGATTAGAACTGAATCCTTGAAGGAGGGGTTTTTCAAAAGTCTTCATACTAAATCAAGTACTTTCTTCTCTGTTCTTTCAGATAACCATCTGAAGTGCTTGTATTGGCACATACATGGGTGCTTTAAATAGTCACTTTACAAGCTTACTTAATGCCAACCACTTTGACATTTAGCACTGCTGTTCAAATGAAAATAATAGCTGACCTTTTTAAATTTGGAGGGGGGGGGGTGGTTATTATGTTATGGTGAAGTAGAAAAGAGGCTCTTCAAACATTGGTACTTTCCCATATTATCTTTCCAAATTGATGATCCTTCAGGATCTATAGTAAGTTGAAAGGAATCCCATGGCAGGGTGGAACTCGGAAGTTGGTTAATTTGACAATTGGATGAAGTTTCCATGTGAAAATAAATGAACTCAGTATTCACTTAGCTAACCTGTGGTTTATATATTGTGAAATTACATGATAGATCCATTTGTCTTTATCTTTCCTGTCTAAATGTATATTGTTTTTAATATGATATTCTCTTTACCTGTCAAGGTGCATTTGAAAATGCAGAAGTTAAACAACTCTGTTTTCTAAGACCTGTAAGGGAGAGTTCAGATTACAAAAAAAAAAGTTTTAGAAATAAAAGAATAACGAGTTTTTGTTCTTCCATTCATGTTTCAAGAAAACTACATAAAAATGGGCCATCAGTGTGAGTCGTTAGCCTGACTTCAACCACTACCTCTGTGTAATGTGTTGTGAAATAGGGACTAGTTTCATTTGTATTGGTGAGAAACTGCAGCTCAAATTACAGCCCATGGTGGCATCACTGCCATCTCTTTGAAAGATCTTGTTCAGTTCTATCAAGAATAACCAGGTAATAAAGACAAGGTCTACGTGGTGAATAAGCAATGACTTGTGTTTGGTTTTGGTTTAGAACTTCAGAGTCTTGGCACATCTAGTGGCTGGACCTCCTTATAAGCATCCACACAACTGTGTGAAGCACAGATCGAACTAGGAATGAAATTTTAAATACTCATTTCCAAAATCTGCATGAAAAAACATCTAAAGCAGAACCTTTATCTGGACAACTTGCCAGAGAATCCAAATCATTACTTGCAGCATCTTTGATGGACTGCTACCAGCTTGGTGTTCCCCATCTGTAATAATATTTGGTAGAGTAAGGACTTCTATGGGTAAATCATTAAGTGATAAAGAGGTACTTTTAAACCCAAATTTTCTACATATATACTTCAATTATATTGTGCAATATTGCTGGTAATTATAATTGTTACATTTTCTAAGATTTGCCCTAAAATTGTGATTTTTTTTTTCTTCTCAGTGCTCTCTAATGAACTTAATAGTAAGGTCACAAGTTGCTTTGGGTTTTTTGGCATTTGGGTTTGGTTGGTTGTGGTTTTTTTGGTTTTGGTTGGGGTTTTTTTGGTTGGTTGGTTGGGATTTTAGTCCTACAGTTTCTTTTATTCAAGTTTTTTTTTTGGTCATGTGGTTTTTCCAGGGAATGTATTATTTATTTTACTGGACTTAGTCACTTTGGCACCGTTTGAACTGAGAAAATATAAAGTAAACAAATTGTGTTTTTCAGAGGAAAGTGACGGATAAGCAGGGAGAAATATTTATAAATCAGTCAAAGTTCTTTATTGGTATATTCAAAAGATGAGAAAGAAGTATTCCAAGATAAAAACAACATGAGCTCTGTGTTTATGTAAAATATCCTGCGTTATATGTCAGCTTGGGTGAGGAAAGTACATTTAATACAACTGTAAAATTGTCACTTCTTGTTTTGTTCTATCTCCCTGTGTAGCTGCAGAGCTACGAATGTCTCTACCTCTTGAATTTTCTTTGCTGTATTAAGTTTCTTAAAAGGAAATTTACTTTTTTTAAATCACTCTCCACTTCTACAAAATTTAATTTACAACTGCATAAAGGAAATTGCTGTAGTTTAGGCAGTCAAGCATTTCAACAGATCCCTAGAAATGTACAAAGGAAAGAATGATTATCAGTCCTGAATTGTGGATTAAGAGGATCATGCTACACAGAGTACTGTCTAAAAGTAGCAATTTAATAGAAAATGTGGATGTTCATGTAAAGAATGTCTCTGAGGTTAAAGATGGCATTTAAAACATGATTTTTTTTTCTTATTATTATTTGGTAGAAGATTTGCCTAGAGATGCTTGTCTTGTGAATATTTTTATTTAACATCACAAGCAGCTTCATTGGGAGTCTTAGAGATATTCTTTATGTGTTTTGGTTTTGGTTTTTTTAAAGTTTTAATTTTGTTAATTTTTTGTAGAAGGGGAAATTTCATTAAAAAAGGAGAATGCTCATTTTGGACTGCAGAAAATGTATTGAAAAATGTACACAAGCTCCCTTCAATGTCTGTGTTACAAAGCACAAATAAGCTGTAATTCAGGAAGTACCATTTCCATAAAGGGAAGTTTTTAAAAATCACAGGGTAAATGAGGTTTCTGGGGTTCTAGAAAAAATTCTTCATACACAGTTCCTTGTGCCTTTTTCCCTCATAAACTGGTACTGCTTTTTGAGTCTTTTTGAGGGCAGATTGTTGGTTTTTTTAGGTCTGCAACAGGAGGAGGGGTACTTTTGAAAACTTCATATGTGTGTTCTTCTCCTGTAAACTTACGTAATATTTTTGTACAAGACCCTCAGCAAACCATTTAGTGGACAAACTCAGCAGAGAGTTTCTCTAATTCTGCCTTTAAAAGCCCAGGGATGACCTAGTCCTTTATTTCAAATATCACCTCTGTGTTAGCTCATAATATATCTCAGGTAAGGAATATCACACTGAGCACATGTTTTTGTCTGCGTTTCATTTTATGTCAGTACAATATTTGAGAACAGTTTCCCTAAACAGCCAGCTCAAGCATAGACTGCAACAACAAAAAATTCAATGGAGTGCTTTTCCAGAGGCATTCTCCCTCCTGCTGCAAATAAAAATCATGACTTGATGACAAAGTGGTTTCTTTTCTCTCAAATGCACTATATTGTCAGCAGTGTAATTTATGTCAAACAAGCAGTGAGTTTTATCCATTTGTAGCATCTGAAGATTATTTTTGTATCCAATACGAACATTTATTTTCATGTTTTGTTCTTTTGTATACAGCTACATTATTTTGACTATTAGAACCTTAACCTAAAAGTATATTTGCTAAATTATAGCTAGTTTTACTAGTTACTTTTTTTTCTTCTTCTTCTTCTTCTTTCCAAATTATGATCTGTGGCTGAATATCTAGTGCATTAGTTTGGGTTCTTTCTCTTCTTTTTAACTGTTGTGGAAACCAACAAATGAATGAATAGAAGCTGATAAAGGAGGAGCATTTGGTATGTTATTGATGGGAGATCTCTATAGAATACCTCAAGAATATATAGAATTCTATATTCTATATAGAATACTGAAGGGAGATATCTGAGGATGACCGGCTACCTTTTCTCATATAAATTAATTAATTTTTTTTTAACTTACAATGTCAGCTGTAAACAGTAATCCCCATCTACACTTGTAAGCCTCTAAGCCTGTCTACATCCTCATGTGGTACAAACATGCCTTAGTGTTGTCAGTCACATAATGTGGATTAATAAAACACAAATACTGTCCAATATATTGTTAAAAGAGCAAATGGGACTTGACTGTTCTAAAATTTAAAATATTCATGAGTTTAATATTTCTAAAAAAAAAGAAGAAATTTCAATATAATAATGGTTTTAATGAATATTACATTTAATCTGTTGTTAATTTCCATTGCATTCTGGATGAAACTCAATCTTTTTTTTTGCTTTGTTTTAATATAAGATAAATCAGTTGCTTATATGTAATTTAAAGTTACGGAATATAATAATGTGTAGCCTTTTCTCAGTTGATATTCAGTTTTGTGTTGACTTGAAACCATATTGCTGAACAGACTGATTGCTAAGACAGTGCACAGAGAAGAATGTGTTGAACCACATGTCTCCTGTGAACTTTGATGGGAGATTACTTGCTCTCTCCATTTATGGTTTTGAAAGGGTTCCCACACAATTTAAGAAAGCAAGGTGATTTTAGAAAAATATAGGCTGGAAACGATATAAGTTGTTATTTAAGAGGTGGCTTATAATGCCAGCTACAACACTGAAATGTTCTAATTACAAAATAAGCAGTGATTGTTATAATAAAATATGAAAGATCTTAGCATTTAGGTTCAAAACATAATGCTAAAGTAGCAAGACAAGTAGTAAGATTAAGCAAAAACAGTATTAATAAAAAAAAAGTCTACAGACTAATCTATATAGGATTTAGATTTTTCCTTAGTTATTTTATGAATCACAGATTTTTCAACATCTGCAAGACCCATTTTAAGTCCTCTAAATGATACTGCTTTCCACATGTAGAAAACATAAAGGTAAGGGTTCAAGGGTTTATATTGATCCTTTGTTTCTGTCACTAGACTTTTGCTCATTCTTGGAATGCTTTAGAGCCGTTTGAGTTTTCATTTACAGTTTACTCTGAAATTATCTCTGCATTCTGTACAATACACTCTTCATTGACTCTTGTTTATGCTTAACGCAGTCGTGAACTTTACCATGGGCTTGATTGACTTGTTGGTCAGTTTTTGTTTGTTGGGACCTATTCCCACCATTATTACCCAGTTCTTAGTATTTCTGAGTACAGTATAGCAGTCACAAAAAAGAAAACGCCAAAATTTTAAAAATATGTTAGAATTTGTGTTAATAGTGTTCCCACATTTCGTTTCAGGTGCATTAGAATAGTTTTGATGTAGTGCTAGGAAATAACAAGCAAATAAAGCTGAGTGATGTCTTAGAGCAGTTGTAGATATTTTAAATATCATCACATGTCATTGGCAAAGCAATAAATACATATTGCCCTTGACTCTCCAAAAAAGAAGTGTAATTCACTTCTTGTTCTTAACAGTTGCTATATTTCTTGACCACTAAGCAGAACACTAAGGATCTGTTTGATAACTATTTAAATATGTGTTTACACAAAAGTGAGGGATGTTAGGTTGCATCAAATACCTTCCCACCTCCATAATCCAAGCACCATACATCAGTAACTGTTTTGGAGACATTTAAATAGTATTTCTCTCAGATGGTGCTGATAAAACAGCTCTGTTCTGTACTTGCAAATGGGAACTTTTAGTTTCAAGGATCACTGGCAACTTACTTCTGTCGTCTGCCGAGAAACTAACACTTCATACTGAGCAGTCGACAAGAAAAAAGTCTGTCTTCTTTTATGCATAACCTGTTCACCCATTGCAAATGAAGGTGGCTTTTCACAGCAAGTGTCCAAGGACAGACTCTTGGATATGGCAGGTTCTCTCACTTTTTATCACTCAGTTTTTTGGTTGATCTGGCAGTGCCACTAATAAATAGCAACAGATTTTGTCAGTGCACCCTTCTGCTGGACTTCTTTCATTTTTAAGAAAATTTAAGTTATTTCTGCTGTGATAAGGGAATTGCCACAAAAAGCAGTATGAAAAAAATAATTTTTTTCATGATAAGAGCAGAAAAAATGTTAAAAATTTCATAGTTGAGTCTGCTCCTTTCTTTAATTGACTTCTTTTGCTCAGACATTCACTTCTTCATCCTTTAGCCAGTGTGTGAGCTCAGTGGGTGTGCTATTCTCATAAATTGTAAGGAGTTTCTCTTCTCCCAGTTCCATCCTACACTTTCCTGGTTTATTTTTATCCTTCTAAATGTTTCTTTGCCATTTTCATCAGAGAAATGTTATTATGGCTGATATAAATGAGAACTCTAATCATCATCTTTGTGATTTGCACTCCAGATACCATTTACTCTATAAAAACACCAAACAAACAAAAAAACCCCCCCAACCAACCAAACAAAAAAGCCAAAAAACAAAAACAAAAAAAAAAAACCAAAACCAAAACCACCAAACCCAAACAAAAAAAGCCCCACCCCCCAAAAACCAAACCTACATACAACCAACCAAAAAAGCCAAAGTCCATGCAGATACAACTCATCCCATCTTCCTTATACCAGCCTGTGTATGCTTAGACAGTAACTTCAGGACCAACACAAATAATCTTTCTAATTTCACATTTTTTTCTTCATCACCATCAACTCTATCAGCATGTTAGTTGTCTTAAGCTTGAACCATAAACATCTGGAATTTGGGTATCTTTCCTATCTCTCATCCATACTAAGGTACAGCTTCTTAAGCTGTGGACTGAGCTGAAACTCTCAGGCGGGTTCTCCACATTTCAGATACCACAACTGGCCTCTTTTTAGCACATGACAAATGTCATCTTGTCTCATTGCTCCCAGTGTTCTGCAAAGATTTTCTCTAACATCTCTCTTTGCATCTTTCCCCGGTTCCCCTTCAAAGCATCAAATACAGGCAGTTTGTTTTCAGTTTTATAGTCCTTCACCATCTGACTTCACGATACCCATTATTCTTCATAAAGTAGAAAAAAAAATGCCATTAATTTTCTACTTTTTGATTTTCAGATAAGCCCTATTGTACTCTCTCCTGTGCTGCCTGTAATGACTGTGAAGTACCTCATTATCCTCCTCCAAGTCAGTCATTCAGACTTCTTCAGTCTATGTATAGAGAGCTTAGACGCATATATTGCCTGCTATCATGACAGGTATTTCCTATCAGTCTGTCACTGTCATCTCTCTCTCCGTGTCAGTGCAATGCTGACAGCATTGCTGGTCAGCATCATGGGAGCCTTTGTGCACTTGCAGTGATTCCCATGTTACTGCTGCTGCCACTGCTTCCAATTCTTCCATCACCTGTGTGATTTACTGTGAGCATTGAAGTTCTTCATTCCAACAGGAAAAATATGGCCTAATAATTCATTTTTCTACATTACTGATTCAGCTGTTTTTTGTAGTCTGCCCTTTCACAGGGCAATCCATACTCTTCTTCTGTGGCCTCAGTTTACTGAAACTGCAGAGCACATACATCTCCATCTCATCTAATAAGATTCCAGTGTTTTCAGTCTACAAGAAATATTTGTAAATGTCTCAAAAAATGCTTTTATTTTAAGGTGAGACCAAAAGAGATGATTCAAAGGACATTCAAAAAGCCTTTGACATGGTCCACACGGTCCTTCATGAGTGGTTTATTAAGAAAAATGAATAGTTCTAGGTGAAAGTTAAAGTTCCATCATAGGTTAGAAACAAGAGACAGAAGATAGAGTATGCGTATATTAGAGTATATTGTCAATTTTCAGCATGGCAAAAGGTTAACATTTCTGTCTCCTTCTGACCTGTACATTAAATACCATTGTTTAAAATATTTATTAATGAGCTGGAAAGCGGGATGAAGGATATTGCATGTTTCAAAATTTAAAGATAACCAGAAAACTTATTTGGCCTTGTAAAGATTGGAGATGACTTTGAGGCATTTAAAAGGAAAGTGGAATAGTAAGTACACGAATGCCATAGTGGTAGAAGAAAGATGGTATTGGTTAATATGATACATATTGAAGGAGTAATTTAACTGCTTGTACTGATCTTGTAACTGTTTGCACCAATTCTTCTGAGCGTAATCACAGTGTGGTAGAGGAAACAAACTGCATCTTCTTATAACAAGCACATCTTTCCTTGGTCTGCAGTAAAAGGAAAAAATCCAAGATTTATGAAAATTGAGAAGTGTGCAGACAATAACATTATAATACCAATTTTGTTTTGGTCTGTGATCTGATTATGTTATGTGGAATTCAGGATATTTCATTCTAATCTAGAAGTAGCATTCAGTAGCCTGAAGAAGGAGCACTTTTTTCCTCGCTCTCTCTACTTCGATTATGCAGTCCAGCTATTTCAGACCTATATTGTGTCTTTATGTGTAGCAGTGTGCTTTTCAGGAGTGGAGTGACTGCCAGATCCTTTCCACTGTCAGCTTCTCCAGTGGAAAGGCCTCTTGGGAAGAATTCAGGCAAAGCAATAAAACTCACATCCACGCTCGCCACAAGACTAGCTCAGCAAGGAGAGGCAAGAAGGCCTTTGCACTAGATCAGTTCCAGACAGATTTATTATTTCCAGGTGCTGAAGGGAGATCCAGGGCAAAAAAAGGGCTCAACGTTTGCCATGCTCAAGGTTAATTATGGGGTAAAGCAGCCAATGACCTTGAGGTATGAGGGTGGAGCAAAGGGCAGGTAAGGTCAGTATCCTGTAGGGGAGACAGGGCTGGTCACTGGTCCCACAACCAATGGAGACACAAGGGAAAGGAGAAACCAGAGGGCCAGGGGCATTAGGGAGGGGAGAAACCAGGGCAAACCATCGTGTGTAGAGCACCATTGGGAAGTCCTCTCTCTCAGGCTGGGCAGGTGTCTTGGACCTAACCCCCAACAGCAGGTGACTCTATGATCTGTCTGGCCAAGGCCAGACCCTGGGTATTATGTCAAGGGGCTGTAGGGACTCACATTTATGCAACTCCAAGCAAAACTGTACTTAGAAAGGTACAGGCAAGTGTGGTTTCCTATCTGTTCATAGGTATCTGCATGAGACTCTGCTCTATGCAATAGCTTTTGTGAGTGAGCTTTTATTTCAAAACCAGGTGAATTTATTTTCTACATAAAACATGTTCTAATTACAAGTGTCATTTAGGTGGTTTCTAAAAAATATTAGCAGAAATTCTAATATTCATAATGCCCATAATAATTTTTTATTTCAGGAAAAAAAAAAAAGATTGGATTTAATGTTCATGAAATTTCTATGCTCCCTTAATCTTGAGTGGATAGAGAAAGATTGTCGTTTAAAAAAAATGATGGAGTTTTGGTTCCTCAAGATCATGATACCACGTTATTTACCCAAATCGGTTACCCAAACTACACTAGAGCTGTCTTTGTAGAGATAAGTGAATTATCTTTTTAATATATGCATATGTATGCACATTCTTGTGAATTGTCTGTAGAGGCTTTTCATATTTAACTTACTTCTATAGTGCATATTTCTGCTTTAATCTCAGTCTCTCAGTCCTTTTCCTGTTGTACACTTCTATGACTCTATACTTTATTGGAAGCAAATTATACCACAGCACCTTCATTGTTCATATTCCTGGAGCACTGTATTAGTTGCAGTCTCTATATAAATGCGTAGAAAGCTCTTATTTTTTTATGCCCAAATCTCTTCTTCCTGGAGCAAGTACGTTGATACCTTTGCACAATTTTTTCCATAAATGTGATCCTTATTTAGTTGTCTAAATGAAAAGGATTTTACCTGAATTATGAATTTCACCTGAATTTCAGCTGTGCAACAGAGGAAAGCATAAGACTTTGTATCAGACCCCTTCACTCCAGTCTTTCCAAGTGTGGACTAGATTTCTGAGAATATTGTTTGTCCTATTTGCCTAAGTCGTCACATCACTGGCATTCCAAGTACTGTATCTATCTACTCTGTGGGGTTTTTTTTCTTTTTTTCTTCTGTATCCTGTCTTCCTGTGACTAGAGTAGCCTGTGCTTGTGCATAAACTGGATTTCTACTCTACAGAACATCTTCTGTTCTTGATTAAAAAATGTGTAAATCTCATCAGATTAATAGCAGATAGGATAGGCCAGTACCCAAAAAGATGAATACCAGGATTTGTTGGATACAATCCTTAGCAACCCTGTTATGGTCCAGTCAGGAGGGACATGAATTACAAAGATTAAAACTCCAATCCCAAAATCCCTTGGCACTGTCCTGTGTTTAGAAAGGACACGGTATGGCCTTCTGTTTGCCATGAATACCTATGTGTTTAGCCTTTGACATTAAGTCTTACTGATACTTCTCCAACCATCTTCTTTCTTTGGACTTTCTTTCCTTTCAGGATTTCATACTTTTTAAATAGACACTTTCTTCTCTAAAGAAAATTTATTTAGGTATGCTAATCTCTTTAATCAGCTAAACACTCAACCCTTGTCCTCGTAGACACTCTTTAAAGGACATGTTTTTGCACTTCTGTACATCCTTGGGCTAGAAATTGTAACTGATCATAAAGTTGTGTTAGTTGAGAAGTGTGAGAAACTCATAAACTACCAACAGAATGAAGAATTTAGCAGAAGATGTAAATACAGATGTGTGTTAACACGCAAAGACAGGATGTCTGGAAATTACTGCAAAATATTGATTATTCTCCAAATAATAGAATTCTTGGTTTCCATTTCATTTTCTGCCTACAATTCAAAAAAATTCGTATTTTACTTACTCTGAGAGATTTCTTTTCTAAGTACACAAAGACTGCCAGTACCATTCTGTGAAGCTGAACAACACCAGACTACAAGCTGAACATACTGCAGTTTCTTTGTTTGTAGTGGATGATGCACATTTTCCATTGGACTTTTGTCACCTTTTGTACTGTAGTATTAAACTATTAAACTACAGACAGTTCACATTTACAGTGGTGGGTCTTTTCTTGTTGTGTGTGCCCATCGTAAACTGCCAAGTACTTCAGGAAAAAAGCCTCTTATTTTGACTGAATGATTAATTGCAAAGAAGATGAAGATAACATGGGAAAGCAAAAGTAGAAACAAAATATTTTAGGCTCTGAAGTAAGACATACTGTCATTGTCTGATGTCAGCTCTTTTAAAGGCCTATTAGGTTGAGTAGCAATTCCAGTTGGTCTATATAGTCCTTTGGAACTGAAAATGTTCTTCAGTTTGTCCAATTGACTAAAATTCTCCGTGAGTCACCAGACTGCTGGCTCACTGGTTTCTGTTGAATCATTCTGCCATATCTGCTTAACAGCATATGAAAAAGAAACTATTTGTTGCTAATTTTATTTATGATATTCATATTTTCATCAACTTTTTCCAATGTCCCTTGAGAACATTTGATAATTTTGTTATGTGTTCCATTTTTGTTGTCTCTTATATTTGGGTTTTTTACCTCTGTTGGATTGATTTCAAAGTTGTCCACTTTCACAACTATATTTAAATAGTAGGAACAGTGTAAAAAGAAAGCCAGGAGTGATTCTATTTGTGGAAGGATGGGGAAGTGTCCTACACAGCATTTTTCACACTTCTGAGCAGTGTCCTCTTGACCTTCAATTTAACATTGACACAGTCACTCTTTTCCAAGAACTGATTGCTGAATCGTTTTACCAAATGGTCACATCTTTAGGAAACAAGAAACGTGCACAAGGAATGACTTAGTGTTGACTTCAAAGCCTCTTGTGCTTTGCAAGTTTCTTTATTTCAGTTTGGAGAAGCTGAAAAAACAATTTGTGGAGGGCCTTGCATGTGACGGCTTTCAAGGAAAAAGAGATTAGCCACAAGTTCTCTGAATACCATCATGGGTGGGGGTGTTCAGAGGCACTTAAAGCACTCTTTACTCCAGCTATGACACGCAGGTAGCAGGAGCACCCTGTGGTTGAATGTGTTGTGTTCTTATAGGGTTCGCAGCACTGCACTGAGTGCGCCTGCATCGGGAGCCTTATTTTAGTGCTTCCACTAAAGCTTTCAGTGTGGAAAACAAATCATCTTCAACTGAAAGTGTTTCTCAGTGCCACAGATGATAAGGGAGGAGTGGTTCTTAGCCATGTTGCACAGATGTGTGTCATCACTTGCACTTCCTTGTAAGATAGGTCTAGAGTAAACTTCGTAAAGCTACAACTGTCAGTGCTTGCACCATGTCCTCTAATTGAAATGTGGTCTGTCTTTGCATATCTTAGTATCAGCTCAAAATTCAGGCCTCTAAGTACATTGTTTACATCCAGAGGGGTATGAGCATAGGAGATACTGAGTCAGGTCCTAATAGCCTGTGTTCTGAGTGCCCACTCCCGGTGTCTCATGAAAGGTGGGCAGAGTGAGATGATAAGACAGAACAAAACCCCTTGAGATCCTTGTCTTTTACATTTTCCCAGTAATGTGAGGCTCAAGAATCCTTTGTATTCAAAAGCTCAAAGTAGATGTTTAATCTATGGATTAATAAATTTATGTTTTAAAACGTGCAGAGTTTGGGGTTTTTCCTTGCTTTTTCTGTCAAAATTAGTGCTTTGTTGCTATCTTGAATGTATTTAGGTCTTATTTCCAGGCATTCAGTCTTGTTAAACTTCGAAGAAAATTAAGAGAGAACAACGTCAACATTGGTATCACAGAATCAGACTTCTCAGATCCAGCTAATGCTCTTTGACTGTGTTTCAGAAGTTGCAGATCAACTTCTTCAGCAGCTGAAACCTGGCAGATTTAAATGAGATTTATAGCATTATTTAATTACAGTGAAATCTTTAAAGTTCTGTATTGTAATTATGACTGATATCATGTACCAGCAAATCTCTGCACAAAAGCTTGCAGGACGTGACTGGTATCTCCTTCTAGTTGTCTTCTCTCTCTCTCTCTCTCTCTCTTTCTCTCTCTCTCTCTCTCTCTGTCTCTCTCTGTTTCTCTCTCTGTCTCCCTCTCTACTCAATCCATTCTCCTATTTTCCTAGACCATTACCTGATGATATTGGGAGTAAGGAAATAATTTTCAGGAGCTTGTTTGCCATTTAGCTTGGCTCTTAGAGATGGAACATACACAAATTTCTCTTTCAAGAAGACAAGTTTTATTTGTGTCATCAGCTGGGAAATATCCTGGTGAAGAAGCCTTGTTTATATTCTACAGATATACCAAAACCCATAAATACCTTTTCTCTGATAGATGTTTTGCTGTACAGTATTGAATTATAAAAAACTATAATAGCCTATACAAAGCTTATATAAATCACTATCACTAAGTATCATGAAATGCTCAAAATTTGAAAAATAAGGTTTTCTCCCCTGCTCTGTTGAAGTTTTTTCTGATGAGTAGCCAAAGGAGTTATATTATAGAGTTACAACAGTTTGTCTCCTCCAAAATTTTGTCTGTAAAAGTAATAATTCAGATTTATCCAGTGTATTTTGATTGTCTGTAGGAAAAAAATTGAAGATGTTAAGGCTAATCAGTGCTGAGCGAATGGAGATCTGTTTGCAATTTTATCCTCCCAATCTTCTGAAGGCTGAAGTTTCTGTCTGCCTTGAAAACTTATCAAGAAGAATTTATTTCAGACATTGCTTACTAGTATCCAAACAAACAACAAAAAAAAAAATCACCTAACTTCTTCTGAGTAAAAAGAAAAGGAAAAAAAGAAAAAAAGCCTTCATTCAAGAATTTATTTTAGTACCATTTCCTTCTCTGTGCACACTTTATGTTTAGATGCCATTTATAAATATCTTACTATTATTTGTTAAATTTTATTACAATTTTTACCATGCCTGATGACTGTAACTCATCCATTATACATGCACACGTATTTTAACAATATTTGCATCTTATAATATGCTTTCTAACGACTTGTCATAGGCTCATCAGTTAAACATTTATTTTACAAATGCATTTTGTAATATGCTATGGTAATAAACTATAAAAAAGGTATCCCACCTTGTAATATTTTCAGATGGATGAATAATGCATTACAAATTCTGCCTTCATATAAAACATGACCTCTATTCTGATGAAATCTGATACATTGTCTGGATTTATGGTGATTGCTGAGTTGTGTGAGGTGCTGTCAATCTGCTTTCTGATTAATTTTCCTAGTTGATAAATTTGAATTAATCTGTAAATATTTACAAAATAATATGGTTTGGGTTTTTTTCAGTTCTTTTATTTTTATCCACCTGATTAATTTAAACCAAATGCACCAACCCCCATGTAGCTGGGAGCTAATTTTCATTCAAATAATTTCTGGAAATTCAATTCAGTTTTGAAATTGATTATCAAAATCATGATTGTTATTTTGCTGACTGACTAAGTTTGTCATATGTATCTCTAAAAAGGCCTAGGCTACTGTCACATCTAATCTAATGAGCTCTGTATAGCTGAAGGATACATACTATTGGAAGACTTTATAATAAGCCACAATAAAAACATGTTTTTACTATTTATTATTTTAAATTTCACCTACATCTGATTTTACATACTTTTCTAATTTATGGGAACTTCATTCAAGCCAAAGTTTTTCTTAAATAGCTATTGCCATCATCATCAGCCTGCTTTCTGGCTTCCTGAAACATCATGCTGATTTTTTCAATAGTTTTTTAATATGAATGTTTATACCTAAGATTTTCTGGCTGATTTCTCTCTGTGTGCGCACATGTGTAGATTGTAATATTTTCAATAGTTTTATTTCACCAGAGATTTTTTCTTCAAAACTGAAGTGAAAGAAGGGAGATTTAGGGTTTCTTGGTTGGTGGATTTGTTTACATAGCCTACAGAGTACTATAGGTATGCCCATATATCTGCTGATTGAACAAAATGATTGAGGATTTCAGCAGTGTTCTTCATTAGGTACCTTCCCATATCTGAAGAAAAACTGAAGTGTCTGGCAGTTTTACTTTCCCTGTTTGCCTGGAAATAGTTTCAGGGCATTGCATCTCTGTGATGCTGTCTGAATGTGTGAACTCAATACAGAGTAGTCTGGTTTTACATCTATTTAACATAAATACAAATGACTACTGCAGGTGCATACTAAGGAGAAGTCAATGTTAGATAATTGGTCTCTTGGAAGAGGGCTTTATTGCACCAGACAATAGAAGGTTACACCTTGTCTCTGCCTTTCACCTTAATAGTCCAGGCTCAAGGGCCTTTTGTCACCATTCATAGTCAAGGCACTTTTAGTCAACACATTGTTGTCAACACATAGTCAACACAGCTTTAAGAGACAAATTATGCAATCTGATTTAGACATCTAATTAGGATTTAATGAATTGTGCCACAGAAATGCCTTTTTTTCTCCTTTGATTACTTCAGATGAGTATTTCAGATATAGATTGTAGTGCAGACTTTTTGCATTTGGCACATTGATATATGCCCCATTACCACTTCTAAATTTTTTTCTTTAATTTCTTCTAAATATTCTGCTGTCTATGGAATGAGCTGGACTTACTGTCAATTGAGTTTTACCTCTTCAGACGTTTAGACCACACTCTACATAGTCAAACACAGTCAGGATTGTCTAAATTCTATTATGGCAGCCTCCCTGTTAAGGGAGAGAAATATTAATTCTGTTTCAGTTTGCTTTTTTTTTTGTTTGGTTTTGAGTGGGGTTTTTTGTTGTTGTTTTTGTTTGTGTGGAGTTTTTTGTGGGTTTGTTTTTGGTGTTTTTTTCTTTTAGTGTTTATTATTAGGTGAAAACAAATAGCTAGTTCTAGCAGAAATATTGTGTTCAGGTGATGTGGCTTGTGTCCTCCTATACCATCAAGGCTAGGAAATACTCATTCTACATGGGCTACATGAAACTTCAGACTAGTCATCTAAGTACTGAAATGGGCTTGATAAAGACAAAGTATTTAGTGTTCTATCCCAAATGCTTTAGCCATCACTTCTCCCACTCTTTGGGGAGAATTCAAACAAAATTTGGTGTCATTTTCTATTAAAAATATAAAATGCAGCAGTCGTTGTGTTGGAAAATTTTTCTTCTTTTTTCCTGATGGTTGTTTTTCTTAGAATCATGTTGCATTTACTGATTATCTTTGAAATTATGAGTTTAACCACCTGTTTATTAGGGGTATGGTGACTTCTAGAGTCAATTTTTAGAGTGAGTTTTTAGCAATGTTTCTAATGTTTAACTGTTTTAATGGATTTCCTAGCTTCAACTGCACACACTCTTTCTTTGAATGCCTCAACATACTGTAGTATCTTGGTAGTTCCTTAGTTATCCTCTGTTATTCAACCTCATCTGTTATAAATCACATTGAGGTTGCACGAGAAATGCAGTAACAGCTATATTTTGTGATGGGAATTTCTTTCTTTTAAGTTTGCCCAGAAAGCACAGAGATTCCACACTTTGCTGTATTTCTTGGCAACTTGTCATTCTTAAACATAAATCAAATATAAATGATATATGTGCTTTTGTTATTACTTGACTGTTTCAGAATTTCTGTAGTTCAGATTCATTGCATTCCTTGGGTTCTTGGAATTCCTTTTTTTGATTTCAGTTATAGAAAAGCCTATGAGGTGTACTCTAGAAATTTTTTTTTGCACATTGCATATATCTTTTTATATGTGAACATCCACAAGTGTATATTTGCATAGTCAGCTGTCTTGTGCAATCTTAGTACAGATAATGAACTGCAGGGTTGGTAATCATGCACCCTTCTCAACTGAACTTTACTAGTTTCTTTCCTTCTATTATTGTAAATCTCTGCTGTTAACACTAACAGTAATATTATTCTCTTTTTTTTTCTATTTTTTTTTTTAAATTTTGCATGTCAATATTCCAAATGCATTGTGATTTGTGAGCCAGAGGAGAGAATTTCTGATCCAAAATTAGTCACAAATTCAGTGTCTTGTCCCTTACTGGAGTCAACAGTTTGGTTTATATGTCATGGTTTAAGAGAAGTTCTAGCTGCCCTGTAGATGACACACTTGATTTCAGTCCTGCGAGGTTAAGATGCAATAGACTTTCAAACTACAGTATTCATATGCATACAAAAATATTTTAAAATTATTTTGGTAATTCTAAGATACAAAAGTTAGCGGACTTCGTAAGAGGTACGCAGTTTAAAAATTACCTTTATAGAAGGAAAAAAAAAGCTCTGTGGTGCATTGTAATATCTTTTTGAAGATTTTTAAAGCTAGCTTTTTATGTATAATTTACACTTCCTCTATACATAGTGATGTGGTTTTGTATAAAGGTTCTATTCTAGTTGTGTTTGGGAGAATCTGCATAAATCGTGTATGGTTTTTCCATTTGTGAATAATGTGGCAACTCCAAACTCACACCAATGAAACCATCATACTTTTCATATCATGTACGGTATATAACATACATACACAATTATAGTGAGGTAGAGGATGATACTGAAAATCTCTTCCCTCTAAGCTTGAGAAATGATCCAAAAAGTAGAAGACACTTTTTGTGCCTTGGGAAAAGTAGATCAAGAAATTAAAGCTCCAGTCATTGCCATTAACCTTAAAATGTATTTTAATGTGCTGCAGCTTCAGTTACCCTCAGCTGAAGCTTCTCTATTTTAGCTTACAGGGTCTTGTGACCTCAGCCCATAGCAGAGTTTCAACAGTAATAGCGACAGCCATCTTGGATAAATGTAAGTGAATTTTTTCCTCATTTCTATAGTTTCTCTCCCTCACATGCACTTTTGGAGTTTTGTTTTTCACTCAGGATGTAGACAGTATTCCTGACAACACTTCTGCTCTGTGCCAAGTCTCATGATTGACACAAAGTACAAGTAAAGCATCTAAGTGGGATTTCTTGCCTTTTAAATGTCACAGTATCAGACTCATTCTGTGCTTTTGAAATGCCAGTGTGATGGCCATGCAAACTTTATTTTACCTGCAGCTAGCTTGATGGTAGTTTTCATTATCAGCCAGGATTAATCTGCAAAAAGTGAAGCGGTACAAAAAGATTTTTGCCATATAATCTTGTTTTAGTTAATGCTAAGGATGAAATCTAGGAGAATTCAGAGAATATTTTTTTAAGGAAACGTTTGCCTTCTTCAATCAGCTTTATCATTTCAGTTCTGCTTCATGTCAGATTGTGGTAATCCATTTCCAAACTTAGCTCTGCATTCACTAACTATTGCATAAATCTGGGGCTGGAGCTGGAGCTGGAGCTGGGAAAGGCTACACATTATACATTATACATACTGCCTCTGTAACAACTTCCAGAAGTAGAAATTAAGGAATTAAGGGCATCTGCTCACTATTGATTTCTGAAGAATACCAAATACTGCAGTCATTTTTTTTTTCAATAGTTATCATGCTGTTGTAATGGGGAGACAAACAGAAGAAAATAGAAATAGAGTTATTCATTCAGAGAATCCTATCCTGTAGGCTGATAGTCTGAAGAAGCTGGCATTTGTTAAGAAGTTACAAAAGATAGCTGGACTTAGATATTCTTTGGTATTTAGTCCTGAGTTGGCCTTTGTCTGAATTCACCATGTCTGAATAAAGTAGCATCCTTGGTCTGTTAAATCACCATGCCACCCCTCCATCTTCTATTTGTTCATATACCTAAATATACATGTAACATCATACCTAAAATTCCAAGGTTTTATTACATGTACATAATTGCATTGCAGCTCTGTAGCTACAGTAGTACCTTCTTAATGACCTTGGCTGTTTGAGCACATGATTGTTCAAATGCAGCCTATTCTCTTCATGTGGTTTCATGGGATGTGTCTGTTCACAAACTGGATGAAATGAAAGGACACACCTTGGAGCAGTTAAGGCTAAAGCCAGGGGAAGTGGAACTGCCTCCATCCCTCAATCTTACAAACATGACATTCAAAGATTGATACTGGGCTGTCTTGGTGTTTTACCTGAAAATCTGTAGCCAGCTTAAAAAGTCATTAGAATTCAGACCTTCTAGCAAATATGTGGTTATGTTAATATCTCTGTAATAAATGTGAGACCAAATCATATAATAGCAGAGCCTGGAAGCTGTAAGAGAAGAAGTATTTGTACTGAAACCAGTTTATTATCTTGAATTCTTGAATTGTCTCAAACACTCACAGTGTGACATATAAGTGGGAGTGGACACTTACCATCTTCACACAGAAATGAAGTGGTAAAAGAAATATTATGCCTAGAATCTATTTTTTTCGACTCAAACTATATGAATGAACAGAAAGGTGTTAAAAATGTTGGCTTGGCTACCAGTTCTAAGGAGGAGTGTACCGAATCATGAAGAAAAAATCCTGAGGTTTCTCCCAGGAAACAGTTTAGTTGAAATCTGTGCAAACCCTGGGGACCAATGTCCTCAAAGGTAGTTGTTTTATAATAATTACCATAAATGTTCATTTAATTTCAAAAGAAGAGAGGGTGTTCTGACATTTGTCATTGCAAAGCTGAGTTAATGAGAGAGCTTTGCTACTACCGTCAATGGGAAGTATGTATAGATTTTGAACGTGCTTGAGTGTAAAATAAAAGATCGGTTTCTGAGGAATTTCATAAAATCAGCACTCTATGATAGTGGTTTAAAACTCAGTCTTATCTACGCTTATCAAATACCAGTTGTTTTGTTGGAGCCATGTATGCCAAGATAAATTCATTGCCACTCCAGGCTCAGCCCTGTATTTGTTATCTTTTTGACACTGTAGTTTATGTGACACCTCTGTCCCATTAAGTGATGTGATCCTTACGTACAAGAATGATCCCCTGCTTTGATAACTGTCTCCAACTTGTAACAACATCAAGATTATTGAATTAATAGAATGCTAATGTGGTTCCATAGATCTTGTTAAAACAGTATTCCCTTCATAACAGATAGATAGAGTGTGGGTTATTTCCTATTTTTATTGTTTATGTAGTTTTTCCAGTTGTCTATGAACAGGGAAGACAGATAAAAGAATGTGTATATATACATTTCAAACTTTAGGATTTTTTAACTAGAATATGTAGCATGTTTAGCATTTGGTGTATATCTATTTAGTATGTAAAATATGCATATATCAATAAGTATGTTTAACTGACATACTGGGGCTTAGATATAGCTCATCATTTAACACTTTAGTATGTTATGTGAGGACTTTAAAACACAATAGAAAGGATTTTGTGAAAAATATGTTATAGAAAGTGTGATGGAACATACTGGGAAGTTATACAATGTGAAAAAGCTTGCTGTAAAATGGTTCAAGATACTAAAAAGCCAGATGCTCACAAATCCAGCCTGCTAATTCTTTTGGCCAAGTAGATATAACATTATGTACTTCATACATGATACTAACTTGTAGGAATTTCAGTTTCTTTCTGTGCTACACTATCATGCTTCCAAAGGTCTACCCTAGCAGAAGTAGTATCGGTGCTCCATAGTAAAAAACCTGAGAATTTTGTAGAGATCCTGAAGTAACAGAGGTACCTGCAGTGCTGAAATCATAAATATTTTGTTACATTATTCCAATGGTTCTTCATAATTGTCTTTACATCCTCGATGTAGAAACGCAAAGAAATGTTAGACACCAAAGAACTAAATCCATTCCCACAGTATATGTTACTGCAAATATAGATTTTATTCATCCTGAAATCTCCTTTCTTTTAATGTTCCTTGGCACTGAAGTCTACATGGTTGGAGTGAGTTGAGGGTTGTGCAGGTGACTTTTTTCAAAGATCTATGCACTCACTGCTCCTACCAGATTCATTTCCAGAACCCATGCATTCTGCTGTTACCTACAAAGTAACAGGGAGAATGTAACTGAGAAATATTCATTTCTCAGTGTCTTTGCATCCTGAATTGGAAGATTTGGTTTGACATTATGCAATAATTGGCACTGTTATTTTCATCAAAACTCACTCATTTAAGGAATTGCTTTAGGACATCTTACATTGGGCAGAATTAAGCAAGGTTGTGGCTTTTGCCACTTTAAGGAGTTTCCTGTTCAGAAACTCCCAGTAATGTCTGGGTCATCACTACTGACTACAAACAGAGAGGCAGATGGATGTGTATATATACTTTTTTTAAGCAGGCCCTAAAGCTTTGCACTTCCCAAAGAAAAGGTAAATAGTCGGCTTAAACCTCTTCAGCATGTCTATAAATAAGATGCCAACAGCATGTCTTCTTTTCTATTACCTGGGTGTCCTGTCTCTGTTCTCCTTCCATGTGTAAATCCTGCTCTAATTTCTTTGTGTTTGTTGCCACTATTTGATATTTATATAGAGTTCACAAAGTTTGTAGAGAAAATAAAAATATCCAACCTAACAATCCTTAACCGGTCTTTTAATTGAGCCAACCATTCATATTTCCATTTTTCCTCTCTTTAAATATTTTTTTTTCTAGCCATTGCTATGACTTGTAGCAGAATCTGAATGTCAATAAATTAGAGAACTCTTCAGAAAACATAAGTTTGTGGTTTTTTACCAGATTGATAAAATTCCATTTTTTTGTGCTCAGTTGAGTTTGCCATGGTTAGGAATAGTAATTATTGCACTGAAAGAAGCAAAAGTGTAGTGAAAGTTGTGAAATCTTTCTCTATTTTAGTTTATCAGTATCAGTAGTAATAAAACAGATCCAGCATTGAACATTTTATTACAGATTCAATAAGTATTCCATTTATAACATTTTTATTGTGACTTTCCACTACTAAAATGGTCTGAAATTTTTAATAGTAATTTTGGTTCAAAAAAGATGATTTTGAAGAAGTTGAAACATTCCTACATTTTCAAAACAACATAGTTAATATTAGTTTTTCAAGGTTTCATAATGTCAAAGGTTCATCTCAAAGAAAAACTTTTTCTTTGGAATTCTGTCACGAGTATTCTCATAAGAACATATTGGAAATACTTTATTTTAAGTGAAAAAAAAACCCAAATGGAATTGTTCCTAAGCAATATTTTTAACCCTCTGGAACTGCTTGTGAATCACATAGGTTGCTTTTCATGCTATTGACTAATGCTCATGGTTTTTATAGTGCAGAACTGGATTGTTTTCCTGCCTATTTGGGCAAGAGCAAAACTTCTCTATAGGACCTGAAAACCTTTGTTTTATTTTAGTCTTGTTCTATGAGACACTAGTTTTGAACTTCCTTGAACTTCTGGGTGGAAAATGTTCTTTAGTTATCACTTTTAATTTAAAGGCAAGTCTCAGTCTCTTCTTACAGACTAGAAGAGCTGTGGAAGCTCTGGTATCATGTAGAGGGTGACACATGCTCTTTTCATTAGTTGTACTGTAAACACTGTATACACATGAACTGTTATAGTATCTTTTGTCAAAAAGAAGATATTCAGGGTCATGCAGTATTTCAATGAATATTTCTGGGTTTTGGTGAGCCCAGCTCTTGAAACGACCCTCATTCCTGAGGTTGGTTCTAGGGGCAGTTGTTGCTACTGTCAAACTTGGGGGCAAAGCTGTAGCTGAGTTTAGATCACCGATGATTTCGTAGGTGGGTCAGGTGTTTGGGTACAACTGTGCATTTTCTTGTGTTTGTAAGATAAAGTCCAGTGTTAAAATAATACTGATAAAGTTTTAATTGATATGGCAAGAATTCAGTAACAGGATAGTAGTGGAAAGCATGTTTTAGACATTCCATTCCAAAATACATATTTTGTTGGTAAATGGTTTTATTTTTTTTCATCATTGATTATGTCTTTGCAAAAAATTTACATATTTTTTTACCTGTGTACGTGTCTACAGTTAATAATTGGCTTTAATTGATGCATAGGAGGTTTGTGTTAAATGTCAAATAATTTTGCGAAATAAGCAAAGTAAGAAAGTGCTGGAATAGGAGATGTTATGAAATTCCCCTTGCTTAAATTTTGTTTAAATATTTTAGACAAATGTCTGTCAGAAACAAACTCTTTTATTCTGCTTTTGAAGAGAAGGATGTGGTAGCTCACTTGCCAAGGTGTCTTTTTGTTCCGCATTTTGCATAAGAATTTTTTAGCAAGAAATACTTTTATTTCAGTTTGTTTCTTTTAATTAAAATTCAAATTAGATTGCTATTCAGTGCTTAGAAAAATTATACCTATATGTATATTTAATGACCATCAGTTTGTGAGGTTTTGTTGTGAGTAATCCAAATAGTGTAACAAAAAGTTACATCTATTTTTCTTAGAATAAATATCTGACTGCCATTAAGATAATCTCTGAGTTGTTTCTAAAACTAAATAAAAGTGAGAGGTAAATAGAATTTTATACAGAAAATATTTTTAACAGGCATCTATGTCTCAAATGTTGCAAAAGGTTCTATACTTACTACAAATTTTCACAATGATGTAAGTAATAGTGAATTTTGTTAGGCTCAAAGCTTTGTGATTAATTGATTTTGTGACTAGAGAGACAAATAAAACCAAATTCTTCTAAATCTGTAATTTTCAGGGAAACTGTATTCAGAGAGCTTTGGAAAGTACTGCTTAACGGAATGCTAGGCACTTTCAGGAAAAAAGTTTTGAAAATATTTAAAAGAAATAAGGACTTAACAACTTATTGATTTCAAAACTAAGGTAGAGGTGTTTCCACCCACTTCTCCATTTTGGAGCTCTGGTTGCTCTTCGAGTTAAAAGGAGTAAGGGAGTAGAATCCCTCCCGTGCCAGCCTGAGGCAGGGTCAGGCTGCTGCTGCAGCTGGGGGAGCCACCAGCCCAGTGCCCAGTGCTGGAATGGATCCCATACACAGTGGCTGAGAGGAAAGACTGAGTTTCTGGAGCCTGCTGGTTAGCCTTCAGCCGTGAGGAGTGAGACCCTTCAGTGCAGCTCCCAGCTGTGGATTCAGGCCCTGCCCAGGTTCTCTCTATTCACTGAGGAAACGGGAGGTGGGTCATGGCCCTGGCCATTGCAGGCTTTTAATGAAAAGCAATAAACCCCACTTCTATGTCTTTTCAAAGAGTCAACATTCTCAGTTTAAGAAGTGTCAAAATATTTTCTTTTTTCTAATTTGCTTGTCAGAACTGCTTTTTTTTTTTTTTTTTTTTTTTTTTTCCTAGCAATAATCATTTTATGTGATTTATATTAATTTAAACTTACAGGGTTGTTTCATACAGTGCTTGGTTTGAAATGTGCTGCTACTATTTTTGACTGAAAGCAGTTGTGCATTCAAAACATCGTCCCTTGTAGGCCTATTAAAGCTCTTCAGTTCCCTATAAATATTTCATCATAAGAACTTTAAAATATGCATTTTGTTTAGTAGTCCTAGATGTGCTATATATGTTTTTTTTTTCTGACAAGCAGCATCCAATATCTAGTAAATCACAGTTCTGATCATCTTTTGAAAAGATAAATAATACTTTTATAAACATATAATGCCATCCTTAACAGAAATGTGTTACTTAAGAAATATTAAAAATATTTTGAGGTAAGTTAATGAAGACATGTTCAAACAGTGAAATAATCAAACAATTATCAGTATACAAGATTGAGGAAAATACTTATTTAGGTGCTGTATCATTTTTATGATTCCTGCTAAGAATGAGTTAGCTCAACTTAAGGTGCTCTGCCGGTTTTATTTAAAGATCCATACTTAAAAATGACTAATTTTATAGCATGTATTTTCTGTTTATGTGCCTGTCAGTTTTAAACAGCCTTTTATATGTAAATGCACGATGACAGTTCTATATTCTGTGTCATTTCAATGCTAGAGTTTTTCATGCTGTTGGAATAATCCCTTAACAGATATTTATAGAGTTTTTACTGTTATTTTGACAAATCAGACATTGTTATTAAAGTGATAAAAGAAAGTATTTCTAATGCTTTTTGCATTAGAAGTTCTGAACTTTTTTTAAAAAAATACATATATGTGTTTCCTAGTTCTATTTTACTGAACCTTTTACAGAAATTGTGTCTTTCTAGTTCCATTTTTTGTAACAAAAATCTGTTCTTGGAACTTATTTCTAAACAGATGAATCACTAAAGATCCATCGTTACTGCTCTTTCAGTCATTTCATTGTAAGTGACTATGGCCAGCTGTGTATTCCATTAACTCACTAGTATCATATGCTTTGCCAGTGCTGGATGTGGCTCCCCTTAGAGACAGATTGTTTGCCTGTAATTATCAAAGCAAACAAACAGTGGTTTATTATCTGTAATATTTGTACTTTGGAAAACTCGTTGCCTTTTCATGGATGATACGCTCTCAAGGTGGCAGTTTGGAGGATTTCAGCTGTATTGTCCATTTCAGTGCATGCCTAAGCAGTGGCTAAGCATAGAATGGTTTGGGTTTGAAGGGACCTTAAAAATCGTCTGGTTCCAACCCTCCTGCCATGGGCAGGGACACCTTCCACTAGACCAGGTTGCTCAAAGCTCCATTCAATCTAACCTTTAACGCTTCCAAGGCTGGAGCATGCACAACCTCTCAGGACAACCTGTTCCATTGCCTCATCACTTCACATTTAAGAGTTTCACCCTATATCAAAAACTCCCTTCTTTCAGTTGAAAGATGTCTTAGAGTGCTAAGACAGGAAGAGAACAGTGTAATTTCTGAAGAAATCTTTAAATTTGCTTCATCCCTAGGCAGCACGTCGTATTTTGATACTAAACCTGTAGACTAGAAACAAAATGGAAAAAAAAAAAAAACCAACAAATAAAGCATTTCTGTAGTCTTGAAAAAAACCCCAAAACATTGGCAGGTGGCATAGAAAGTCAGTGAAAGGACAGAGACACTCACCTGTGTCTAATGAAGGAGGTGACATTTCAGTAAATGGAAGGTACTTTAAATATATGCTGTGTGTTGGCAGTCTTCCAAGACTGCTGATGGAAGTGTTTCTGGGGAAAGGAGCAGTGTATTGAGGAAACTGCTTGCTTTTAGCTGTGTCGTGAGAGTGGGACTGGGGACTGGCTGAATGCCTAGTGGGAGGCACCAGGATAGCAGAGACATTCAAACAGTACCAGCTCCTGAAGCCATGGGCAACTTTCAGGTCTCTCCTTGACAGCTATTGCTTAACTGTATTTACCCCAGTTTATCTGCAGTTTTTCCTGTATTCTGTTCTGGATAGCTCTGTGTTATTTGAGTTAGTGGTGTAAATCTTCTGTTGCTTGAGAGCAACACATGGCACGTGGGACAGTTTTTGTGCCGCTATCATCCCAGATCCCTGTGGCTTTTTAAATGAACTGTCAAAAAGTCCAAAGTCATCTTGCCTAAGCGAAGGCATTTAATTTTAGGTAGTCTTTTTAGAAGCAAAGTCAGTCTAACCTGTGTCTGCAGTAGAAAACAGAGACAGATGAAGACAATGCTGGTTTTACAAGAATGGGACTGGTCCATGGATTTGCACATTTTCTTCTGTTGTCTCTAGAAAGTGCTCAGGGCAAGCAGACATATCAGTCAGATGCTTAAAATGTTATTGTACAAACCTGGCCCAAGCCATAGTACATAAGATAATATGAAATATGAAATTAATGTTAATCTTCTAATGAGTTCCCTGTCAGGCTCAGGTATCAATAAGGGACAAAGAGTGGGAGCTTTTGTTGTGAAAAATTTGTGTGTTTGACTGAAATTATTCATGCTAATACTGAAAAAGTATTCATGCTAATAACCATGTCATTGCACACCAGGGCAGATCTGACCACAATCCTGAAACACTGCATTTGATATACAAGTAGGTGTGTTTGTGTGACCAAACGGCAAGACAGATAGCAAAACAAAATCAGAAATATGTATATGTACATGTACATGGCTGCACTTTTTATGGAACAGAAAAAACTGAAACCCTCTTATTCTTATAACACATCACAAGACCATGAAATGCTGCAGTGGTTTCTATTTGGCTAGAATGCTAAAACACATCATTGTATTACACACCCAAAAGACACCGAAACAGTAAGTACTGACAAATTATTCTAAACTGCACTACACTGTTTTAAAATTTTAATTAATGAAAGTCTCATTTCAAATTGCTATGGAAAGGTCATGTATAGAAAAGTTCACATAAATGTGAAAAAGTACACAGCAGTTCCCTAGTCTGATGAGTGATTTCTTGCCCTTATTCTGGCATCTCTTGACAGTGTTGGTCACTGTTTCTGTTTTCTTGTGGTGTTTTAATCTGTGGCTGTTCAGTGGGGAACACTAATGGTAATGATTAGAAATGAGTTGGTGACTGCATCATCTCCTTATTTTCTTTACAGCCAGCTTTACCCATTCATTGTCTCACTGTACACAAAATTAATTTTCTTGTAGTGAAGAGCTCGAAAGCAGCTTGCTTCAGCTGCTCCAAGAAGCAGATAGATGGACTACAGACCTGCATTTCATGATTGCTGGTATGGCCCCTTTTATCACAAACTGATCAAAAGAGCCTAAAAGTGGACAGATAAGGGATTTTATTCAACTACCAGACAGGGAAATAGGTGAATTGGATTAATCTCAACACTTCTTGAAAGCCTGAGAATTGTCCACGTCAGCTGCTCTTTGCGCCAAATGATAGTTTTTATTGCTTATATTTGACCGAGATCCATCCATTTTACCCAGAGGTAGGAGCAACTAACACCAGTTAATCCCCATGCACACCTGATAAATGTACATAAAGCTACAGAGTACTTGTCAGCCTTGACAGGGTAAATGGAGAACTGTCCTGTTAAAGGCTACTTTGGATGAGATCAAAAAATGTTTCTTTTATCTCTATCTCAATTAAATACATAAGATATGCTACTGATATGCTTGGCTATTCTGTTTCCAATCTTCTGCACCTGCAGCATGCACCTTTGCTATGGCTGCCAAGATTCAAAGGAGAGAGGGCAGGATTTGGAATGGAAATCTTGGGTATGCTGTGTGTGTCCTGGGCCAGGTGGCAGTGGTACCCAAATCACTGTGATCCAGGTAGTCTCACCTTTCTATCTGAAACAGCCCTAAACTGGGGTTTTTACATCTTATGTGCAAGGGTTACAAGACAGACTAGCTCTGTAATCCACATGCTGGTCACAGTTTATGCCTAGAGTATGTTTATATCCGCTGGAGATAGAAATTTTTGTCTGCCACTTGGACCCCTATAAAGTTCTCTTTATTTTGCTGGTGGTGATAGCTACATGTGTTTGTTTAAGAAATGGGGGGGGGGGGGGGGGGAGGGAGAGGAATGGGGAGGGAAAAGAATAAATCTTTAGACTAGGAAAAATATGTTTTCAAATGTTAATTTTTATATAGTAGCATGTAGTAGCATAGACTGATTTTACATGGGCATACAGAAGCAGCAGGAGAAAGCCCTGGCTCCTCTTGATGAGGAGCCAGTTTTTCTAAGGATTGTGCAAGGCAAAATTACACTGCCCTTTCCGTAACTTTAAGCTCAGGCAAAAGATGCAGAAGACTAGAACATAAGAGTGCCTCAGTGCCCAGAAAAGCATCAAGCTAGACAGATGTGAATTTCTGGTAGTTATATGTATATGTCCTTTAGTCAGACTGTGGCTTGGGGATTCTGTAGCTTTGAAAATCATACTGCATAGATGCTGGTCGTGCCTGTTCTAATATTAGCAATCTCTGTATTTCCAAAATAGACCCTGATTCATTCTCCTGTTTTTGCACCAGGTATAATGCCTCATTTTAGTTCCCTGGATAGTTGGTGTAAAGAGAGGAACACATTTCAATTAAATATTTCAAGTATTCAAGATGTAGTTGAGCTGAATTATTTTCTGATTGTATCTGGGTTTGTGTTCACTATTTGAAGACTTTTTTGGGGGGAAAGTGGTGTTGCCACCATTTTAAATCTACAAGTTTTACACTCTTGAGCTTTAAACTGGAAAATGGCAGAAGTTTTGTTCTGGTGAGCTGGGAAAGATGTTTCTCTTGGCTAGCCTCTACTTCCTCTTAAAGCAGAAACTCTTAGAGGAGATCAGTACAATTATGTAATTTGTGGAGATCTCGAAATACAAATGAGAACCTTCAGCCTGTGCACATTTTACAGCACAAATAAAATGCAAATGCATGAAATTTGAAGGAGGTGGTAATTGAGTTTCTTGGGATGGAGTTTGATTTGGCCATGTGGGGAAGGAGTATTTCAGTTTGTTTGGATGCATTTTGATGGAAAATAAGAGTATCAAATTAATTTGCTTTAAAATACAGTGTGCTATTCAAGTTCCTTTAAACTAGAGGAAACCTAAGTCACCCAAGGTCAGCAGTTAGCTGAAATTTTCTAAAGCTGTCTTGTGTCCACCGAGATCAAAAACACAACAACAGTAAAATAATCATTAGGACAGTATATTGATTTTTCAAATTGTAAGATTAACAATACATTTTAATTTATACTCTTTGATGTATATACTGAGGACCATCTGTAGGTCACATAGTTTTGGTTTGAAAGCATACAAGATATTCTAATTCAAGAATAATTTTAGTGGCTCCAAGTGTCTACACCTGGGTAGTTCTTTTCTTCTTCACTTCTGTGGGGTTTGCTCATGCACTGCTGTTTTGTTTTGCTGTCTAAAGGAAAGGAAGTCTTCTCATCACCAAACGTAACATGCCTACATGGGGAGGTTCCTTGTGATTCATGGAGAGAAAGCTCTTGCACAGAATAATTCAAAATTCATAACAGCTTAATTTATTCAGTCTGAATTGCCATCTAAAAGAGCTTCTCTCTTTCTTAACTGTATAAATAGTATATAGACACTCCTTCTAATTTATACTGTTAAGGTTACGAGCTACGGTTTGCCTGGCTACTGGCTGCATGCTTGCTGGCATTGTCTTGTGAGAGGGAAACAGTGCAGGTGGATTGAGGTTTCTGATATCCACATAGTACAATACTTCTGGAAAACTAATTTGGTTGGTGAGCCATATAGTCCTTGGGTTTTGTAGTTCATTGTGATGGTAATTTTTTACATGTACTGTGGCTCATTAGAAACTGGACTGAAATTTGAAGTATTATCGGCCATCAAATAGTTTAAGACATCAGTAATTCATGGGTGTCATTGATTTGAGGCAAATAGCTACTGTTGCCCTATGACTTCATATCCCATTACTCACATTTAAAATCCATAAAGTGTTACATAGTGTTTGTTCCTGAAACAAATTTAAACTGAGAAATAAATTTAAGTTTTTGTTTTAATTCTTGTTCCTGTAATATTTGAAATGCTCGTGTCAATGAAGAGCTAAGTATATATATGTTGCTGTATAAATGAATAAGCTACTGCCTTTCACACGCATTCGTATGGCAGGGTTGTCAGAGGGAAAAAGGCAGACTGTCTTCAGCAATAATATACAGGAGTGTCAGTAGCCTTTGATCTTTTTGCTTATCCAGTTTATAGGTTTCTGTCTTTCAAACTTTCAGCATTTGTGTGTCTGTTCATTAATGCTTCTCTGTGGAAAAAGTGGGGTACCTTGGGCAAGCTCACTTCTTCCCAAGGATTCTCACTGCCTCTATGACTTGAAAGTGCAATTTTCTGTAAAGCACTAGGTAACAACATAGAATTTGAAATCCATTACTCTGTACTGATAAGGTTTATCCTGAAGAACCTTTATGTACACTGACCATGGCTTGGAAAAATGATGTCACAAAATCAGAAATTTTTTTATTCAGTTATAGTAGTATATTCAGTGTAGCAAGAAATGGTTTTGCATGACAGTACACATGTAAATGTCAATGCATATGTCATTTACAGTTATCTGGGTGTTCTGTGAGATTCACAGTGGTCATGTTGGAGAAAACTGTCTCTGTTACACTAAAAAAATGTGCTTAGTAAAAATTGCTAGCAATTTTTTTCTAGACATATAATGACATGGTAAGAATACAAAACAAAACTACCAGAAACAAACCATTTCTCAAGCAGTAATATCTATGGCACAAGTGATCTAAATTGGTGGAACAGGGAGAGTTCATCACTTCACTGCAAAAGGACTTGAAATATAACATAAAGGCAAGTGAAATACTGATTCTAAGCTTTGAAATAACAGCAACAAATTTACCTACAGACAGAAGATGCATGGAAGCAATAAGGGAATTATACAAGTCTTACACACGCAATCTGATTATTCTGACCAAAGTGTTAATTGGATCCTAACTGCCAGATCTGATATCTGTAGTCTTGTAGTGGGAACCTTTCAAAGTGATGAACTGTAATTCACCGAGCTGCTTGAAGCACTTGTAATTTACTGCATGTCATGCTATGAAGAGCCTGACCTAATGGACTTTACATTACCAGTAATGCTGGAAACCTTTCAATGAAACTAGTTGGTAAAAAATAATAGTGGAAGTCTATTCAGAAAGAGGGAAAAAACCCTACATTTTAAACACTGTTTTATACCCATATAAAAAGTTGGTCATTAAAGAAAAGATGAGCAACTCAAGTCAAATATTTTAACTGGAATATTTCTCAGTAGTAAGGTGTCTGGTAAATTTTAAGTTAAGTAGAAGTGATTAATATGAAAAGAGAACTGAGATAGTTCTAAACGATGTGGAATATGTTGTGCTTCAGATGGTCATGCATGAAATTCCCTTTCCTGAATATAATATGTTATAAAATGTGGTTTGAGATAACCATTGTTCCCTACTGCATCTTAAATCAATATTCAGAAATACTGAGGGAACATTTATCTATAAAAATATATTGCAGTTACTGAATGCTACGTGGAGTCCAAACCTAGGTGCCCCATGCAGGAGGCTGATATCTGGTGGAAATTAAAGACTTTCTTTTCCTGTAGATGATTTTCCTGTAGATGATAAAACAGGAACGGTCTGCAAAAACTGAAACAAAAGCAGTGCTATGAAAGAGGTCACATTTTGGCAAATTCTCATTCTGGTAAGGGGTTGGGGGAGCAGTGGAAGGTAATTTAGCTTGTTTGCGGTGTTTCTACCCCATCTTCACCCAGTGATGCTCTTTAAATGGTGCTAGGAAAACTACTGCTTGTTGCCACCTTGCCCTGCAAAGAGCTGGGCTTTCTCCTGTGCTCCTGGGAGGCAGCACTGACCCTGGGCAGCTCCTCTCTGCTGCTTTGCTTCCCCAGCTACTCTGCAGAGGCCGGTAGGGACCCAAAACTTAAGAGCAAATTCCCTTCTACAATACAACCAAAGCATAGATGATACCTCCCCATCTCAGCATCAAAAAGCTAAGCCTATGTTTCTATGTTCCTGATGTATATAATCAGTATATGTCAAAAATTATTCCCTAGTACACTAAAACATGGGAAAGATACTTGAAAAGAAGTAGAAATGTACCTTCTTTTAGTAGCCAAGCCTACGTAATTGTTGAAGAAACATTTCCTGAGATGTTTCATTTTAGTAAAAGCGTGAAGAATTTTGTAAAAAAAATTGAGGAAGTTTATTACTTGGTCTTGATACATGTAGCCTTCACAGTTTTAATTTTTT